>NC_052164.1:22157944-22503553 GCF_902713615.1 Scyliorhinus canicula | reverse complement strand
ATCCAGTACGAGTTTGTAAAGTCAAAGGAAAATTGCTTTATTTACCATTTTATATATACAGCAGCAGTAGTACTTCACCACTGCTTTTCTCTTCCAGCTGGTACCACACTTGCTAGCTCAATTCATGCAGGTTAAACAGCTACTGATTTTCCCCGCCCCCGTCATTGGGGGAGCTCATGCTCCCTAAAGAGTTATGAGATACCCAATTGTCCCCAGCCAATAGTATTCAGGCAGATTATAGCAACATCATAGACAGCTGTCTGGTTTTCCCCTAGCTGTGTCAGGGTACCCAGATGGCACGAGCAGTGCCAGGGAACACCTGACCAAAGGGCATGAAGCTAGGGGCTTACAGGCTGCCCCTTCATCCAGGACCCCCATCACCTCCTAGAGGCCACTACTGGCCTGCCATGTAGACCCCATCCTTCAACCACCCCCCCCCCCCCCCCACCCTCCTTTCATGGGCATGGTCCACCTTGACTATTGGCAATGCCACCCATGGACCCTTGCACTACCACCCTGACATCCTTGCAGTGCTCCTGCCAGCTTGACAATACCACCCGGGCACCTTGCCAATGCCAGTGCCTGCATTCCAGAGGGAGGGCCAGGGAGCCACCCTGCACGCTCCCCGATCAGTCAGGGGGCTAGAATGGCCTGGGAGACCCCCAGGTGCCCTTCCACCCGGTCCACATTTGTGTGGACCAGTGCTGAATGGTGCTCGGCTGTGGCCTCGCCGGGGAGGCTGGTAGATCCCGGGTAAGTTTGCTAAGTCAGTTTAAAACAGACTTCGGCGAGCGCCGTTTGGTCACGCCGCTTTTGGCCGTGATTCTGACTCCGATGCCTCATGGCGTGAAGACTGAGGGAAAGTCGTGGGAGGCCTCTCCCGACATTTAGTGCCCACACCGCGCTCGAGCGAGAGCACATACGGCCGGTGGATTGTGCCTCAGGGAACAAGAATGCATTTTTTTAAAAATTTTAAAATAAATTTAGAGTACCCAATTCATTTTTTCCAATTAAGGGGCAATTTAGCGTGTTCGATCCACCTAGCCTACACAACTTTGGGTTGTGGGGGCGAAACCCACACAAACACGGGGAGAATGTGCAAACTCCACACGGACAGTGACCCAGAGCCAGGATCGAACCTGGGACCTCGGTGCCGTGAGGTTAACCCACTGCGCCACCGTGCTGCCCAAGAATGCCTTTTATCCGAGGCAGAACAGCTACTATAGGCATGAACATGATCCTGGGAACCAATTTTGCAAACATTACTGAGAGGCTTGGCTGACAACTTCAATGTAATTCTGTGGTGCAGACATTGCCATATTTAGTGCCATCAGCAAAGACAATTTAAAATCTTGATAACCGAGGAGAAAATAAAGCAAAACAGTGCAATCAGCTTTTCTTTCTAGCCTATATAACGTATACATGAAGAGGGGCAGGGACGAGTGGAGGAAAAAGGGAACAGTCTGATTTGTGTTTCAGAATCCAAAGTCTGGTTGCAAAAAAGTATCCAAATTCATTGCTCAAAAAGCAGATACTCCTCTTTAGTCTTGAAGGAAAATCATATAGATCAGCTCTCCTTCAAATGTCTGGATATGGAGATGCCGCCGTTGCATTGGGGTGCGCACAGTAATAAGTCTTACAACACTAGGTTAAAGTCCAACAGGTTTATTTGGAATCACATGCTTTTGGAGCGTAGCTCCTTCAGCAGACGACCTACGCTCTGAAACTTTTAAAAAATAAATTTAGAGTACCCAATTAAATTTTTCTAATTATGGGACAATTTAGTGTGGCCAATCCACCTATCCTGCACATCTTTTGGGTTGTGGGGGCAAGACCCACGCAAACACGGGGAGAACGTGCAAACTCCGCACGGACAGTGACCCAGAGCCGGGATCGAACCTGGGACCTCGGCGCCATGAGGCAGCAATGCTAACCATTGCGCCACCATGCTGCCCCACTCTGAAACTTTGATTCCAAATAAACCTCTTGGACTTTAACCTGTTGTTGTGAGACTTCTCACTGTGCTCAAATGTCTGGGCAATTGAAAAAGGGAAAGAATGCATATTGTTGGTTTAATACACTGCAACTCCAGCACACTACAGAACACTCAACTTACCATTAAACGTGTCTGCACGTGATATGAGATCACAGGATGTACACTTTTCAATGCCATTTCTGATAACTGTGCTGACAGATTCCTTCGTTGCAGTGGAAGAAACTTCAAAAACATTGTCTACAAAGACATTAATACTTCCTTTTCTGAAAAGACAAAGTACAGCAAATGAGAATAAGTGTAATTTCATACAATAGCCAGTAAACTTCATTGCTTGCCAATCATCTACTGGGCCACAGGTTACGGTGACATTAATTATCCAGGTTCCTCGTTTATATTAATATTTTATTAAATTAACTGTTAATTTTGTGGCATTAAATACTTAAATAAAAGGTCACTGCAACTGGAGGTCAGAAAGTACCAGACTACCAATGTATTTACACAAAAGCTCCTTCCATGTACTTACAAGATCAGAGTTTGGAAGGGGAGGCCATAGAAATGGCAGATGACCGTCACTTAGTTAGTGGCCCGCAGATAACAAATCTGAGGAGAGTTGCCCCTACTTCATTAAAAACTTAAATTATTCACGGGGATCTCAGAATCAAAAGGTTTGGTTTTGAAGCTAAGAGTCAATTGGTGTAAATTACTGTTTGGAACACCCCATGCATGCCATGCTGTCATGGAGATAGGTTGCAGCACACTGCCCTCTGGGGCGGAATTCTCCAACCCCCCGGGGGGTCGGAGAATCGCCCGCGCCGGCGTCAATCCCGCCCCCGCCGTGTCCCGAATTCTCCGCCCCCCCGAGATTCGCGCCGCACCGGTCGGCGGGCCCCCCGCGCCGGTCGGCAGGCCCCCCGCGGCGATTATCCAGCCCGCGATGTGCCGACGTCCCGCCGCTGACAGGCCAATCCCGCTGGCGGGAATCAAAACACATCTGGTGCCGGTGGGATTGGCTGTTTGCGCCGGTCGGCGGAGTGGCAACCACTCCGGGGTGGGCCTAGCCCCTCAGTGTGAGGGCTTGGCCCCTAAAGGTGCAGAGAATTCCGCACCTTTGGGGAGGCCCGACGCCGGAGTGGTTGACGCCACTCTTTCCCGCCGGGAACCCCCATCCCACCGGGTAGGGGAGAATCCCGGCCCTGGGGTAGAACTTTTTTGAGCATTTTGTTCACAGACAAGCAGCTAAGCTTGGAGAAGCCAGAAGGTTTTGGACTTGGAGCTGAAAGCAAAACACGTTTGTGTGTAACTCTCGAGTTCAGAAGGCAAAGGAAAATTTGCCAAGACCCATGGAACAGGAGGACAGTGCTATTAGAAACCAGGGCTGTTTCTAATTTTGTTAAATTCACTTTGTAGGAATTGTAAAGGAAGTTCAGGCTTGAGCTGGAATGTCACCAGACCTTGCAAGGCAGCTTTGGAAAAGTATGGGGTTGGTCAGAAGGAAGTGGATTATCTACAATAACCTCATAAATAGCCAAAGACATTCTGGGGGCTTCATAGTAGAAAAGGTTTAGTTGAGGATTTTAGTCCAGAGTCTGTGGTTGTATTTTGTTGTGCTTCCCAATGTGTTCCCAAAGATTAAGGAACCACTTTAGCCAGTGTTTATGTCGTCGTGCTTGCTTTATTTAAATTCATTTGTTTTAAATTGTGAAGTCTTGTGGCTTATTAATGTTGCACATTCTCTGGTGCACTTAAATTCAGCTTTAAAGACACTGTATGCTGAAATAGATGGTGCTGCCGTGGGTTCCCCTCTTCGTGCCAGCTCACACTAACAATTGCTGGTTCCACGAGAAATGCATTTCCTAGGGAATGCCCCCTAACTTCTTGCATATTTCCAATATGTAGTTGACACATTTTCTATATTTGAATCTGCAGTTACATGCAAGAACCTCTTTACTTGAATGTGCTCCATCCTACAATCCAATTCACCTTTGAAATGGAACAATCTAACCAACTCCCTTTACTCAATTTGAAACCCACTCATTGGTTCTATACTACTATCTATGACAAGCCTATCTTCCCTGGTCAATATACACTTTGGGACACCTAAAGCTCCACATGCTAGAAGATTGATCTTATCCGCAACCTCCTAAACAGCGCTCAAGCCATTTGCTTACCATGCGAGCTTGGTACATGAAATAGGGTGCATGAAAACTATTCTGCAGAATAATGGCTAACCCGATTAGATCATTGTTCGCTGTGTACTGCCTGTATTCATGAATGGGCCCAAGGCTGCCTGAAAAGTTCCCAGGTGAAGATAACAGTTTCATGCCACAAGTGTGGAGTTTTCCAATAACAGGATGCGACCATCAAGCCAATAAGATGCTCTGCCCACCATGGGAATGAAGGATAAGGTATAAGAATTGCAGTGCCTGCATAATTGAAAGATTTGGTTAAGCTGGAAGCAGAATTGGCTTCATTACCAAAATGTGTGATGTCAGTGACTGGCAGATCATATCAAACAACATGTCCCTTCAGCTATTTGCAAAAGGCAGAGTACATTTACTGACTGTACAAATCATGCTTGCAAAACCCACAGCATTGTGGCTCATAACTTCCTTGGGGCATTGCCACTCCTTAGCAACTTACCTCCACTTGAAATGGAACGCGCCTGTGTCCCCTATCCTTCCTGGCTCAGGCCAGGTGAGACTGAAGAAAGGAAACACACCTTCGGCTCCAGCATCAAAGTGTAAAAGCAGCGGAGTGAAGGAGGACACACCATCTTTTAACACCTCTAGCTGCAGTAAAGCAGGTGAGTTTAAAGGTCAAACTGAAAGGGAGAAGGTAAGTTTCTAAGGTAAATTTTTTAAAATAAATTTAGTGTACCCAATTCATTTTTTCCAATTAAGGGACAATTTAGCGTGGCCAATCTACCTACCCTGCACATCTTTGGGATGTGGGGGCGAAACCCACGCAAGCACGGGGAGAATGTGCAAACTCCACACCGACAGTGACCCAGAGCCGGATCAAACCTGGCACCTCGGCGCCGTGAGACAGCAGTGCTAACCACTGCGCCACCATGCTGCCCTTTTCTAAGGTAAATTAATGGGATGTTGAAGTGGGAGCTCGGAACACTGGCTGGGGAACGGGGGCAGGGGAGGGTTGTGTTGGGGGCTCTGGGGTGTTCTGTGTTAAGTAATGGGTTAAGAGACATTTCAATTAGTTGTCTCATTTATGTTAAGTATCCAATAATTGACACTGATATGTAATGGGGCTTCAGGTGGCCTTTGTGTCAGGTGATGTGATGTTAGAGTTTTGTGCAGAGTCGGTTAAAGTGAAATAAACGTGTTGGTGAAAAGGAGCAGAACTTTTGACTATACAACAGCTGGCTAAACTTCTAACATCCTGGAGGCTCATTCTGGGCATTTAGAAGAGTTACGCTGAAGTTACAAATGCTTTTTTTCCAGAGTAAGTATGAGGGTCGAGCTTGCACAACCATCCAAGGTTAGCAATTTAAATCACTTTGTAAGATGGTTCCCAGCACAGTGCAATCTTCCAGAGGAGCTTCGAGCTTCTGCACAATCGGCAGGTAAACCATTATGTGGGGATTTCCCAGCGCACCTTTGGGATACTCCCCACCACCAAATGTGACACTGGGGAACCAGAAAACTATGGCCCAATGTCTAACATTTGACATGATTCTGCGATTGGGCAGCACTTGCTGAGCAATCCCGAGTGTGCCAAGAATGACACGAATAATCAATTTAAGATAGTCAGTTGGGGTATCAAGAGAGACAGTACTCTGCAGGGCAAAATAATATCTGCAGACATTGCACCTTTTTAGAATAAACACATAAGGGGAGCAATAGCTTTATGGTGCATTTGCCATGGCACCATAAAGAACTAATCTGACAACCAATCAGCATCCCTTTTCTCATGCAGTATAAATTGTTGTTTCCTTTGAAATTTGGTATTCTAGTGTCTGTCTTTTTAAAAATAAATTTAGAGCACCCAATTCATTTTTCCAATTAAGAGCAATTTAGCATGTCCAATCCACTTACCCTGCACATCTTTTGGGTTGTGGGGGTGAAATCCACACAAACAAAGGGAGAATGTGCAAACTCCACACGGACAGTGACCCAGAGCAGGGATCGAACCTGTGACATCGGCGCCGTGAGGCTGCAGTGCTACCCACTGCGCCACCGTGCTGCCCCTTCTAGTGTCTGTCTTAATGACTGCAGGATGAAAAGCCTCAACAGGATGTCTCTTTCTTCCAGCAAGAGTCAAGTGACTATTAATTCTTTCAGTAAGCAATGGGGATTTCAAACTCCACTTTAAATGTTAACCGTCTCTATGGAGATCATAACAAAGCCTTCAGTTTGTAAACAAAGTCAATTCCACTTTCAATTTAACCAAATGTACATGTTTATAATGTCAGAATCTACCTACTTGAAGCTCTTCTGGAATATATAGACCTTCATAATCTGAATGCAAAAGCAGGACTTTCTCAGAAGTCACTACAAGAGTCAGCACTGGGGATGTTTGGGAAACACTTCAGAGGTAAAGCAGGAAAGATAGGGAAAAAAGAGCCAGGTTTACCCTGAGAATGCAACGCCACCCCCTCCCCACAACCACCACCACCGCCATTGTGTTGGAAGGGAAATGAGAAGAGAGAGTAAGTGAGAACATGGAGGAAAGACAGAGTGAACACTTCAATAACCATTCACACTTAATTTTCTTGTACATGCCCTTTTATCATTTGGTGCTTCGATGCAATGCATTGGAGCTCAATAAGTTGAAGCTGTACCCAGTTTTACATATTGGAAGAAATCTCTTAATTGCATGTTAAAGATTTGAAGATGTTTTCGCTCAGTTTAAAAAAAAAAATTCCAAGGGGCAATTTAGCATGGCCAATCCCCACCTACCTGCACATCTTTGGGTTGTGGGATGAGAACCTTGTAGACACGGGGAGAATATGCAGACTCCATATCGACAGTGACCTAGGATCGAACCCAGGTCCTCAGTGTTGTGAGGCAGCTGTGTTAACCACTGTGCTTATGCCATCCCATTTTCGCTCAGTTTATAAATTGCTGGCATCTCTTGACTACATCACTTGATGCTGCAGGGCATACCTGGGCAATTTTCCACATTGCCAGGTAGATGTCAGTGCGCTGTACTGCAACAGCTTGGCTGAGGGACGTGGCACGTTCTGGCCAAGCTGTTCCAGTACAGCTACAATACTGGCATCTATGTAGCAATGTGGAACCAGGTGTGTCTCGTACACAAAAAGCAGGACAAATCCAACCCAACCAATTACTGCCCCAACAGTCCACTCTTGATCATCAGTAAAGTGATGGAATGGGTCATGAACAGTGCAATCAAGCAGCTCTTGCTGACCAATAAAACGCTCACTGATGCTCAGTTCATGTTTTGCCTGGGCAAAAGAGCTGAATTCCAGAGGTAAGATGAGAGACTGCTCTTGACATCAAGGCAGCATTTGAAAGAATATGGCATTAAGGAGCCCCATCAAAACTGGAGACAATGGGAATCATTCAGAAAACTCTCCACTTGTTAGAGTCATAGCTGGCACAAAGGAAGATGGTTGTGATTGTTGGAGGTCAAACATCTCAGCTCCAGGACATTACTCAGAGTAGTGTCTTAGGCCCAACCATCTGAGCCTGCTTCATCAATGACCTTCCTTCCATCATAAGGTGAGAAGTGGGAATATTCACTAATGATTGCATAATGATCAGCCTCCTCAGATACTGAAGCAGCCCATATCCAAATGCAGCAAGACCTGGACAATGTCAGGCTTGGGCTGACAGTCGGAAAGCAACATTCATGCCACACAAGTGCCAAGCAATGACCAGCTCCAAACAGAGAATCTAACCATTCCCCTAGACAATCAAAGGCATTACCATTGCTGTATCCCCCACTATCATGGTGGAGGTTACCATTGACCAGAACTGGACCAGCCATCTACATACTGTGACTACATGAGCAGGTCAGAGGCTCAGAATCCTACGGAGAGCAGCTGACTCCCAAAAGCTTGTCCACAATTGCCAAAGCACAAGTCAGGAATGTGATGGAATAATTTCCCCTTGCCTGCATGAGTGCAACACTCAAGAAGCTTGACACCATCTAGGACAAAGCAGCCCGGTTGCTTGGCATCCCTTCCACAAACATTCACTCCCTCCATCACAGATGCACAGTAGATGTGTATATCATCATCAAGAGGAACTCAGCAAGAATCCTTAGACAGCACCTTCCAGACCCACAACCACTACCATCTAAGAGGACACGGGCATCAGATATATGGGAGCACCACCATCTGGAGTTTCCCCTCCAAGCCACACACCATCCGGACTTGGAAATATATCGACATTCCTTCACTGTAGCTGAGTCAAAATCCTGGAACTCCAACCCTAACAACATTTACCTACACTAAATGGGCTGCAGATGTTCAAGACGATTACTCGTATACACCTTCTAAAGGGCACTTATGGATGGGCAATGAAGGTGGCCTAGCCAGTGAGGCCTACATCCTAAAATGAAATTAAATGAAATGAAAATCGCTTATTGTCACAAGTAGGCTTCAAATGAAGTTACTGTGAAAAGCCCCTAGTCGCCACATTCCGGCGCCTGTTCGGGGAGGCTGGTACGGGAATTGAACCGTGCTGCTGGCCTGCCTTGGTCTGCTTTCAAAGCCAGCTCTTTAGCCTTTGAATGAATAAAATAAATAGTGTTGTTTCCTTATTTTAACTAAATTTAGAAAACCCAATTCATTTTTTCCTAATTAAGGGGCAATTTAGCATGACCAATCCATCTACCCTGCACACTCTTTGGGTTGTGAGGGTGGGACCCACGCAGACAAGAGGAGAATGTGCCAACTTCAGAGGGACAGTAACCCGGGGCCGGGATCGAACTCAGGTCCTCAGCGCTGTGAGGCAGCAGTACTAACCACTGCGCCACCATGCTGCCCATTGCATTGTTTATTCCATATTAGTTTTATTCCATAATATTTATTTGAAAGCAAGGTTTTATATTTCTGATGCGATATCTCAGGTCTGTCCTAGCTCTGGTGCTGACGATTGAAAGTTGGATAAATTCACTTGCCTTTTTTAAGACCAAGTTCCAGCTCCAGACTCTTTAGCCAAACTACAATGGCCACATGTACTGGATATTCTTTTTTTTAAATAAATATAAATTTAGAGTACCCAATTCATTTTTTCCAATTAAGGGGCAATTTAGCGTGGCCAATCCACCTGCTCTGCACATTTTTGGGTTGTGGGGGTGAAACCCACACAGACACGGGAAGAATGTGCAAACTCCACACGGACAGTGGCCCAGATCCGGGATTGAACCTGGGACCTCGGCGCCACGCAGCAGCAGGGCTAACCCACTGCGCCACAGTGCTGCCCCTGTACTGGATAATCTTCCACGAATGAACACATCCCTGGTTTGAGCCAGTTTTACCATCATTCTCCCTCAAGCAGTGCACATCTTTAACAATCTTAAAAGTCATTCAATCTGCACTACCACAAGTTTCACTCAACGTCTGGGAACAGCTCCAACCTTCTCTGGAGATGACAATGCACGTCATTCTGAGGCACTGCAGTTGTGGTCCAAAATAGATGTTAAATCGCAACTCCTCCGTACCAAAAGAAAAGAAAATCTACTGAAAACCAGAAGCTGCTAATGAGTTTACATTTAAACTCAAAACATTATTCAAAACAAATAGAGCAGTCAGTTGAAAACAAACGGACGGTGACATTTCGATGTGCAAGCAGATGGAGAGGGAAGGCACCATGGATTGAAAGCCCGAGTTTCTGATCCTTCCTCATGCACAAAAGAACTGTTATTTTGACATTTTGCGCAGTTTTCATTACCACCTACATATAACATCAAGTATACAATTCTTCCATTTACAAGACGAGATGAGCTGCCTAAACTTGTATACTTTCCAGAATTCTCCACATACTCAACTTAAAATCACCGGCAATCAGCTGTGCCCAATCTGCGACTTGACAGTCTGCAGGCCATTATGGAGTTGGTGCAGCAGTGTGGAGCTTTACTGCTGAGACAATACAAAAACACCCCACATAGATATGCAAATTCACACAGTGCCTAAAACAACTGGGCCAAACGGAGTTCACAGAGTTAGCATAGAATCCCTACAGTGCAGAAGGCAGCCATTCGGCCCATCTAGTCTGCACCGACCCTTTGAAAGAGCACCCGACCGTGATCCAACCCCCTTTCCTATCCCCGTAACCCCACCAAACCTGCACCGTTGGATACTAAGGAGCAATTTAGCATGTCCAATCTACCTATACTGGACATCTTTGGACTGGGGGAGGAATACCCGGAGGAAACCCTACGCAGACACGAGGAGAAAGTGAAATCTCCACACAAGTCACCCACGGCTAGAATTCATCCCGTGTTTCTGGCATTGAGAGGCAGTAGGGCCAGCCACTGCACCACCATGCCGCTCGTTGATTTGTATCAACATGCCCAGCCAGAAATCCAAGCCAACAAGAATTGAAACACCCTTCGTCCCTGGAATGTTTGCAGTGGTCAAATACCAACCTCATTCAAACGTAGTTAATTTCCCCCGTCTCCCCCCACCCCACTGTTTTATAACAATATCCCTCACTAATATATTCTACTTACATGCCTCACTTTGCAACATACATCCCACTAAAGCATTTACCACCCCCACCCCCATTGATTAAGATAAATGGTTGAGATGTTGGAAAACATGGGCACCTCTTCTCAATGAAGGTAAACTTAGACGACAAAATGTCTCATCAACTCCAATGTGCCTCAGGTTGACTGAAGGTGAGCGTATTTGAGGACCAGGATCTCCAACCAAGTGGTCATGGTTGGGCAAGATTCTCGGGCCTTTCCGCTGAGTTTCTCGGCGGTGAGAGACAGCCCGCCACCATTGCCCATCCGGTTCTGCTGCTATCAATGGGATTTCCCATTGAATCCACCTGCTGGGAAATACACGGTTTGGGTGCGCTGTCAGCGGGACCGGAGGATCCCGCCAGTGTGAACAGCCCTAGTCTCAAGAAACTAACAGCAGGCATCTCGAACCATTGGAGAAGTATCACCAATGGGGCCTTCACAAATTCCTCCCAATTTGACAGCAATAAAGGTGGTTGCACGGAGGCATCCTCCGCAAGAGGAGAGCGGAAATGCTGTGGGGATGTCCTCAAAGCATCTCCAAAGGGGTCAAACATCCCCACGAACCCACCCTGACATTGTGACTGACCAAAATGAAGATTCATTGGGGAAGGCACCAAACACAGAGACACATCAGGAGCAGGCAGAGGCAAAGCCCATGTGTCAGAGGGAGTGTAGAAACCTCTGAACAACCCATCTACCTAGCTGTTCAAGCACCACTTGCCCACATGTGGCAAAGTCTGTAGATCATGCATTGGGTCTATCAGCCATTTCAGAACCCACTGGACTGGAGTTGAATCAGATCATTCTTGATCCCGAGGGATTGCCTAAGAGGAGAAGAATACCTTCATTGTTCAACTAACCCTTCCCTGTTCCACATGTTTAAATAAATGAAGCACTACCTACAAACATTATTCTGGGACAATAGCTGTTTGTCTGGAAAAATGCAACAGAGGAAAAAACCTTTAAGTGCTAAAACTGAACGGGGTGGTGGGGGGAAATCAAAAAATCTCTAAATACATAAGGAATCAGTATTAACTTGCGTAATGCACAAACATTCAAGCTTTTGTTGGAACATGATTTGCTTATGTTGGAGTTTATTTTCATTTGATTGGTCTTTTTTTTTTATACTAATTCTGCCCTACAAAAGCCACTTTTGCAAAGTCTTATTTGGCCACCCTGGGCAACCCCCTTGATGGTCCTTCTAAATAGGCTGACGTGCATTTTCAACCTGAATGCAGGATATAGCACATGCTTGGAATTACCCAGCGATTTCAGGTTCTAGATTAAAAAGTGTATACTTACGTAAATTTCCGAACAACAGACTTGTAGTAGAAAGTGATGTTTTTGAAGAAACCTTTCATCTAATTACAAGGGGGAGAAAACAAAAAGAAATTTGAGGAATCGTGTCAGCATTTCCATCTTTGACTGTAGGAGTAGAACTTTCACAGCCCAACTAATTAGTTTTCAGAGTAATTGCTCAAAGGCAAGGAGGTTTCAGTGTTCCTATGCTGCATATTGTTAAATTATTACTGCATTTTGTATCATTGGTGGAAGGCGGGAGGGAAAAGATAGTGAGAAATAAGAAGCTTATGATTGTGGTCAACTAAGTAGTCCAAGGGGACAGCACGGTGACGCAGTGGGTTAGCCCTGTTGCCTCAAGGCACCGAGGTCCCAGGTTCGATCCCAGCTCTGGGTCACTGTCGGTGTGGAGTTTGCACATTCTCTGCGTGCTTGCGTGGGTTTCGCCCCCACAACCCAAAGATGTGCAGGTTAGGTGGATTGGCCACACTAAATTGCCCCTTAATTGGACAAAATTAATTGGGTACTCTAAATTTATTTTTTTTAAACTGAGTAGTTCAAAATAAAATTCCAAGGGGTGGTGCGATGGCTGGCGCTGCTGAAAAATGAAATGAAAATCGCTTATTGTCATATAAGCTTCAGATGAAGTTACTGTGAAAAGCCCCTAGTCGCCACATTCCAGCGCCTGTCCGGGGAGGCTGGTACGGGAATTGAACCGTCTGCTTTAAAAGCCAGCTTTTTAGCCCTGTGCTAAACCAGCCCCTATGCTGCCTCACGGTGCTGGGGTCCGGGGTTCAATCCCGGCTCTGGGTCACTGTCCGTGTGGTGTTTGCACATTCTCCCTGTGTGTGCATGGATTTTGCCCCCCCCGGCCCGGGGATGGGTGGATGGAATGGCCACACTGAATTGCCCCTTAATTGGAAAAAATGAATTGGGTACTCTAAATTTATAAAAAAATACAAAATTCCATGTGAAAAGCAAGTAAACCAATCTGAACGCTTCAGGTCACCATATTACTAAAAAAATAAATCATGGCAATGTACATTTCTCAGCTTTACGTAAACACAAAAATGGCACTTCAAAAAAAAAGCAGCTCCTGTTTCTCTTCCCTATTCAATTCAGCCATGACAACAAAAGGTTCCACCTGTCAATTAAACACGTTTGGTCAGTGGATCAATAAACTAATCCCGGCAGGATGTCCCCTTATTGGAGCTCAACTAATTGAGGAGAGGTTAGCTAGCAGGAGCATTTCAACACTTGATGCCAGGTGCGATTTATTTGTGTTCACGATTCCCTATCTGGGCAGTGCTTTTGGGCAAACCTCAAGTTTTCAGTCATTTTTAATCAAACAAAATGTACTTTATTACAAACATGTATCAAAACAGGTTACAACACATAAACACCCCAGGTAACATACTTCCCAGCAATCAACTATACAGTCTGTACAAATGTTTCCCCTTTTCCACCCCCCCCCTCTTCCCTTGTGACGAACAGCTCCTCAAACATGGTCACAAATACCCCCCACCTTTTCTCAAACGCCTCTGCAGAGCCCCTAAACTCATTATATCCTCTCCAACTGCACCAAGTCGTATTGGTCGCCCAACCAAGCCGCTAGCCCCGGTGGCAATGCCTGCCACTACTCCAGTAAAATTTGCTGCCATGCAATCAAAGAGGCGAAGGCATCAGCCTTCCTCCTCTCCATGAGCTCCGGCTTCTCTGAAACCCCAAACATAGTCTACCTCCTCCTCCACTATCCTGGCTAAGACCGCGCGTGAGCACTCCCTCTCAGAATCTTGCCAATTTGTTGCAACAGCAAGACTCGTGTGCGTGATTCGCTGGCCTCCGCCCTCACCTCTCACACTCATCTGCTACCCCCTGGAAGAACCCATTCATTCTCACCCGAGTCATATGCATCCTGTGCAACGCCTTAAACTGTAACAGGCTCATCCTTACACAAGAGGTCCCGTTTATGCTACGCAGTGCCTCACTCGATACTCCCCAATTGATCTCCCCTCCCAACTCCCCTTCCCATTTCTCCTCGATCTTTGCCACTCACTCAACTCCCTGTCCCCTCAGCCACTTGTATATATCCCCAATTCCTCCCTCCCGTTCCATGTCCGGAAGCAGCAGTTGCTCCAGCAGGGTGTATGCCGGCAACCTAGGGAACCCCTTCCAGACCTTTCGCGCAAAGTCCCTAACCTGCAGATGCCTGAACTCACTCCCCACTCTGCAGCTCTACCCTGTCCCTTAGCTCCTCCAGACTGGCGAATCCAAGTTTTCTGTCATGACAAGTAGCCCTGTAACTCACGCTGGAGGACAGGACAGTGAACAGGCTGCAAATCTGGGGTTCTTCTACAACCATAGAAGGAGATTTGCAACTGGTGACTATACTTTGAAGTTCCATCTCAAAAGGGGATCAATTCTCCATACTCAGAGAATGCCTTGGACAAATAAACCCAAATTGCAGTGTTGTGCAGGTAGCTGACACAGACAACCAATATGAATTGAGGAAAAAATAGTTAAACTTGCTGGATGGTTAACCAACCTCTTTTTCTGTTTTTGTTGCCATTTCATAGAATGCCCTTGAGTTTATTTCTTTCAGGTCATCCGTAAAAGTAGCATTTTGTAAGTGCAAAATTCCAGGGAAGATTCTCACTAGAAAGAAAGAGACGTGGAAATAAAACATTGGCATAATAACCACCTCACCTGGACAGTTAGTATAAGTATTCAATCACGCCAATTAAAAAGCCATAGCCAAACAGATTGCCTTCCTGAGCTCTGGTCTGAATCCATGGGGAAGTGAGAGATTATGGGCTGTGAATTCCTGTTATTGTCATTTTCAGTTTGCCAGCTAACTTAACCCACAAACAGAAAGGAGGAGGAAAATGTTCCATAAATAGATTTAAAATGTACAGAGTTGTTAAAGGCAACAGGAAATAATTATCTTGCTTAACATCGGTGAAAATGACTGCACAAGGGAGAGAAGGACATCTGCTGCATACAGGCCCTTCATGGAATGGATAAAATGGAGTATGATGGAGATTATGAGATTGAACAATATAACATCTAATAATAATAATCTTTCTTAGCGTTGCAAGTAGGCTTACATTAACACTGCAACGACGTTACTGTGAAAATTCCTTAGTCGCCACACTCTGGTGCCTGTTCAGGTACATTGAGGGAGAATTCAGAATGTCCAATTCACCTAACAAGCACGTCTTTCAGAACTTGTGGGAGGAAACCAGGGCACCTCGAGGAAACCCACACAGGGAGAACGTGCAGACTCTGCACCGACTGTAATCCAAGCTGGGACTCGAACCCGGGTCCCTGGTGCTGTGAAGCAACAGTGCTAATCATCGATACAGCATTGATACAGCAACTTCCATTTCCTCGTTACCCTGAAGGACTTGACAGGCAATTATGTCCTTTAGAAATGTAGGCAAACGGCAGCCAATCCATTTTGGTGGCATTAGTTGAAGGTTTATTTTCCATTTAAGGATCAATTTAGAGTGGCCAATCCACCTACCCTGCACTTCTTTGGGTTGTGGGGGTGAGACCCACGCAGACACGGGTAGAATGTGTAAACACTACACGGACAGTGAGCCAGGATCGAACCCGGGTCCTCAGCACCATGAGACAGCAGTGCTAACCACTGTGCCACAACCCAAGCATTAGTTGAAGATAAGGATTAGGCAGCTTACCTGGATTCTGCTGCTTTTTCAAAAAAAAAGTTTTGCTAGGAGAACAGTGAGATAGACTCCATTCAAGTGAGGTAAAAATCTAAGTTGAAGGACAACGGGCAGGATTCTCCCAGCCCGGGGCCAGGCGGGAGAATCCCCACAACCGGGCCACGCCGCCCTGACATCGGCACGCAATTCTCTGCAGAGTGGAGAATCGGCACCATTGGCGCCGCCGATATTGGCGCGGCACCGGTCGTGGGCAGCTGTACGCGGCCAGGCCGCCGATTCTCAGCCCGGGATGGGCCGAGCGGCCGCTCTAAAAAGGCAGAGTCCCGTCGGCGCCGTCCACACCTGGTTGCAGCCGGCAGGGTCGGGTTGGGGAGGGGGGGGCAGCCTGTATGTGTGGGGGGGGGGGGGGGGGCCTCCGATGGGGCCTGCCCTGCGATCGGGGCCCACCAATCGGCGGGCTGGCCACTCACTCACCGGGCCTATTTTCTTCCGCACCGGCCCCTGAACTCCCGCGCCATGTTGCGTCGGGGCCGGCACGTTGAGGGAAGCCACCGATCCCGCGCCGTACAGTTCACACCGTAAAGGCTGCCGCGAAACTGGCCGTGTTTCACGGCAGCTTCCGCGCAGCCTTTACAACTCTCCGCATTTGCGGAGAATCGCGCCCAGAGAATCTCAATGGCCGGAGAATTCCAGCCCGTACCTTCGCAGACAGATTTACTTTATTTAACCCACTTTCACCCGAAACAAGTTACTCTTGTCCTGGTCAAAGGGGGAGGCTTCAATTCCAATGATTCTGTTCCACCACTTATCTTAAATTAGTTTCCATTAGTGCAGGAAGGACAAACACACATAAACCCTTGGGCATACCAATAAGATCACAAAGTGGCTTAAAGGAAATACTGGTGAAATACTTTTGTTCTTGCTGATGTATAAATTGACGGCAATCAGTGGGTAGAAAATGAGTATTGATAATTGCTTCTTATTAATTAGAATCAGCAATTTAATATGCATAATGCAGAGCATTGCAGAAGAAATCAAAGTAGTAGCCGTCCTACAGCATGGAGCAAGCTTATGTATCTAGTTGTTTTTTGAAAAGTACATCCAAAGGGCAGCACGGTGGCGCAGTGGTTAGCATTGCTGCCCGTGTGGAGTTTTCACATTCTCCCCGTGTTTGCGTGGGTTTTGCCCCCACAACCCAAATATGTGCAGGGTGGGTGGATTGGCCATGCTAAATTGTCCCTTAATTGGAAAAAATGAATTGGGTACTCTAAATTTATAAAACAAAAGTACATCCAGGACAGCTAAGAGTATGGTAGACACTGCACAACAACACAAGCAAACAACTCCTCAATATAAATATATCATGCTTTACTCCCAATGCGCGAAATCTTAAGCTGCTTATACATCAGACTCTATTGGGGTATTAGCAAATCTTGTCAGGTTTCTTCTCAGCTGCAAGATGCAAGACATCAGGGCCGGGATTCTCCCCTAACCGGCGGGGGGTCCCGGCGTAGCGGAGTGGCGCCAACCACTCCGGCATCGGGCCTCCCCAACCTTCTCCGCACCTTTGGGGGCTAGGCCTGCGCCGGAGTGGTTGGCGCCACGCCGACTGGTGCCAAAACCGGCGCCAATGGCCTTTGACGCCGGCCGGCCGGCTCCGGGGCTGGCCGAAAGGCCTTCGCCGGTTCGCGCCGGTGCGTCAGCTGCCGCTGACGTCACCACCGGCGCATGCGCGGTAGGGGGGGTTCTCTTCCGCCTCCGCCATGGTGGAGGCCGTGGCGGCGGCGGAAGAAAAAGAGTGCCCCATGGTACTGGCCCGCCCGCTGATCGGTGGGCCCCGATCACGGGCCTGGCCACCGTGGGGGCACCCCCCGGGTCCGATTGCCCCCCCCCCCCCAGGACCCCGGGGGCCCGCTCGCGCCGCCAATCCCGCCACCACCAGAGGTGGTTGAAACCACGGCGGCGAGAGAGGCCTCTCAACGGCGGGACTCCGGCCCATCGCGGGCCGGGGAATCGCCGCAGGGGGAATTTCCGGGTGGCGGAGAATTCCGGCCACGGCGGGGGCGGGATTTTCGCCGATCCCGGGCGATTCTCCGACCCTGCGGGGGGTTGAGAATTTCGCCCTAGATACTAGCTTGGGTCTCATGTAATATAAAAATAGTTTATGTGCATCGAGAGTTTGGTGTGGATGTTATCACAAAACTATAGCATTGATAATTCCTTTTTACCTGCTGTACAGCCAGCCACGACGTTAAAGAACCCAGGCGGACATTGACACTTATACGACATGAAAATATTCACACATTTAGTGCCTGGAGGACAGATTGCATTTGTACAATGATCTGGAAGTCAAAATAAATAAGCAATATCAACATGTATTATTCGCAGAATAAATCCATAATCAAGCAAAGTCACATCTTTATGTTTTCGAACTCAAATAATCAAAAGCTTTGGATTAGAAGAAAAACAGCTTACAAGCATTTATTGCACGATTTATCAAATGTAATTATAGGGTAGTTCTATGGATTTTAACAATGGGAAGTAAATTTATCCAGGACCATGGGCAGCACGGTGGCACAGTGGTTAGCATTACTGCCTCACGGCGCCGAGGTCCCAGGTTCGATCCTTGCTCTGGGTCACTGTGTTTGCGTGGGTTTTGCCCCCTCAACCCAAAATGATGTGCAGGGTAGGTGAATTGGCCAGGCTAAAATTGCCCCTTAATTGGAAAAAATGAATTCGATACTCTAAATTTATAAAAATTAAATTTTTTTTTACCCAGGCCCATTAACCCATTGTCAACTTTAGTTACAAGAGCTGATCGCAAAATGGATAACAAGTGCAGCAAGGAGATTCTCTTTCATGCTTCAGCAATCGCTTAAATAACAGCTCTGTCAGGGCGGCATGTGGCACAGTGGATAGCACTGGGACTGCGACGCTGAGGACCCAGGTTTGAATCCCGGCCCTGGGTCACTGTCCGTGTGGAGTTTGCACATTCTCCCCATGTCTGCGTGGGTTTCACCCCCACAACCCAAAGATGTGCAGGTTAGGTGGATTGGCCATGCTAAATTGTCCCTTAATTGTAAAAAAAATTAATTGGGTACTCTAAATTTATTTTTAAAAAATAACAGCTCTGTCATGGTTTTAGAACAGACATTTTTTTTAAAAACACACTTTTAGACCAAGGTGAAAGCAAATTACTGCAGATGCTGGAATCGGAAATAAAAACATAAAATGCTAGAGAATATCGGCATGTCTGACAGCATCTGTACGGAGAGAACAGAGCTAATATTTTGAGTCTTCATCAAAAGCTGACCATTACACCAACTCCAGTTCAGGCATAATGCTGCTGATCATATGAGGAGGATATTCTGGTTCCTATTTTCTTTTTTTTTAAATTCCTTTATCAGAGTTACAAAGCCAAAGTGCAGAGTGGACAGGGACACTGTCCACTCTCTATCCAGCTCGTTGCTGCTCCAAATACCAATTCACATTGATTCCAATTCATGGTCCCCACAAGAGAGACATAGATCCAGGCATTACACCCAACCTCAAGCTCAATCTTAGCCAAAAGGCCGAGAAGGGATTCAGGTTCATATTTTCAACCACCCATTTTACCTTCTGTATCCTGAACTAGAACTGAAGCTTGAAACCAAGTCTTTATCCAAAACTTGGGCCAACTCTCTGGTCACATCCTGGCATAACCCAAAGTCAGGGCTCCTTTGTATAGTACTTGCAACATTTTACCCGGTCAATTTATTAATAGTGCAAGGTACAACTGGGAATCTCTGAACCACACACAAAATGCAACTCAACTAATTAATTGTGGAGTGTAACTGCGCAAGCAACATTTTTCCAAGATCACAAGATATCCATCTAAAACACACTTTTAAAAATGTTTTCCAATTAAGGGGCAATTTAGCGAGGCCAATCCACCTACCCTGCACTTCTTTGTTGTGGGGGTGAGACCCATGCAGACACGGGGAGAATGTGCCAACTCCACACGCACAGTGACCCTGGGGTCGGGATCGAAACCGGGTCCTCGCCGCCATGAGACAGCAGTGCTAACCACTGTGCCACCATGCCACCTATCTTAAATGTATTTATCTAGAGATTACAATGTTTCCCTCACTGTCATACTCCAACTGTTTCTTCCACTGTTCCAGAGATTTTGCCTCCACTAGTCCAGCAGTTCATTTCCACATGCTGTTTGAATAATTTACTGATAGCTCTCGAGATAAATACGTTTAAGATGGAAAATCTCTGCTTTTGCAGTTATTCTCCAACACAATTAATTAGTTGACCTGCATTTTGTGTGTCGTCAGAGATTCCCAGTTGTACCTTGCGCTATTAGGAAGATGACCAGGTAAAATCTTACCAAGTGCGACACAAAGAACCACGCCCTTGAGTTATGTCAGCATGTGGCCAGAGAGTTGGCCCAAGTGGGGAAAGAAATAACCTTGGAGCATAAAATTAAATAGCTTTACTGAACAAGATGGAAAGCAGAGGTTTTCAGATCTGTAAATAAATCAGATGCTTATTTATACAACATAAACTATTTCACAGCAGTAGCCATCACAAGCACTTGATGGAAAATTCCACTTTCCATTAGGAGGTCCTAAACAAGATTAGTTTATGAAAACAAAATGCCAATGTCTCCTTCATTCTTTATTGACCTCTGATTTTCTTAATATTCACAAGGGCAATCCATGATTCAGAATTTAAGATCGATTTTCAGGGCGGCGCGGTGGTCAGCACTGCTGCCTCATGGCCCCCAGTCCCAGGTTCGATCCCGGCCCTGGGTCACTGTCCATGTGGAGTTTGCACATTCTCCCAGTGTTTGCGTGGGTTTCGCCCCCACAACCCAAGGATGTGTAGGGTTGGGGGATTGGCCACACCAAATTGCCCCTTAATTGGAAAAAATGAATTTGGGTTAGGGTACTCTAAATTTATTTTTTAAAAACACTGACTATCAAATCACTTTTCTCGAGATATTGTCCCTTATTCACCCCTTCCCATCATCAAGTTTGCTTTTCCTAGATTTAACTTTAAACCAGGAAACTGGGACAGTTCTTATTCCAAATAGACTCTATATTGAGGTTTTATCTGACAAAGTCGATGATTGCTCACACACCTTACCAGTAACGTTTTCACCACAACTCGGATATTTACTATACACCGAGTAGACATTAAGGTCATTATGGCTGACAAGTTTCAAGGTCAAGTCAAAATAAATGCTAACTTTGAGAGCACCAACACCTGACCGGAGGAAGTTATAATCAACAACCAGCTATGCCAATAAAGACATTTTAAGTCCATCTTATGTACAGTTATTTGACAGGTCCTTGGGCCATCAACGCTGCCCAATGTGTAATGCATGTCATCCAAAGAGCCAATCATTGCAAACACTAATGAAGTGCACTAAAATGCTAACCCCAAATTAATCAGTCTGCTTTCTATCAAAATTAAGCAAAGCCGTTTATTACACTGAGAAAAATATTTGCACTTTACCTGCAGCCGGTGTTGCCGAGGTCTTTGGAGACTGTGCTGTGGACCAAGTAGAATTGGAAACTTCTGTACTGTGAGTCATCGCCTCATTTGTAGCACTCATTGGCATTGTAGCAGTCACTGACACCGTTGCGTTTATACTGGTTTCAATCGTTGAAGATGTGTTGGCTGATGTAACGTTTGGCGTAACCACCGCCGATGTTTCATTTGTGGAACCTCCGGTTGACACAGTAACGTTCACATCTCCACTAGTAGCTGGTATGCTGGTCGATGCATTCTGAAGTGTTGGAGCAAAGGTGGTGTGATCCAGTGTTGCAGTTTGGGTGAAATTCGATGTAGTGTTGGTTAGCATCTCGGTTGTGGCCACCGTTTGTGGAGTCTCTGGTAGTGTAGCTGTAACAGGAGAACCTGCGGTGATAAGTGTTGCGTTTGAAAGCGTGGTTTGCATTTCAGTGGTACTCGCATTTTTCTCAGTTGACGACGATGTAACACTGGGTATTGAAATATCTGGGGTGCTTGTTGAAAGGCTTGTATTGGATGTCATAACAATGGATGACATGGAATTTCCCTCAGGGCCAGAAGTCGTTGAGGTGGTGCTTTCATTTAGCACATTTTGTTCTGATGTCTGAAGTGTTTGTAATCCCCCTACTGCAGTGGAATTTGAAGATAGCATGGTCGTCACAGGAGTCAGTTCTGTGGTATTTGCTCTTTCTGAAAGAAATAGTTATTCACATCATTGGAAAATATTTTACAATTTCGAAACCATACAAACCCTGCAGAAAGCCAGTCATTTCGGAAGTAAACGGACAAAAGACTTCATCAGTGGACCTTTCAGCTCAGGTCCTAAAGCCAATTTAGTACTCGCTGAAGGCACAGGAAAAAGTTTTATTCAGTGAGATTTATATACGCCTTTTAGGTCATCGCTACTTGATAGATTTTTGATGTGGTTGCTACTGTAATGGTCTGGAAAGAATCTGCAAGTGCAGATTGATGCAGGGCAACACGGTGGCACAGTGGTTAGCATTGCTGCCTCACGGCGCCGAGGTCCCAGGTTCGATCCTGGCTCTAGGTCACTGTCCATGTGAAGTTTTCACATTCTCGCCGTGTTTGCATGGTTAGATTTTGTTAAGAGATTTTGCAGTTGTAGAGATGGAGTAACTCTCAGCATTCAACATTATTATCTGCGAAACCAACTTCTAGCATCTGCATGTGCACATTTAAACACGGAAACTCAGATGTTGTCTCCAGTGAGTTCTTACTGTTCTACAGGATACTGTTACACTGTTAAACTGATGAGGACATCCCTTTTTAAGGTTACAATCCCTGAAAATATTATGCCTGGCTAATAAGGGGCGGGATTCTCCACTCCGGGGTCGGGCCTCCCCAAAGGTGGGGAATTCTCTGCACCTTTGGGGGCTAGCCCCGCGCCGGAGTGGTTGGCACCAGAAGACTGGCGCAAAAAACCGGCGCCAGCGGCCTTTCAGGCCCGCCACCCGCAGCGGGGCTGGCCAAAAGGCTTTTGCCGGTCGGCGCATGCGCCGGCGGTGACGTCAGCGGTCAGCTGCCGCTGACGTCACCACCGGCGCATGCGCGATGTGGGTTTCTCTTCCGCTTCCGCCATGGCGGAGGCAGTGGCGGTGGCGGAAGAGAAAGAGTGCACCCAGGGCACCCAATTTTCCAATTGAGCGGGGGGCCCCGATCGCGGGCCTGACCACCGTAGGGGCACCTCCCGGGTCCGATCGCCCCGTGGCCCCCCCCCCCAGGACCCTGGGGACCCGGTCGCGGCGCCGATCCTGCCGCCACCAGAGGTGGTTCAAACTTCGGCGGCGGGAGAGGCCTCCCAGCGGCGGGACTTCGGCACATCCGAGCCGGAGAATCGCCGCAGGGTCCTCGCCGATCAGAGTGGCGTGATTCCCGCCCCCGCCAATTCCCGGGTAGCGGAGAATCTCTGCCACGGCGGGGGCGGGATTTTCGGCGGCCCCAAGCGATTCTCCGACCCTGCTGGGGGTCGGAGAATTTCGCCCAAGGTGTTAACTGTTTTCTTTTAAACACGGTATGTCGTAACAGCAACGAACCAACTTTCTGGCCCCAAAAAATATATATCCATTTTTAAATGTCAAATTTTCCCCCATGTTTAAATTCAATAACATTTGAAACAACGGGCGGCACGGTGGCTCAGTGGTTAGAACTGATGCCTCACGGCACCGAGGACCCAGGTTTGATCCTGGTCTCGGGTCACTGTCTGAGTGGAGTTTGCACATTCTCCCAGTCTGCGCCTTCATTTGAAATTGCCCCTTCATTTGAAAAATAATTATTGGGTACTTCTTGCATTCATCATAATAGCAAAAACCAAATACCATTGGTTTGATTCATTATTTGTTGGTTCATATTTAACGCCTCCAACTGTATAAAATTATTGACAAAATCGAAGTCCTTTAATGTCTGACATTTTCCCGCTGCAAAACTCAATTATTTTAAACTTTCTGTCCGAAGTACTGAGTTGCATGGACCAAAGCAAATGTTACAAGTGAGTGTTAGCCGTCATGGAAAATATGTCAACAATGACTATAAATAACTATTCCTTTAATGCCTTACTGCCTCCCAAACCTGAGCCCATCATCAGTTGAACTGGATTTCCATGCTTGCTTTAGCTGTCAAATCGTTCTGTTCAAAGTCAGAAATTATATCCTATGCAACTGTGGCCGTAGTACATATCTTTTGTCTTGCACTTTTTTTTGAAGCTCAAGATAGTTAACCAGCTCCACTCTCTATTTGTCCAACTCAGTGGGGACTGCCTTTGCTTGGTTCCAAACTTGCCACCAAATCCTAGCTGGAGCATTTCCACCAATGGATCGTCCTTCAACCTCAATTACCTTCGGAAAATTATACTTGGTTTCCTGCTCTTTACCCAAGCACCCTCTGCAGACATGTTGATAGTTGCTACACGTACACGAATGGCTCCCAATGCCATACCTCCACTACCTCTCTCAACCCCTCTCACTGCCTCTTTTGGCAAATTGATGGCAATGAACCAGCATTTCTTCCAGTTAAACATTGACAAGATTGCAGCCATTGTCATCAACCTTTGACACAAACACAAACTACCGACCTTCTTTGGATTGAACCAGTGTGTTTGCTGCTTCAGTGTTTATTCAAATCCACACTGAGTTTCCAAAGCCATATCCTCTCTATACTTTACGACCTGATTAGGTGATAGGGGTTGTCATGGTGGATGATAGATGATGCAGTTTCATGGGAACAAACAATTCCAAGGATATCTTGAAATCTGCAGCACTGAACACCCAGGTAAAAACATATCCAACTTGAGCCTTGAACAGTAAACAGGTCTCGGAGGATATCATCCTGCAGGTATTGTTAACTCTTAAAACACCAATTATTTTCCCAATGAACTTTTATTCTATCCAAGGATTGGTAATTTTTCTACATTTATCTTGTAGAAGTTAAATTGTGCATGTATTCACGTAACACTATTGGCTAGTGAAATGTCACGTGATAAGCAGTGATGTCAGCGGGCTTTTGGGGAGTTCACCGTCTTACGCTGTAGAAGCACCATCTCTTAATAAGCCTTGCTCTACGTCTTCACGAATTTACGGTGTGGCGCCTCTACTTCTTTTTCTGTTCGTGACAACAACAAATATGTAACAGAAGAGAAAACTGACGACTGCTGCTTCACAGCGCCAGGAACCCGGGTTCGATTCCCGGCTTGGGTTACTGTCTGTGCGGAGTCTGTACATTCTCCCTGTGCCAGTGACCCAAGCCGGGAATCGAACCTGGGACCCTGGAGCTGTGTAACAACAGCGCTAACCACTGTGCTACCCTGACACTTTGGAACTGGACCAAAAATGTGAATGTGCTTATCAAAATGTCAAAGTAGTTTTAAAGAAGTCCAAGTTATTGGTCCATTACAATCCAAAACCAAGGTTTAGCACAGTGGGCTAAACAGCTGGCTTGTAATGCAGAACAATGCCAGCAACGCGGGTTCAATTCCCGTATCGGCCTCCCTGAACAGGCGCCGGAATGTGGCTAGGGGTTTTTCACAGTAACTTCATTGAAGCCAACTTGTGACAATAAGCGATTATTATCATTATTATTATGTTAGCAACATATCACCCTACGGGGTTGGCGCAGTTGTCTCACACTTAATGCCCTCAGGAGATGAATGGCCAATAAAATTTGCCTCTAGAACATTAAACTAGCGTTGAGTCGAACCAGGCTCAACTTGAAAAGGAAGCTTTGAGTTGTCATTTTCGACATGAGGAGGTTCCACCATTACCTTAATGGATGTCATTTTAATAATAATTATCTTTATTAATGGCACAAGTAGGCTTACACTAACACTGCAATGTTCAGGTACACTGAGGGAGAGTTTAGAATGTCCAATTCACCTAACAGCGCGTCTTTCATGACTCGTGGGAAGAAACCGGAGCACTCGGAGGAAACCCACGCTGACACGGGGAGAACGTGCAGACTCCGCACAGACACTGACCTAAGCCAGGAATCTGGACCCCGGAGCTGTGAAGTAACAGTGCTAACCACTGTGCTACCATGTGGGCCAAAAGGGAGGTAAGACACTCTTGACTGACCTGGGACTTCGGCCCTGTGGGGTAGCGGTGCTAAACACTGTGCCACCTTGATGCCCTCGCAGTTTGACCACTTGACACCACTTACAACATCAAACACAAAATGGTTAGAAGACAGCAAAACCCGAAGAGTAGAATCTTTAAAGTGCAAAACAGACCCCAGCCACCATTCTAACCAAGACAGGTCTGATATCAATCACAGTTCAAAGACGATGAACACTTTTGGCGTCAGCACCCTGACCAGTTATTAACTTCACGAAGTGAACATACATTCTTCACCATAAATATTCATATAGGAGTGTATGGACATTGATACGCCAGAACAGAGGTCTACTGCTGCAGAGACAGATACTGAGCTCATTTCACAAGAAGTATCACCAACAAGTGAACAGGAAGATACTTCTATGATCACAAACAGCCAAATTCCTGAACATCAGATATTACCTCAACTGGACAGACATCCGACAAAGAGACTGTCTTGTTAATGTAAATATGTTATAAATAACATGACGTAATTAAAAAAAATAGAATTTAGAGTACCCAATTAATTTTTTCCTACTAAGGTGCAATTTAGCGTGGCCAATCCACCTACCCTGCACCTCTTTGGGTTGTGGGGGTAAAACCCACGCAGGCATGGGGAGAATGTGCAAACTCCACACGGACAGTGACCCAGAGCCGGGATCGAACCTGGGATCTCGGCGCCGTGATGCAGCAGTGCTAACCACTGTGCAACCATGCTGCCCCATATAACCTGATGTAATATAATGAATATGATGTTGGATGTGTTGTTTATGTGTTTGAAAGAAAAGTCGTTGGCCTTAAAGGAGGAGAGGTGTTATGTGGTCAAGTAGCACTATTAGCTGGTGAAATGTCACATGACATGCAGTGGTGTCAGCGGAGTGTTTGCTGGTGTTTAGGGAGATCGCCATCTTACCCTGTAGAAACAACATCTCTTAATAAACCGTGCACAAAACAAACTTAAAGTGTGGCACCTCCACTTTTTCCTCTTTGCAGCTAACATCAGATATATAACTGAGTGGAGGGCACGATAGCACAATGGTTAACATTGTTGCTTCACAGCTCCAGGGTCCCAGGTTCGACTCCCAGCTTGGGTCACGGTCTGTGCGGAGTCTGCACGTTCTCCCCGTGACTGCGAGGGTTTCCTCCGGGTGCTCCGATTTCCTCCCACAGTCCAAGGGTGTGCAGGTTAGGTGGATTGACCACACTAAAATTGCCCTTAGTGTCCAAAAAGGGTAGGTGAGGTTACTGGGTTACGGAGATAGGGTGAAGGCATGGGCTTGAGTAGGGCACTCTTTCCAAGGGCCGGCGCAGATCCGATGGGCCGAATGGCCTCCTTCTGCACTGCAGATTCTATAGTGGAGTAATACAGCACCCAGGATGAAGAAATTATTTTAAATATCTAATTGGTCAATTCTATGGTCATTTGCACTTGATCGCTTTGGGTTCTACTGGTTACGCTTGCTCCTCGGAGTGCAATATCTTAAAGTGAGACAAAACTTCTGTGATTTTGACCAGAGGCCACAGCAACTGTTTAAAATGTCAAGAGATAAACATACGAATTGGGAGCTGGGGCAGGTCAGTCAGCTCCTTGAACCTTCAATAATTTTAGCCTCCACCCCAGGTCCGCCTACTCCCTATAGCCTTTGGTTCCCTTGTTATTTACATTTACTTGCAGGTTGTACTAAAAAAGCTGAAAATTGTAAGCTACAGTAAATCAAGTTCGCTTCAGACAGCAAAGTCACACTTGCGTTCCGAGGAGAGATGAATCATAATAGCCCTTGAAAGCAAGCACAGGCTTTATACTGTATACTGTAGTTCACCATTCAAGCTATCAAATTACGGGATTCCAACAAAAGCCTGCTGATTATAACTGGAAGAAACTCGGACAGATACCAATGACAAGGGTGAGAACTACACAATTTGCAGAAGTATTATTTTCACAGATACGTCAAGAGTGTGAGGTTTATGATCAGAGTTGATTTGCAAACATTTTAAAATATTGAGTAGTGTTTTGCCTGAAGGGAGAATATATATATATTTTTTAAATAGCCAAAAGACAAGAATCGACAAGCCCATATTTTACACTGTTCAACTCTAAGATACATAGGCCGAGATTCTCCGGCTGCTGGGATTTTCTGTTCCCACCGGCAGTTTCCTGGCTTCAATGGGAAATCCCATTGACAAGTGGCAGGAGTAGGGAGTCCTGCCGCCAGTGAATGGCACGCCGCCGAGGAACCCGTGGCTCGGGAAATGGAGAATCCCGCCCATAATCCCGTTATGCCGAACAAATATACAGGTTATGTAACTCTACACGATTTACATTTTGGGAATTTGCTTGCGTTCTATGGCTGTTCAACTTAAACAGCCTGAAAATCCAATTTACAACCACCAGGATTTGCCAAATAGAATCACTACGTTTGAGTTGTCGGGGTTCTGGGTCTTGCTGTACGGAAAAGCTCGAAAGGACAAATCCCAAAGCGCCATCGTTTCAGGATTGTGCCCTTGCTTTCAAGATCTGGGTGCATTTTTGGCAGTGCGCCTGGATTAACAGTTTGGTAATTGTTTGTAGGTATGGATATTATCCAATGCCGCCATAAATCCTGAGTAAGATTCTCTGGCCTCCCGTTTCTTGACGATGGGAGGCGGCCTGCCATTGACTGGCGGCAGGACATTTTGTTCCCACCCGCTGTCAATGGGATTTCCCATTGAATCCACCCCACTCCGCTGGGAAACCCACGGCCAGGGTGTGCACAGTCAACAGTACTGGCAGATCGCGCTCTCTTTCTTCTTTAAGTGGCTGTCATGTATTGTAAACCTAACTTGAAATAAATGGAACTCATTACACAAACAATCAAATAGTTAAAGATTCATAGTTATCAGGGACTGATTTAGAACACTGGGCTAAATCGCTGGCTTTTAAAGCAGACCAAGGCAGGCCAGCAGCACGGTTCAATTCCCGTACCAGCCTCCCCGAACAGGTGCTGGAATGTGGCTGGAATGTGGCGACTCGGGGCTTTTCACAGTAACTTCATTTGAAGCCTACTTGTGACAATAAGCGATTTTCATTCATTTCATAGTTGAACGTCTTCTATCCAACTCAAATGGACAAAGACAGTTAACCTGAAGGTGAAGTTAAATCTTTGTAAATAGTTTATAAATACACACTTCTCCTTTCCTTCCGTCAACCTGGCCTTCTGAAGATTTGGAGCCATCATATTTTTATTCAATTTAAAAGGAGATTTTCTCACTGTCTAATTGCTCAGTTCATCCATGCTCAATTTCTCCCTTAGATATGGAACGGCATTACTGTGCCAACTTAGATTTTCAATATCCAATGTCTAAAATTCAGAAACCAGGTGGATACAAATCATCTGGCATAGTTAAACTGGAATTATCCCCCTCTTAGGTTTGCAACTGATAAACTTTGCAGTGTTGTACTGGATAGGCTTGGGCACAACCTTTCTGTTTCTAGACTACTTATTTAAATTCCAAATGCATTATGATCAGGCTTACAATCTACAGCAAGCACCATAACGACACTGGACAAGAGACTTTTTCTCACAGTGGCTTCTTCTTATTAAATTTGTATTACCAAGGATTAAGCTCCTTGAAATATCTATCCATTCATCATTAAAGTCTTTTTAAATCGAGCAGGGTGCATAGGAGAGAAAGAGCTTTAACTACAATAATTTTACACAGCAACTGTCTCATTCACAAAGTGTATACAGAAAATTACCATATTTTGTAAAAAGAACATGACAAAAACAAGGAGACCACGCAACAGTAGATACATTTGTTGTAATAGTTTCAACTGATGCAAACGAGCAGTTTTGTGGATGCTGAGTAAGTGGAATTTAAAGCTCCAAACAATTGAAACAATGGCAATACATCAATAAAACCATTCTGCTTTTGTAGAGGACTTTGCTGATAGGTATTGGCTGGATTCACTGTTTCAGCAGCTAAGTGCCAGCGCAGTGGAGCATGTGTGATCTTTTGCAACCAAAAAATTGGCATGACCCCCTCAACTATTCTGGGACCGGTGAGGGGCTCGCACCTGCATCTGCTTCCCATGCTGAAAACGGGCGGAGAATGGCCAGGTCCCAGGCCGCGCATGTGCACGGGTGATGACCTGCAGCTGTCGCGCCGTACAACATGGATCCAGCCGTGCACAGATCCAACCTGCCATCCGCGACCCCACAGCCCACCCACTGGCCGCCCCCCACAGCCCTCGCAGAAGCCCCCCCGGCCAGCGGCATGGATCGCGGGCACGTGTGGCGGAGCTGGACATAGTCCACAGCCGCCACGCTGAGTTCCAGCTGAGACCACATGTATCCCGCGCCATCGGGAACTCGGCCCATTGGGGGCGGAGCATCGCGGGTGGACCGGCCGATACCAAGCCAACACCGTTGCAAAGGCTCGCGGTGTGCATCACGATGATGACGTTTCCAAGTGGGCGGATGGAGCATGGTAGACTAGTGTCAAACCGGCGCCGGCTCGGATTTCGGCGACCCCGCCCATTCTCCGCCCAATCACTGAACACTATTTCGGCGTCAGGTTACGGAGAAGCCCGCCCATAGTCTTTCCACTTTGGCAGCGTAACATTGCGTCCAGTCGGGACACAAACGTTGATCAGTACTTCTCAAACACATTTGTGAACGGCAATACTCCCATAACTCAATGTAGGAGTGGTCTGTAGTGCAATACTGCACTCAGAATGCTACACAGTCAGAGGTGCCTACTTTCTAGGGACTGGTTTAGCACAGTGGGCTGAATAGCTGGCTTGTAATGCAGAACAAGGCCTGCAGCGCGGGTTCAATTCCCGGACCAGCCTCCCCAAACAGGTGCCGGAATGTGGCGACTAGGGGCTTTTACAGTAACTTCATTGAAGCCCACTCGCGACAATAAGCGATTATTTTTATTATTATTATTTCTAGGTGAGACGTTAAACCGAGGTCCTCTCAGGTGGACATGATCCCATGGCACCATTTTGAAGAGCGAGGAGTTACCCCTGGCGTCCGGGCCAATATTAATCCTTCAATCTACACTACAAACACAGATCATTGCTGTCTGTGGGAGCTTACTGTCCACAAATTTGCTGGCATGTTTCCTACATTACAACAGTGACTACGCTTCAGTATTTAATTGACTGTAAAGTGTTTTGGGGCGACCTGAGGCCATGAAAGGAGATGCACAAATAAAAGTATTTTTGCAACATCAATGATATTCACAACTTTCAAGTGATCACTTACCAGAAGCTCGGGATGAACAGCAAATTACCGTTTCCTCTAAGTTTAACTGAAGTGCATTAAGTCAAAGGAAACTTTTAATGCTTTAAGAGGTTTTGGTCCCATATGCAAAAGTGTTGGAAAATTATTTTAAAAACTCTATTAATATTGTACCGTTCGATAATGTAATTGAAGGTTTCTGGTGGCGGCTATGGTGTGAGTGGTTGCACACAGGGAAGGTCCTGCTTAAAGGCATAGAAAAGAGCTCTTTTTACCTGAAAACGGGAGTAATTTTGACAGAAAAAAGTGTAGCTGAAGGGTGGAGCAGAATATCCCCCCAGGTGTGGTATATCTGCCGGTTACCAAACCCAGCAGAAGAAGGTGTAAGGCCTGGCCAAGGAGTTGGAAGAGACCTGTAGCGCAACAGCTATTTTAAAGATGGCGGAGGGGAAAGTGCCAGTGCAAGTTGGAAGGCCCCAGATGGAACAATTGATGGCCTTCATCAAAGAAGAGTTCCATCAGCAAAGGAAGGAGGTGGAGGATACTGAGAGCAACGGTGGAAGTGCAGGAGGACAGGTTGAGAAGGTAGAACCTGCGTATTGTTGGCTGGCCTGAAGGAGTGGAAGGCACGAGTGCCACGAGGTATGTCTCACGGATGCTGGCGGGCCTGGTGCTGGAGGGATGCTGGACAAGGCCCCTGAGGTAGACAGAGTGCACAGGTCTCTGAGGCAGAAGCCAAGAGCCAGGAACAACGGGGATGGGATGACCCCCCCAATCTCCACCCCACTCGCTGCCTGTGGCATTGTTTTTCTATTTTGTCTGTCCTTGGGTCAGGCGACCTGTGGTCTGAGATATGTCTTTGTTTGGGTGAGGGAGGTCCGCAGGGAGCATTCGACACAGAACAAAGAGGCGAGGGTGGGTGAGGGATTGGAGGGTCAGTAGGAGAAGCCTATGGGGAAGTGTTGCCATGCTGGCTGATGAACGGAAGTGAGTTGGGGGAGATGGCCATGAGGGATGGCCAAGGGGGTGGGGGAAAGGAGGGAGATGCGACATGACAGGGTTGGAGAAGAAGCGCGGTCAGGAGCAGAGAGGGGGGCCATCTTAGATGGATAGAGGGGGCAGAGCCGAAAGGAAAGAATGGCGAACGGTAGATGGGGAAAAGGAGACACAAGCCCCCGGTAAGACATGGAACGTGCGAGGACTCACGGACCGGATAAAAGATTTTGGATTTTCGCAGAGGTGTTCTTTCTGCAGGAGACGCAGGTTAGGTTGAGAAAGGGATGGGTGGGCCAGGTATTTCATTTGGGGTTTGACTCGGAGTCGCGAGGTGTGGCCATCTTGTTGAGCAAGAAGACAAGGTTTTTGAGTGCGAAGGAAGTGAGGAATCTTGGTTGGAGATATGTGATGGTGAGCTGGGTACTGGAGAGGATGCGAGTTGTTGGTCAATGTATATGCACTGAATTGGGACGACATAATGAGGGGGTTGCTGGCAGGGATCCCACGCATCAGTTGATCATGAGAGGAGATTTTAATTGTGTTCTAGAACAGAGGATGGATAGGTCGAGCCCAGGTCAATGGGAAGGATACGAATGGCAAAGGAGCTGAGAGGGTTCATGGAAAAGATGGGTATGGTGGACCCATGGTGGTTTAAGAACCCGGGGGAAAAGGGAGTACTCCTTTTTCTCACATGTTTAGAGGGTGTACTCCAGAATCGCCTTTTTTGTGGTGAGCCGAGAGGTGTTGGTAGGGGGCAGAGTAGGCGGGGATAGTAATTTCGGACCATGTGCCCCACTGGCTTGAAATTCGGCTTAGATCGGGACGGGAGCAGAGGCCAGGATGAAGGCTTGATTCGGGGTTGTTGGCAGATAAATGGTTATGTGATAAGGTGTGGTCGGTGATTAAAAACTATGTAGAATGGGATGGTGTCAGCCATATTTTGGGAGGCACTGAAGGCGGTGGTCTGAGGGAAGATTATCTCGTTCAAGGTACATGGGCGCTTAATGAACAGATAGTCCAAGTAGATAGGGAGTATTCGAGGGCGCCCACCCACCATGCAGGGATGACGAGAAGGAAAACGTTGCAGGGGCAATTTGATAGGTTGACGAGGGGAGGGCGGTGGGGCAGTTGCCTGGGCTACAGGGGTGCAGTAAGAGTGCGGGGAGAAGGCAAGCCGAATGCTACCACATCAACTACGGAGGCAGGCCACATCCAGGGAAATATTGACAGTACGGAGAGAGACGGGGAGGTGGTGACGGAGCCGGTGAGGATAAATGAGACGTTTAGGGAATACTACAAGGAACTGTACAGGGTGGAACCGGAGGTTGAAAAAGGGGACATGGGGCGGTTTTCAGATAGGCTGGAGTTTCTGTATTTGGAGGAAGAGAAGAGGCAGGCACTAGAGGAGCTACTGGGACAGAGGGAGGTATTGGGCAGTATGAAGGGTATGAAGTCAGGAACACCTCGGGGTTTGATGGTTACCCGGTGGAATTTGAAATGAAAATGAAATGAAAATCGCTTATTGTCACAAGTAGGCTTCAATGAAGTTACTGTGAAAAGCCCCTACTCGCCACATTCCGGCGCCTGTTCAGGGAGGCTGGAACTGAATCGTGCTGCTGGCCTGCCTTGGTCTGCTTTAAAAGCCAGCTATTTAGCCCAGTGTGCTAAATCAGCCCCTATTTTATAATGAGTTTGCGGCGTATCTACTGGGGCATTTAGTGAGGCGTTGGAGACGGGAGGAGCTGCCGGAGACGATGATGCGGGCAACAATCACATTGATACCAAAGAAGGGGAAGGACCCGTTGGAACGTGGATCGTATATGGCTATATCTTTGTTAAACGCAGATGTAAACGTGCTGGCTAAACTGGTTTGATTGATTGATTGATTGATATTTATTGTCACATGTACCGAAGTACAATGAAAAGTATTTGTTTGGGGCCAAGGGATTATACACAGTACGTACATAGTAGACAAAAAGAATAATCGACAGAGTACATTGACAATGGTACATCAACAAATAGTGATTGGTTACAGGGTGAAACCTGGGCCAAACAAGCAGCACAGGGCATCGTGAATAGTGTTCTTACAGGGAACAGATCGGTCTGAGGGGGAGTCGTTGAGGAGTCTGGTAGCTGTGGGTAAGAAGCTGTTCCTATATGTTTGAATGATGCGGGTCTTCAGATCTTCTGTATCTTCTGCCTGATGGAAGGGTGTGGAAGAGGCAAAGCCTGGGTGTGAGGGATTCTCTGACAATGCTGTCTGCCTTTCTGAGGCAGCGGGGAGGTGTAGGCAGAATCAAGGGAGGATGTGTGATACGTTGGGCTGAGTTAATCACACTCCTGCGGTTTCTTGCAGTCTTGGACCAAGCAGTTGCCATACCAAGCTTTGATGCAGCCAGACACTATGCTCTCTATGGCACATCTGTAGAAGTTTGAGAGGAGTCCGATGCAGACATGCCCAATTTCTTTACCTTCCGTAGGAAGTAGAGACGTTGTTGGACTTTCTTGACTGGAGGCGGGGAGGATGGAAGGTTGTGCCCTGGAGGTGGTCATGGAGGGCCAGACAGGTTTTGGAGGCTGTTCAATGTGATCATGACTTCGTTAAGAGGTCGAGTATCGGAGGTACTGGTATGTATGGCTGCGGAGAAGGCGGGTGGAGTGACAGTATTTGTTTGAGGCCCTGGGAAGGTTCGTGTTTGGGCCAAGTTTGTGGCATGGGTCCGTCTGTTATATGTGGCACCAGTGACAAGTGTACGGACCAACTATATGGGCTCACAAAACTTTGGGTTATACACAGGGGAACAAGACAGGGGTGCCTGCTGTCACCGCTGCTGTTTGCGCTGGCTATAGAGCCTCTGGCAATGGCCCTGAGGGGGTCGGCAGAGTAGCAAGGGGTTTAGAGGGGGAGTAGGGAGCATCGGGTGTCATTATACGGGGTGACTTGTTACCATATGTGTTGGACCCGCTGGAGAGCAGGGAGAGGATTGTGGGCCTGTCAGGGAAATTCATGGCATTCTCAGGATACAAGCTGAAAGTCGGGAAAAGTGAAGTGTTCCCGGTGAACGAGCTGGGTCGGAGAGCCAACCTCAGGGGGATTACCATTTAAAGTAGACAGCTACAGGTTTAGATATCTGGGGATTCAGGTAACGGGAAAGTGGGCGACACTACATAAATGGAATTATACAAAGCTGGTGGAGAGGTTATGGAGGATATGAAGAGGTGGGACACATTGCTCCTGACCCTGGCAGGGAGGGTCCAAGTGGTGAAGATGAACGTCCTGCCAAGGTTCCTATTTATATTCCGGACCGCTTCAGATTTTTATACAACAGGCCTCTTTCCAGAAGCTGGATAAGATTATCTCATTGTTTGTGTAGGTAGGGAAGGTACTAAGGGTAAAGAAGATCCTGTTACAGAGGCAGAGGCAGAAGGGGCAGGTTGCTATTGACAAACCTGCTGCATTATTACTGGGAGGCGAAGGTGAGGCGAGGGTGGGACGGACCGAGGGCTGAATGAATTAGAATGGAGCAAGAATCCTGTCGTGGATCCAGCCTGCGGGCTATGGTGATGGCAGTGTTGCCATCGGCGCCAAGGAAATACACAGAGTGCCCAGTGGTGCAATCCACGGTGAAGGTCTGGAATCAGTTGAAGAGGCACTTTGGGATAGAGGGGATTGTCGGTGTTAATGCCGCTGTGTGAGAACCATAGATTTGAGCCGGGGGACGGGGAGGAGGAACAGGTGGAAGGATTGGAAAGACTTCCCCAGGCTATCGAAGTATGGCCTGCTGGAGCGACTGCTGCTTCCAGACGTGGAAGGGGAGGTAAGGATCGGAGACATACATGGGTGGCTGGGAGAGCAGTGAGGCGAGCAGGTGATGAAGTTTAAGGAGAAGTGGGAAGGGGAGCTGGGAGGGGAGATAAACTGGGGTGTGTGGAGTGAGACTCTGCCTAGGGTAAACGCGACTTCCTTGTGCCGAAGGATGAGCCTGATACAGTTCAAGGTGGTACATAGATTGCACATGACTCGGGAAAGAATGAGTGGGTTCTTCCAGGGAGTGGCAGATGAGTGCAGGAAGTGTGGGTGGGGACCAGCAAACCACATACAGATGTTCTGGGGCTGCGGAAAGCTAGAGAGATACTGGGCGGGAGTGTTTGCGACACTAATGACAATAGTGGGGGAGGAGGTTGGGCCGGACTCTTTGGTGGCAATATTTGGGATATCAGAGAAGGGAGCTGATGGAGGGGAGGAAGGTTGATGTCGTGGCTGTTGTCTCTCTGGTCGCCCAGCAAAAGATTTTACTGGAATGGCGGTCGACAACTCCACCAGGGGTGATGGCCTGGCTGGGAGACTTGTACAACTATTGCCATTTAGAAAAGATTAAATACATATTGAGGGGTTCAGTGGAGGGCTTTGAGGCAAGATGGGGATGTTCGTGGCCATGTTTGAGAAGTTGTTTGTCGCCGGGGGTGGCGGTGGTTTGGGGGGGGGGGGGAGAGAGAAGAGAGAGTGGGTGAAAAAGGTTTGAACAAACTGTATAATTGTGTGTTGTGGAGTATGATCCCCAGACTGTTCATGTTTTGTAATCAATTGCATAAAAGTTTGGAGCAAATTACATTTTTAAAAATAAGAATGTAATTGAACTTCCAGCATCGACAAGATAGGTAAGCATACATTACTTAGCCTTGTAAGGATGACACTGAACTGGATTTAAGATTGTTTTTGTATAATCAAGTCCAGGCATGTAGAATCAGTTATGGTCTGTCCACACAAACCAGTTTACTAAATGGCAAAATAAATTGCTCGATTATATCTTCGCTCCATCCCAAACAGAATGAGCTGACATGCTACCTTTCTTATCCTCTCTTTTCTCATCTTTCCTTCTCCCTTACGCTCTCTGTGACAATAACGTGGTGTTAACCTGGACAAGAAAGGAGACAAGCAGTCAGGAGGTCATGGAGAAAGCAGAGGGTAAAAGACATGTTGGAAGAGAGAGCCCGCAGGAAGGGGAAGAAAAACCTGTGGCCAACACTATTCATACGAGCCAGCTGCAGAAGGGAGCCATTCATGGACCAGCCTCTACAACCACAACAAATGATTTTCAACCCAGATGGGACGTACAGTTCAATGTCTCCAGAGATGTCCGAACACCTAACTAACCCTTCAAGGCGGGGGCATTGGTTATTTCCGCTGAAGGAGAAGGGAGCATGTATTTTTGTTGCATTAAGCAGATTACTACTTGTTTTACTTAATACCACAATTTTCCATGTTCACTTATGCACAACATGCAGTTCAGTGCAAATCCTCCCACGTGGAAGATAATTACAAAAAGGAGATAGGATGGTTCCTCCTCTGCTCCTCACAATAAACTCTGGACAACCTCTAACAAGTTAGACACACGCTTTTATCCTGTCAAGTCTCTCAACTAAGGAACTTCCTGCACCACAACATGCACAATTCTCGCCCCTAGCAACAGTCATCAGTAAAAAAAAAGTCAAATTTCACCTTGCCTGCCCACAAGTTCAGCTGCACACAAGTGGTGGGCAAATCCTCGGTTGTAGTAAGGGTTATTTTGTTATGACAGAATATAAATGTACTGTACTGTGAATTTTCATGCGACTTGTATCCTTATACAGTATTTAGGGAAAATAAAGACAGTGTTATATTCAGAGAAAATAAGGGTGGCACGGTGTCACAGTGGTTAGCACGACTGCCTCACTGCACTGAGGACCCGGGTTCGATCCCGGTCCCAGATCACTATCTGTGTGGACTTTGCACATTCTCCTCGTATCTGTGTGTGTCTCACCCCCTCAAACCCAAAGATGTGCAGAGTAGGTGGATTGGCCATGCTAATTGCCACAAAAAAATAATTAGGTACTCTAAATTAAAAAAATAAAGGCAGTTTTAAATTCTTTGAAGATAATGCCCCTTGGAAAGAAAGTCAGGCAGGTCACTTGCTTTGATTTGGTCAATTAACTTGCAATAGGATCACGGAATCTAAATTCTCACTCAACAATGAAGATAACAAGGCATTTCCATTGCAAGTTTATTCACTTATTCCCCCCTCCCACATGTCTAAAATGAGCACAAACCATTTGTTCATTGTTCTGAAATGTTTACTTGATTTCGCTCTCCACAGATACCGCCAGACCTGCTGAGCTGATCCGACATTTTCTGTTTTTATCCCTTGTTCATTCCTGCTTGTGAGGCACATCACACTGACAGCAGAGCATGCCAAGAGGAGATAAAATAGGAGCACCTAAAATAATTCAAGGTTTTGATAGGATGAATACAGAAACCTATTTTCTGTGGTTGAGGAGTCAGTCATGAGGATTCATAAATTTAAGGTTGTTTGCACAGAGTATTATTGAAGCACAGAATGCTTCAATACAGGATGTGATAGAGATTGAGACTCCTTGTACCCTTTAAGGAAAAATTGGATAAAATTTGGAGCAAAGAAAGATATTTGGCTATGAGACGGAGATAGTAGGGTCGTTTGTTTTTGCATGTTCTAGCAAATAGCCAACATGACTCCCCTTGCTTACAAAGATTCCGGTTCCACAATTAAAACAAAAGTAATTATTTGGCAATGTAATATCCATACTGTACGGAAATGTCAGATTAATTTTTTTAAATTTAGAGTACCCAATTAATTTTTTCCAATTTAGGGGCAATTTAGCGTGGCCAATCCACCTACCCTGCACATCTTTCAGTTGTGGGGGCGAAACCCACGCAAACACGGGGAGAATGTGCAAACTCCACACGGACAGTGACCCAGAGCCGGGATCAAACCTGGCACCTCGGCGCAGTGAGGCTGCAGGGCTAACCCGCTGTGCCACCGTACTGCCCCCTGTCAGATATTTTTGATTCTGCAATCAATATCCCGTTTGGGCTTGGAACTTTACCATGGCCGGCACAGAGAAGACAAGCCCCGGCATATGCGCCAGAATACGCTGGCCGGTCTGCACATGCGTGGAACCACGGCGGCTCTTCGGCGCATGGGCTAACTCGCCGTAGTCCCTCTGGAGTTCGATGAAGTATGATGGAAGTGTGTTTAATAATAATAGCTTATTGTCACAAGTAGGCTTCCATGAAGTTACTGTGAAATGCACCTAGTCGCCACATGCCGGCGCCTGTTCAGGGAGACCGGTACAGGAATTGAACATGAGCTGCAGGCTTTGTGCAGCATTACAAGCCAGTTGTTTGGCCCACTGTGCTAAACCAGCACCTGTTTGCGTGAAGCATAAAAACAGATATGGACCTGTGGGCTAGAATTGACTGTTTCTATGCTGTATGTTCCATGCAATTCTATGATTAGTAGAAGGATGAAAAAGAAACTCGTAGTTCTACATTAAAAACCAGTTAGAAAATCTAATTTACTAAAAAAAAATTTAAATGGCTATATTTGGGGGTGGCACAGTGGTTAGCACTGCTGCCTCACGGCGCCGAGGACCCAGGCTCGATCCTGGCCCCGGGTCACTGTCCATGTGGTGTTTGCACATTCTCCCCATGTGTCTCCGTGGATCTCACCCACACAACCCAAAGATGTTGAAGTTAGGTGGATTGGCCACGCTAAAAATCGCCCCTTAATTGGGAAAAAAAGAATTGGGAACTTTAAATTTTTTTTTTAAATGGCTATATTTGCTGTCAATCAACCAGTGAAAGATACGTCAGTGAACATGAAGATCTTGGTTTGTCAACAATCCATTATTAATTTTTGCAGCAAGTGGCAGGCAGGAGTGTGTCAACTTTGACCCTTCCCAATGCGTTTTTTGAATTTTGCAAGTCAGTTAATCAGCTCCGAATGGGTCATGTTCTTTCACATTTTAAAAGCAGCCAGCCAGCAGTTTCAGAGCCAAGTTCCAAATTCACTGACAGAGCACCCAACGTTTAGATAATGTGGCACACTCATAGCCACAAGATCAGCGAGTGATGGTAAAATATCTGTCATAAAGTCCACTCCTTTCACTTGAATAAATTTCCTGAAAGAATAGGTTTGTTTTGCCATATAAAGCACATCTGGTTCTTAACCACACAGATGGATGGTTTCAAATAAGTGCTTCAGCACAGATTCCTTTTGCATTCCGCAATGACACACCTGCAAGTTCTGTGCTGTACTGTGCTGTACTGTTCTATAGTATCTATAAAGTGTACAGGCTTGTGGCTGAGGCAGTGGTAAATGGTGCAAAGTCAACATATATCCCTCCTGAATTACCTCAACCCCCCTCCCCCTCCCCCCCAGTAATTCAAGGATTCAACATTACTCAGCTACTTGGTCTTATTTTCTTCTTCATGTCAAAAATGTCCCGAAGATTACTGAAGACACTTCATGCATTCATTTATATTACATGTTATCGGACACGACACAGACCTATCTCAGCCTATCAGACTGCACTTCATCGTGAATTCCAAGTCCTGTATAAAGTGGAAAATCATAATGGAATTAGAAATGCTTGAACATAATGGGGATCGTCTTGGACCTTCTGTACATTAGTGAAACAGAATTTGGTTGAACAAAAGAGAAAGCTTAAAGCAAAAAATTCCAATGTGTGATTGAATAAACTGGGATTGTTCTCCTTAAAGAGATGGAGGCTGAGGGGTGACCTGATAGAAGTTGATAAAATTATTAGGGGTATAGATCGGGTGAACAGTTGGGAGGCTTTTTCCCAGGGTGGAAATGACAATTACAATGGGACACAGGTTCAAGTTGAGGGGGAAAAGGTTCAGTGATGTGCGGACAAAGTTTTTATTTACAGAGGGTGGTGGTGGCGTGGAATGCACTGCCAAGTGTGGTGGTTGAGGCAGATACGTTAGCGACCTTTAAGACTTATCTGGATAGGTACATGAATGGACAGGTTATAGAAGGATACAGGCGGTTGGTCTAGATAGGCGTGTGATCGATTCAGGCTTGGAGGGCCGAAGGGCCTGTTCCCGTGCTGTATTGTTCTTATTCAAGTTTTCGACACCGATATGTGATATTGCAGGAGATACGAAACACAATAGAACAATTTGCCCACCCCTATTACGGTTATACGAAAGGTTAAAACCGACAGGTCTAGCATTTTTCAACAATGAGCTGATCAGCAGACGTTCCTGAAAACAGTTAGCTCGATGCTGCAATTATTTTTCTTCACAATATGCCAAAGGGAAATTAAATTCCCATACCAAAAGGGCATTTTTACGTCCAGCCTTTTTTTTGTAGTGGAAACTGTAATTACGCCTCTAGCACAAAAGGACTATATTTAGTATGGCATCTTTCCTCCCTGAAACCAAGAGGCTAAGATAAATTAAATGAGCACAAATGATCACAACGTGTGCCTGTAATCAGCTGGAGAACACACACACAACCCAACCTCTCAGAAACAGCCAAGGATAATCCAGCATTCTTGAAATACTTCACAGCTGGTATCCTGCAGCATACCAGTCGGATGAATTCAACCACCTCCCCCTCCAAAACGGAAACGTTTCCTGATACCAGGAGCCTTGCTTGCTCCTTTTCTTTATTAGTGCAATGACAGACACCAGTGCAGAAAGAACTATGTTGCAACAGAGAACGCAAGATCATGGCCCAATCAGCCAATGTCCAGAGCAGCGAAATCTGGATTTAAGTCTGTGTTGAGCGGGGCAGCACGGTGGGTTAGCTTTGCTGCCTCGCGGCGCCGAGGTCCCAGGTTTGGTCCTGGCTCAGGTTCACTGTCCGTGTTGAGTTTGCACATTCTCCCCTTGTTTGCGTGGGTTTCTCCCCCACCAACCCAAGATATGCAGGCTAGGTGGATTGGCCACACTAAATTGCCCCTTAGTTGGAAAAAATGAATTGGGTACTCTAAATTTATTTTTTTTAAAGTCTGTGTTGTGCGTCAAGTCCCTGCAGAAGACCTGGTGCTTACACATCCGCCATAATTTTCCAAGAAGTCTAAACATCTGATGGGCTGATTGGTTGCTGCTCTGGACCCTCTACCAATATCTCCGACACTGAGCTCAGGCTCAGTGAGTTGGGCCAGATATGCGGGACTTACTTGGACACTCGCCAGGAAATGTCATGTTGGTAAAGGCCTGGTTTAAGATAGGTGCCAACACAAATGAATGGAGCATCAGAAACGCACACCCCTAATCACCGCCTACCCTCCCCCAACGACCTATTCAAATTCTCTCTCCCATCACTACCTCCTGACCGGACTGCCGAGTAATCCACTACCCATCCATTTAAAGTCTCAGACCTTTGAAAAACAGCTGAATATGGGCAGCTAAGTGCATGACAAAGGGGGTATGTCCTCTCCCTTCCTTCAACTCTCCCGCATTCGCTGGACTTGCCCTAGGGAGGTTGCACTGGTCCATTTCTGCTTCAGCACGACCACTTGCCGGAGCCAATTTCACAGCTGCAATTTCACTGGTTTAAGTATTCAACACAACTGATCCACACAAGTTCAATATCTACAAAATCACTGGAAGAATCAACTCAAGCCCATCTACCTGTCCATTCACACTGTTCAAGTGACCACCCAAAATGAAATGGGACACTCCTGTTCTGCTGTGTGCATTCACACAAACAAAAGCTTGTGTTACAACAAGATCCTTCCCTATTCTACAGCAAGGTTTCAGGAGCTGAAATGCTCATGATTATCCAGGACACAAGTAAAAGGTTTTTTTTAAACAATAGAATTGATAGGAGTTTGGGATTTCAAAATTGCTAAGCCTTGCACTTCAAAAAATGATTCAAAGCAATGATTCAGCCATTGGAGCTCCATATTCAATTTTATTCACCTGTTGTCAAGATCCAGCAGGGTTTGGGTTTACCACTTTAGTTCACATAGCTTTGCAGAATGTTCATGGAGAACACTGCAGATGTGGTCTACAAAGTCTCCCGCTTCAGAGAGGAAGGAGCGAGTGGCTGGAAAATGACTAGATTTGAAAGTAGGCAACCACAAGGGAGCATTGCATCCAAGATCTTAATTGCCTTTCTCCAATCAAAATAACAGGGACAAATTAGAGCTACAACACAATAGGAATAACAATAGGAATAACAGCAAAAGGGATTATTATTTAAATGGCAAAATATTAGCAGAGAGACCTGGGTGTGCTAGTGCATGAGTCGCAAAATGTTGGTTTACAGGTGCAACAGGTGATTAAGAAGGCAAATGGAATTTTGTCCTTCATTGCTAGAGGGATGGAGTTTAAGACTAGGGGGGGTTATGCTGCAATTGTATAAGGTGTTAGTGAGGCCACACCTGGAGTATTGTGTTCAGTTTTGGTCACCTTACCTGAGAAAGGACGTACTGGCGCTGGAGGGTGTGCAGAGGAGATTCACTAGGTTAATCCCAGACCTGAAGGGGTTGGATTACGAAGAGCGGTTGAGTAGACTAGGACTGTACTCGTTGGAATTTAGAAGGATGAGGGGGGATCTTATAGAAACATATAAAATTATGAAGGGAATATATAGGATAGATGCGGGCAGGTTATTTCCACTGGTGGGTGAAAGCAGAACTAGGGGACACAGCCTCAAAATAAGGGGAAGTAGATTTAGGACTGAGTTTAGGAGGAACTTCTTCACCCAAAGGGTTGTGAATCTATGGAATTCCTTGCCCAGTAAAGAAGTTCAGGCTCCTTCATTAAATGTTTTTAAGAGGAAGATAGATAGTTTTTTGAAGAATAAAGGGATTAAGGGTTATGGTGTTAGGGCCGGAAAGTGGAGCTGAGTCCACAAAGGATCAGCCATGATCTCATTGAATGGCGGAGCATGCTCGAGGGGCCAGATGGCCTACTCCTGCTCCTAATTCTTATGTTCTTATGTTCTAACACGGTGATGATTAAATTCTTAATGACTATGGGCGCGATTTTCCCAAAAGGAAACAAAGTCCCCCACAGCAAGCGGGTTAAGCTGCATGTTTCCCGGCACATAACTATTCAACAAGTCTAATAACAATAATAATAATCAGGGCAGCACGGTGGCCTAGTGGTTAGCACAGCTGCCTCACGGCGCTGAGGACCCAGGTTCGATCCCGGCTCTGGGTCACTGTCCGTGTGGAGTTTGCACATTCTCCCCGTGTCTGCGTGGGCTTCGCCCCCACAACCCAAAAATGTGCAGGTTAGGTGGATTGGCCACGCTAAATTGCCCCCTTAATTGGAAAAAATAATTGGGTAATCTAAATTTAGAAAAAAAACAAAAACAAAAAAAATAAATTAAATTTTTTTAAAAAAAACAATAATAATAATCTTTATTGTCACAAGTCGGCCTACATTAATACTGCAATTAAATTACCGTGAAAAGCCCCTAGTCACCACATTCTGGCGCCTGTTCGGGTACACAAAGGGAGAATTTAGAATGTCCAATTCACCTAACAGGCCTTCTTTCGGGACTTGAGAGAGGAAACCGGAGCACCCGGAGGAAACCCACGCAAACACGGGGAGAACGTGCTGACTCCGCGCAGACAGTGACCCAAGCCGGAATGGAACCTCGGACACTGTAGCTGTGAAGCAACAGTACTACCACTGTACTACCCTGCTGCCCGATAAGGGGCCTGAACGGGGAACACACGGCTGAAGCTGCACATGACCCTGTTTTATACAGTGGGGAGCTCCACTCGCTGGAACTCCCCATTGCAGCGAGAGATCGGGATGCCATTCATAAATGGCTTACTGTCTCGCCCTAATATGCAGATTTGCTAAAATGTGATCCCACCCATTGCGTTGAATCTCCCGGCTTTCAAGGGCCACGCTGTGCCGCAGCGAGCTAACTTTCGGGCACAGCGTGGCCGTTGGATTGCGCCCTATGTGATAATTGTAAATAGTGAGGTAATAATGGACTGGTTAGGTCCTTGTCCCACTGTACTGGGCTGATTAAAGCCCATCTTGGCCTCAGCCACATGTGTGAAGTGTCAAGAGGGTAACGGATTTCTTCCTAACCATGTGCCACCTTGGATCACCCACCTCAAAATTTGGAGAAAATCAGGTAGAAATAACAGAATTTTTTTTTAAAAAAGCATTTAGGGGTGATGGTCCATTACAAATCAAAACTTGTAAATGCGATTCAGAAAAAAAACCCACTTGCGTTTGTGTAGTGCTCATCATGACCACATAATCTCAAAAGTGATCTACTGCCAATGAAGTCGTTGTAATGCAATAATTGTGCCAGGCAATTTGCACATAGCAAACGCCCACAAATAGATAATGACCAGATAATCTGTTTTTGTGATAATGATTGGGGATAAATATTGGCCAGGACACTGGGGAGAACGTTCCTGCTCATCTTCGAAATAATGCCAAGGAGAGATGTGTTTAATCATCTCGTCTGAAGGATGTGTACCTCAGTCACCCCAGTACTCCTTATAATTGTAAAATATAAAAACAAAACACCCACAACGGAGGAATTCCCGTCAGGCCCAAGATGCTAAGCCATAACGCCGAACAACTTTTCATAGTGACAGAACTGCAAGTTCCAGTTCATTCTGGAAACTGTATTGCTTGATTACAGCAATTAAAAGTTAAATACAGACATCCTGCTGTGCGTGGAAACTGTTGATATCTCACAGACACAATTATGCAGAAAGGAAACAAAACAGCCAACAGGGTTAATTTGGTTGGGTTAGGAATGAGGTGTGTGGGCGTACAGTTGGATTTGCACATTACAGGACAGCACAAACTGAGCGGACATGAAGCATCCTAAATCCGGCAAAGGTGAGGTCTCCCACTGTTGAAATCATGCTTTATTACTGTTCATTTGCATCAGGATAGGCTAGAAGAAATGGAGACATTGGCTGGAAATTCCGGCTCTCCACCCCTCCCCCCACCCCCATGCGGGGTTTTCCTGCGGCAGAAGCTATGATCTTCCGATCCCGCCGATGTCAACGACAAGTTACACGGCTCGCCAGCCCCGTCACCAGGGAACCGGCTGCAAGAGGTCGACTGCGGCGGACCGGAAAGATTCTGCTTGGTGGGAAGGGCTGGAAAATTCCGGCCAGTGGGGCAAAAGAATTGCCTAAACTGTCGAATGTATTGACTGCAAATATCAGGCACTGTCAACACTGGAATTCTTCCCTGAAGGCAACAGAAAGCTTTGGGGGGTTTTAAGCAGCCTACTTCTTACAAGAAACTCAAAATAGAAGTCATAAGAGTGAATCTAGATGTCTGCACACACAGTTTAAAAAAGATTCTTACAACAAAACCCAATAAAACATTTTTTGAAAAAAGCTTCTGTGCACGTGGCAGCTACAATGAAAGAGCCCTCACTTTTGAGAAACATCAGAGGCGACAGGAATAGTTCCATTCTCGTGCCTACCCTTAGTGTCTCAGCCTCTGAGATGTGACCAGACTCAACTTAGACACAAGCCTGTACGGGGTTGTCCTCGCCTTTCCATAAATCAAAGATAAATCTCCTGAATACTGCTGCAAGCAAATCAGGAGAAAACCTGTATCTGAAAATAATTGTACTTTGTTTTTAGTTGTTTTTTTCGGATAAAAATATTGGGGATGAATAAATTGTTCAATTGGGAAGTGATGAGGTGTTGAAGCCTAGAGGAGCTAGAGTTAGCAACTGGACAGTAGTGTAATAGTAATCCGAGTGAGATTGTTGTAATATTAATGATGTAACTGAAATTTGAAGTCAGATGACCAAGGAGCTAGGAGCAGGACAGTCTGTGCCCTGTTTACTATGTGCTTACCCTGAGGTCTTTGTAAATAGTTCTTAATGAAAGGTTTGAAGTTAAACTATATCGACTATCTGAAGTCTGTCAAAGGGAAGAAAAGCCTTGTCAAGGTTCGGTAGGTCAAGAAAGCATGGCATGAGTAAAACCTCACTAATGCTTGGCAACAGCACCAAAAGGCATCAAAACATAGATCAGACTATAGTTAGCAACCCTGGCTGTGGGAGATGCCAGAAAGGTTGATCTGACCTGAGGTGACTACACAGGTGCCTGTTCATTTGCTCCTTGACCCTTCTGAGGGGTAAATCATTGGCCATTGAACATTAATCATGTCCAATGGCCCTAACTCACAAAATCTGAAACTCCACAGAGCAAAAGATTAATTAAAGAATCATTTCCAATGCTTCACGAACTGACAACCTACATGTTTCTGCTCAACACACAGACATTAAAATAAGGTATTCATCTTGAAAAAGGTGCCACTTTGTGCACCCCCCTCCCCATTAGGGCAAAATAAAACCTCCCGGAGAAATATTTGGAGCTGCTCTTGAAAGACATGAACTGGAACTCTATTGAAAATAAAATCAATTTACTGTGAAAATAATCATGCAGAAATAATCACCTCAGCTGAAATCTAACTCCTGCAATATCTAATTCAATGAAGAGGAAGCCCTCATTGCAGTTACGTCTCTCGTTTCAAGGAAACAATCACATACAAGGCCAGGTTTTAAAGTATTCGCACCCGCAAAATCAAAGCCTAATGCACTTCATTCTGTTCCAGATTGTAAACTGCAGTTCTAATAAATGCCAGGGTTTTACTCACCTCTACAATAGGAGACAAACTTAGAAAGTGTAAGAGCAACTGGTACAGCCCAGGTTCACGTGAAACCACAGCACAGGTCACCAATTTAAAAGGAAAGGGAATTATTTAAAGCTGGAGATGAAAACTGACAAGTCCGTTTCGAAGGCTATTTATTCAATTACTGCAATGCATTTTTAATCACATAACACTGGATATTATGAATGCACATATTTATCCAGTTGGATTGAAGCACTGTATATCAGCAGAAAAATGCCACTGTTACTGTGTTCATCTTTGTGGAACATGAAAGTACACAGAGTACTGCAGCTATCTTGGAGCTAATACAAGGTTTTCAGTGGCTAAACCTTTTCAGCAAACTAGTACTATTACAGCATGTAACAGTTCATGATGATGAGAGATTATGGCCGTAACACTGATTCAAAACATTTCTATTTATATTGTCATTCATTTGGCTTCAGGTTCTTTCTTGTAACTGTCTCTGAAGTTGAGAGCTGGAACAGGAAAAATCAGAGAATGGTTGAAGCACCAAAGGCAGCCATTCGGCCCGTCATGTTTGTCGTGTTAGGTACACTGATATAACACTGGCTGCAACTGGATGCAGCTTAGATCAGAAAGATACTCCATAACTTGAAGTTAGTTCAATCAGGTTTATTGAACTAATAGCACAATTAGCACAGCTCACTGTGAGTTCGACTCTCTGCTAACTTAAGTGTCGTTACTCTGTCTGACTGAACCAGACTAGCTCTTAGCCACGTGGTGGAGGTGTGAGATTGTAACAACACCCTCAACTGACTCTCTCGATGTTCATCAGTGGAAAGAGGCAGAGTGTGAGTGCCTCGTGTCTTTTAGAGTCAGATCCCACCCCTGAGTGTCCTGCCTGCTTATTGGTCATGTCATGTTCTCTGTGTCCATTAGCTGCTTGTCTGTGCCTGCCTGTATATCATTATGTGTGCGTCTGCATATCATGACAATGTCCTGGCCAGTTCTTTGCAATAGCAACTCAGCTAGTCCCACTCCATTGGCTTTTCCCTGCAGCCCTCCAAATTTCACCTCTTTAGATAATTATCCGATTCTCTTTTGAAAGCCATAATTGAATCTGCCTCGGTCACAATCTCAAGATAGTACATTCCAGATCTTAACCACACACTGTATAATAAAAGTTTTTCTTCTGTCACCTTCAATGACACAAAGCTAGGTGGGAGGGTGAGATGTGAGGAGGATGCAGAGATGTTTCAGTGTGATTGAGACAAGCAGAATGAGTGGGCGAATGCAGTATAATGTGGATAATGTGGGGCTGGTTTAGATCACAGGGGCTGGTTTAGATCACAGGGGCTGGTTTAGATCACAGGGGCTGGTTTAGATGACTCAGCTAAATCGCTGGCTTTGAAAGCAGACCAAGCAGGCCAGCAGCACGGTTCGATTCCCGTACCAGCCTTCCCGGACAGGCGCGGGAATGTGGCGACTAGGGGCTTTTCACAGTAACTTCATTGAAGCCTACTCGTGACAATAAGCGATTTTCATTTTCATAAACGTGAGGTTATCCACTTTGGTACCGAAAACAGGAAGACAGATTATTATCTATATGGTTATAAATGGAGAGGAGAATGTGCAATGAGAACTGGGTGTCTTCCTACACTAATCTCTGACGGCAAACATGCAGCAGGCGGTATAGAAGACAGGTGGTATGTTGGTCTTCATTAAGAGAGGATTCGAGTACAGAAACAGGGCTGACTTGCTGCAATTATATAGGGCCTTGGGGAGGCCGCACTCAGAATATTGTGTGCAGTTTTGGTCTCCTTATCAGAGGACAGATGTTCTTGCTTAGAGGGTAGTGCAGAGAAGGTTTACCAGATTGACACCCGAGATTGCAAGATGGACATATGAGGAGAGATTGAGTCGGTTAGGATTATATTCGCTGGAGTTCAGAAAAAATTGGGGGGGGGGGAATCTCATAGAAACCTATAAAATTCTATACAGGGTAGATGGCGGGGGTGTCCAGAACCAGGGGTCACAGTTTAAGGATGCGGGGTAAACCTTTTAGGACCGAGATGAGAAAAAAGAAGTTCTTCACCCAGAGAGTGGTGAGCATGTGGAATTCATTACTACAGCAAGCAGTTGAGGCCAAAATATTGTATGTTTCAAGGAGGAGTTAGGGGCAGCACGGTAGCATTGTGGATAGCACAATTGCTTCACAGCTCCAGGGTCCCAGGTTCGATTCAGGCTTGGGTCACTGTCTGTGCGGAGTCTGCACATCCTCCCCGTGTGTGCGTGCGTTTCCTCCGGGTGCTCCGGTTTCCTCCCACAGTCCAAAGATGTGCAGGTTAGGTGGATTGGCCATGATTAATTGCCCTTAGTGTCCAAAAATTGCCTTTTGTGTTGGGTGGGGTTGCTGGGTTATGGGGATAGGGTGGAGGTGCTGACCTTGGGTAGGGTGCTCTTTCCAAGAGCTGGTGCAGACTCGATGGGCCAAATGGCCTCCTTCTGCACTGTAGATTCTAAGATATAGATCTTGGGGCTAAAGGGATCAAAGGATATGGGGAGAAAGCGAGAACAGGATATGAAGTTGGGTTGTCAGCCATAACCATACAGAGTGGGCGAGTAGGCTCGAAGGGCCGAACGGCCTCCTCCTGCTCCAATTTTCTTTGTTTCTATGCTTTTTTGCCATTCATCTTACATTGGTGCCCTCTGATTCTCGATCCTTCTCCCAATGGGCACAGTGTCTCCTTACTCTGTCCAAATGTCTCACGAGTTTGAATACCTCCAACAAATCTGCTCTCAACCTTCGCTCCGCCAAGGAGAACAACCCCAAGCTTCTCCAATCTATCAATGCCTTTCCTCATCCCTGGAACCATTCTCTAAATCTTCGGCATGCTCTCAATGCCTTCACATCTTTCCCAAAGTGCGATGCCCACAACTGTTCAGAATATTCCAGATGAGGCCAAATCAGTGTTATACAAAAAATTTATCACAACTTACTTGCGTTATCTCTTAATTTAATGAAGTCCACCACACGGCTAACCAATTTCTGAACCTGCCCCGACTCTCCAATATTTGGTGCACTTAGATCCCCAACTCCCTCTGCACCTGCTCCCTTTTAGAATTGTCTCCTGTAATTAATATTGTCACTCCTTGGGCGAGATTATACGACGGCGTCAACGTGCCCCCAGGATCAGCGATCCAGCGTCTCACAGGGGTCCAGCACATCACTGGAGCGACTCACGCAGCTCCAGCTGCCGATACCGGTGTCAAATGGGCGCCGCGGGTCTGCGCATTCGCGCTACGGTTGGCGCGAATTCACGAATGCGCATTACAACCAGCGCGAACTCGCGCATGTGTGCTAGTTGCAGTCACCGCGCCGGCCCCAACGCAACATGGTGGAGAGCTACAGGGGCCCGGTGCGGAGGAACATAGGCCCCCACCAGGACAAGCCGGCCCGACGATCGGTAGGCCCCGATCGTGGGCCAGGCCTCGGTGGAGGCCCCCCCCCCCCCAAAGGGTCGGATCCACCCTCCCCACCACCAGACCGGCCCCGCAGGTTGAACGGCGAGTTTCTGCCGGGTAGGACCACACATGAATGGCGCCGGAAGGACTCGGCGGCCACTGGGCTCATCGCGCACGGAGAATTGCCGGTGGGGGCCGCATAGAACGGCCCCGACTGGCGCCTTGCCGACTGTGCTGGCGCCAATAGCCCCGATTCTCCGGTGAACGGAGAATCGTCAGAGCGGCATCGCGTGAATCGCACCACCCCCCTTCCCACCCGCCGATTCTCCGACCCGGCCAGGGGTTGGAGAATCCCACCCCTTGTTTTTCCTACCAATATGTATATTCTGTACTTCTCTGCACATTACTATATGTCAATAAAAGCAGTAGTCCTGGTCCCAACATCAGAGGAAACCCTCTGTGTACCTGCCTCCAGCCCGAGAAATTATTGTTCACCCCACTCTCCATTTCCTGCCATTCAGCCAACTTCATATTAATGTTGCAACAAACCTGTGGGGTGGCACTTTTATCAAAATCTATTGAAAGTCCATGTAAACTGATTGAACAACATTACTTTCATCAAAAAACTAAGTTAGCTAAACACAATTTGCTTTTAGTAAATCTCTGCAAACTTTTCTCAGTTAGACCTCCATTTGTTCAAGTGACTAACTGATTTTGTCCTGGAATATGGTTTCCAAATGTTTTCCTACCACTGAAGGTTAAACTGACTGATCTGTAGTTGTTAGGCTTACCCTTGCATCTTTTTTTGAACAAAGGAGTTTAACATTTGCAGAAAGCGCTGAAACGCTGAGATCACCGACCAGAAACAATTTCTATCTCCACAGATTATGCCTGACCTCCTGAGCATGTGCAGCATTTTTGGATTTCCAGCCTCCACAGTATTTTGCTGTTGTGTCAACAGGTGCAATTTGCCCGTCCCCTGGTACCGCCCCTGTATCCAAGGAAGATTGGAAAATTATGGCCAGTGCCTCTGCAAATTTCCAACCTTACTTCCCATGGTATGCTCAGACACATCTCATCCAGTTCTGGTGACTGATCAACTTTTAAATGTAGTCTCTCTCTCTCTCTCTTTCTTTGGGTAACATGTCCGAAGAGGGTGTTGGTGACTATGGACCTCCATTTTAATCTAGCTCTTGGGCAGTGTGGATCATCTTTGTTGATGGTATATTCATCCAGTTTGCAAGGTTCTTTAAAAACATCATTCTTGTCCACCTCAATCTCTTGTACCATTGATCTTTTTCACCAGCATCAGACTTTCCAAATCATAATTTCTTATTATGTGCCCAATAAATTCCAACTGTCACTTCCTTGATCTTTCTAATACTACCTCTAAATTTTTACCTGGTCCAGTGTCTCAACTGCCTTCGCTTTCATTATGATTTTTGCAGCATCGACTTTCTTGGTAAATGCAGATACAAACCCAAAGTGCTCATTTATGACCTCAGTCGTACCCTCTACCTCCATGCTTAAATCCTCCCCTTTTTTGTACCTAAATCATCCTCACTAGAAGAGATTCCCTCTTCTGTTGGTTGCCAATCTCCTCTCATACTCTCTCTTTACTTCTTGTTTCACTTTGAATTTTGTTGTTACTTACATTTTCAAGCTGTCCATCTCTTACGTGATCCAGGGAGTTCTGGCTTAATTTATTTTTAATTTTTCCATGGGATATGGGCGTCGTTTGTTGCCCATCCCTAATTGCCCTTGAACTGTGTCTTGCTCAGCCATTGCAAAGGGCATTTAAGAGCCAACCACTTTGCTGCGGATTTGGAGTCAAACAAAGGCCAATTAGTGAACCAGGTAGGTTTTTAAAAATAAATTTAGAGTACCCAATTTATTTATTCCAATTAAGGGGCAATTTAGCGTGTCCAATCCACCTACCCTGCACATGGGTTGTGGGGTGAAATCCACACAAACACAGGGAGAATGTGCAAACTCCACACGGACAGTGACCCAGAGCCGGGATCGAACCTGGGACCTCGGCACCGTGAGGCAGCAATGCTAACAACTGCGCCACGTACTGCCCCAGGTAGGTTTTTACGACAATCGATAAGAGTCATCATTAGACTTTCAATTCTAGATTTTTAACTGATTTCAAATTCCCACATTTGCTGTGATGGAATTTGAACCCAAGTCCTACCCGTTGACCTGGGGCTCGATTCAGGTCCAGTGACAATATCACGAGGCCACTGCCTTCCCGTTCTCTCTTGTGAGAATGTACCTAGTCTGTACTTGCTGCCACCCCATCTCCGTTATTTCCTTCCTGAACTTCTTTGTATTTATTACCAAGCCCTGCCCCTTTCTGAGCCAGGTCTCCGCTATCGCTACAACATATTCCGCAATCTGTGCCTGCAGCTTTTCAACCTTTTTTAAGCAGACTTGCTGCAGGCATATATACTCTAAACCTAAGTTAGACCTTATTGCATTTCCTTTTATTATTTTAATTATTCATGGGAATCCCAGCAAATGCTAGGCCAGCATTTATTGCCCTTGAGAAGGTGGTGGTGATGAGCTACCTTCTTGAACCTCGGCAGCCCCTATGGTATAGATTTTCTACAATTGAATGTCTTGCGAGGCCCTTAAGAGTCTACCACATAGCTGTGGGCCTGGACTCACATGTAGGCCTGTCAGACCAGGTATGGGTAGCACATTAGTGAACCATATGGGTTTTTACAGCATATTGGCAATGGTTTCATTTTTAGTATTCCAGCATCTTCCATGATGGGATTCAAACCCAGGCCCCCAGATCATTACCCTGGGACTCTGGATTACTTGTCCATGATAATACCACCACCCCATTGTCTCCCTTCGTCAGTGCTATCTGTTTCTCCCTACCTTTTGTGCAGAAAGACAGTACAAAACATGAAAATCAAACAAATGGGTTTCTATTTTTGTTGGTTCTGTCCATTTGATGTTGCATAGAAACAGAGCAGAATTAAATACAGGAAAATTACATTACCCGGTATCCAAGCAGGAGGTAAAAATAAATCTTGTAAGATGTTCCCTGAAAGCATCAGAATCCCTCTAAAATATTTACAAATCCTTACAGGCCATGCTTAGCTCAGGATGTTGCACTAAAGAGACAGAAAGTCTCACCATGCTGTACTCTGCACCAATTTTACATGGCAATTCGTACCCAGTTCCTCAAAGCACTGAACTGAAAAACAAGGTTCAACTGCCTTCTGGTTTAATAGCTTTTTAAAATAAAAATCACAGAAAAATCTTTTCATGATGTAAAAACTGAATATATAGTGACAAGTTCAGGATATCCCTGAAACTTTGAAGTCAATTCTTTTTTTAAATTTTTATCTTTAAAAATTTAACGCACTCAATTATTTTTTTCCAATTAAGGGGCAATTTTAGTGTGGCCAATCCACCTATCCTGCACATCTTTTGGGTTGTAGGGGTGAAACCCACACAGACATGGGGAGAATGTGCAAACTCCACACAGTGACCCAGGGCCGGGATTCGAACCCGGGTCCTCAGCGCCGTAGGCAACAATGCTAACCACTGTGCCACCATGCTGCCCTTGAAGTCAATTCTTGTAATGTGAGGTCGACTTTCGGTGGCGGCCATGGTGCGAGTGGTCGCACACAGGGCAGCTCCCGCTTGAAGGCGTGGAAAATAACTCTTTACCCAAAATCGGGTGTAACTTCAATGGAAAAGTGTAACTGAAGGTCAGAGGAGAGGTTCCCCTTGGGAGTGGCATGTCTGCTGGTTACCAAACCCGGCAGAAGGTGGAGGACTTGGAAGGATTTATAACAGCAAACGGGATTATTATTTAAATGATAAAATATTAAAACGTGCTGCTGTGCAGAGAGACCAGGGTGTGCTCATGCATGAGTCACAAAAAGTTGGTTTACAGGTGCAACAGGTGATTAAGAAAGCGAATGGAATTTTGTCCTTCATTGCTAGAGGGATGGAGTTTAAGACTAGGGAGGTTATGCTGCAATTGTATAAGGTGTTAGTGAGGCCACACCTGGAGTATTGTGTTCAGTTTTGGTCTCCTTACCTGAGAAAGGACGTACTGGTGCAGGAGGGTGTGCAGAGGAGATTCACTAGGTTAATCCCAGACCTGAAGGGGTTGGATTACGAGGAGAGGTTGAGTAGACTGGGATTGTACTCGTTGGAATTTAGAAGGATGAGGGGGGTTCTTATAGAAACATATAAAATTATGAAGGGAATAGATGCAGGCAGGTTGTTTCCACTGGCGGGTGAAAGCAGAACTTGGGGGGCATAGCCTCAAAATAAGGGGAAGTAGATTTAGGTCTGAGTTTAGCAGGAACTTCTTCACCCAAAGGGTTGTGAATCTATGGAATTCCTTGCCCAGTGAAGCAGTTCAGGCTCCTTCATTAAAATGGTTTTCAGATAAGGATAGGTAGTTTTTTGAAGAATAAAGGGAGTAAGGGTTAAGGTGTTCAGGCCGGAAAGTGGAGCTGAGTCCACAAAAGATCAGCCATGATCTTGTTGAATGGTGGAGCAGGCTCGAGGGGCCATATGGCCTATTCCTGCTCCTAGTTCTTATGTTCTTATGAGACCTGTGGCGCAGCAGCCAGTGGGAGGATGGCGAGGGGGAAGGGGCAGTGAAGTAGGAAAGTCACAGTTGGAACCCAGTTGATGGCTTTCATCAAGGAAGAGTTCCACCAGCAGAGGAAGGAGATGCAAGAGGATCAATCAAAGGCCATTGAAGTGGCTGTGGCACACCTGAAGGGCTCGATGGAGAGGGTGGAAAAATGTTTGGAGGCACAGAGGTCGCAGATCCAAGAAATTGAGAGAATGATGTCAGAACACAGCGATAGAGTGGTATCACTGGAGGCAGAGCTCCGCTGAGAGCAATGGTGGAGGAGCAGGAAAACAGGTCAAGAATCTGCGAATAGTTGGCCTGCCTGAAGGAGTGGAAGGTGCGAATGCCACGAGGTACGTTTCGAGGGCGCTGGTGGGGCTAATGGCGGAGGGGATATTGGACAAGGCCCTTGAGATGGACAGAGTGCACAGGTCTCTGAGGCAGAAGTCAACAGCTGGGGAGCCGCTGAGGGCAGTGATCATGAAATTCCGCAGTGGACCTTTTTTCTGTTGGGTCAACAAAGGGTAGCAGGAGTGGAACGTTTCTAAGGGGATGGCTGTCCCCAGTCCCCTCCTGCTGCCAGAGGTTGCGTCTTTTCTTTTTGTTTGTCTTTGGGGGAGGTGACCTGCGGTTCGAGATGAGTCTTTGTTTGGGTGGGGGAGGGGGAGGTACATGGGGAGCCTTCTTCACAGAACAGAGACGCGAGGGTGGGGAGTTGGTTTGAGGGGCATTTGGGCAAGAGTTTCCATGCTGGCAGGTAATGCTGGTGAACAGGAGGTCGGGGAGAAGGCTGAGAGAGGTGGCCATTGTGTTGGGGGCTGCAAGGCAGTGAGGGGGGAGATGAATCGTAGTGAGGTTAGAGAAGAAACATGGTCGGGGCGGAGAAAGGGGCCACCTTGGATGGGCCAGGCACAGGGTGAAATTAACGGGGGTAGAGCCGAAAGGGGAGGATGGCGAATGGTAGAGGGGAATGGAGGCGCAAGCCCTCAGTATGGCTGATCACATGGAACGTGCAAGGGCTCAATGTACCGGTGAAAAGATCTTGGGTCTTTGAGCATCTCAGGAGTTTAAACGTGGAGGTGGTCTTTCAGCAGGAGCCGCAACTCCGCGTAAAGGATCAGATTAGGCTAAGAAAGGATATGGGTGGGTCAGGTTTTCCGCTCGGGGTTTTATCAGTCGCGGGGAGGAGCCATTTTGATGAGCATGAAAACGGTGTTTGTGAGCACGAAGGAAGTGAGGGAATCGGGTGGGTAATATGTGATTGTGAGTGGGGTAGTTAAGGGGACGGCAGTGCCATTGATGAATGTGTATGCACAGAATTGGGACAATGTAGGTTTTCTGGGGGGGTTGCTGGCAGCGATTCCAGACTTGGCCACGCACCAGTTGATTATGGGAGGAGATTTCAATTGTGTCCTAGAGTCGAGGGTAGATAGATCGAGCCCCAGGTCAATGGGTAGGATACGAATGGCAAAGGAGCTGAGTGGGTTTATGGAAAAAATGGGTATTGTCAGAATATACACACAGGTGTATGATGGTGCACAGACAGGCAGTGATTGACACACAGGATGATCAATGAACACACAGAATACAGCAGCCAATCACCAGACAGGACACGACCACTATAAAGCCAGAGGGCACTAGTTTTCCCGCTCTCTTTGGATCCAGCCTCTGAGACAGTCAGAGCCCGTGAGCAACAACTAGAACATACACCATGTGGTAGTAAGATAGTCTGGTCAGGTTAGCCTCAGGTCTCCAGTCAACTCAGCATAGTGACAACCCACAGTTAAAGTATGTATGATAGTTAAGAGTTCAATAAAATCGAGTTTCATTTCTTCAAGTGTTGGAAGCCTGTCTCTCACTGCTACAGCAAACGCAGTCCTCGCAGACACAGCTTACCCAACACATCAGGTATGGTGACCCGTGGCACTTCAAGAGCCCAGGGGGAAGGGGATATTCCTTTTTCTCACATATTTATAGTGTGTATTCAAGAATCAACTTTTTTGTGATGAGCCAGGAGGTTTTGGTTGGGGTGGAGGGTCAGAGTACACGAGGATAGTAATCTCAGACCATGCGGCCCACTGGCTGGAGATTTGGTTTAGATTGGGATGGGAGCAGAGCTCGATTCAGGGTTGTTGGCAGACAGAGGGTTTGGGGATTAAAGTGCAGGCTGTGATTAGTGATTATGTAAAATTGAACCGAATCGGGGAGGTGGCGTTGCTATGTTTTGAGAAGCACTAAAAGCGGTGGTCCGGGGGAAGATTCCCTCATTCATGTGGATAGGGAAAGGAGGGAGAAATATGAAAGGTTAATGAACAAGATAGTTGAGGTAGATAGGGAATACTCAAGGGTGCCCACCACGGAGGGATCGGTGAGGAGGAAAAAGTTGCAGGGGCAGTTCGATAGGTTGACGACAGCGAGGGCGGTAGGACAGCTGCTTGGCGGTGGTTACGACAGATCAAACAGGTTTCATAAAGGGCAAGCAGCTTTTTAGTAATACAAGGAGGCTGGTAAATGTGATCATGACCCCATCGAGAGCCCAGGTACCAGAGGTAGTAGTGTCCATGGATGCGGGGAAGGCATTTGACCGGGTGGAGTGCCGGTACCTGTTTAAGGTCCTGGGAAGGTTGGGGGTTTGGGCTGAAGTTTGTGGCATGTGTGCGCCTGAGTGTACGGACCAACGATATGGGCTCACGAAACTTTGAACTTCACAGGGGAGCAAGGCAGGGGTGCAGGGTTACAGACCACAGTAAAGGTCTAGAACCAGTTGAGGAGACATTTCAGGATAGAAGGGATGTCGGTGCTGGGGTTTGGAGGGGGGTATACGGTATGTATAGGAAATGGAGACAAGTGGGGCTGGTTAAGGCGAGGGATCTATACCTGGAAGAGGGGTGTGCCAGAATAGAGGAACTGAAGGAGGGGGTAGAGCTCTCGGGAGGAAGTGAGTTTAGGGACTCAACAATGCCACTGGCTGGGTGACTTATGACTTTCTCCAGCTTGGAACGATCAAATACAAATTAAAGGGTTCAGGGGAAGGCTTTGAGGCAAAGTGGGGAATGTTCATGGCCGGGTTTGAGGAGTTATTCGTTGCGGGGGAGGGGGGGGGGGGGGGGGGGGGGGGAATGAAAGAGGGGGAAAAATTGTACAAACTGTCCAGTTGTGTGTTGGGGAGTTTGCTCCCCGATTTGTTTATGTTTTGAATCTTTTATACAAGTTTTGAATAAAATGCATTTTCTAAAACATTCTTGTAATGTGGGAAAGGCGGAAGCCAATCAACACACAGTATGGTCCCACAAAACAGCAGTGTGATAATGAGCGAGTTAAAACAGTGATGTTGATTGAGAGATATTACTGAGCAGGTTATCAGGAAGAACTTCCCTGCTCCTGTGCGTTGCCTTTGGATCTCTTTTTACACATGCAAGGGCTACAGGGACCTCTGCTTAATATCTCAACCGAAAGAGGGCACTCCCGTGGTGCAGCCCTCATTCAGAACTGAATTACGCCAGCCTGGACTATGTACAGGTACTTCAGTTTCTACAGCAGGACCTGAAACCACATCCTGCTGAATCCAAGGTAGAAGTGTGAGCCAAGGCTAATGCTCAACGACGACTATACAACTGCTGATCTTGGCCTTCAAAATGGGGATCCTATCTGGGGTGTATTTTCAGCTGTGTAATAGAAGAGCGAAATGTCAGCCACGGTGATAACAATATATGAGGTGATGATTTATTACACAAGGGCATTTATTAAATGTATTTGGTCAAGTGCCAACTTTTTCAATGTCAATGGAACAAGCAAGGTTAGAGATAGGATTGGCCGGCTATTGAAATTATGTCACTCCTTCGGGTGCGAACGCACAAGTGGTTCAGAAGTTAGTTCCTGTGGTTTATCGTGAGCTGTGAGAACTCTGTTAGGTGTTATTTTCCCACCACAAGAAGAACGATTTGTGCAAGGTCCCACTTTGTGCGGTGTAATGCTAGAATGTATGTTTGTCGTCAAGTTACAAAGCAATGGCTGTGCAGTTGCGACATCTGCAATTTATTTTATCCTTTTAACCCACAGCGATGAAGGACCAGGGTTCAAGGGGAAAGAATGTCAAGAACGATCAAGAGAGTAGCTCAACGCATTTCTATTAACCATCGGAATTATCTCAATAAAACAAAAACAAGTCTTTGTTCATCACAAATAAGGTATAGACAGAATACTGGCATAGATTAGAATCAGCAAGGAAAAAACTATTGCCTCACATATTGCAGAACATATTGGCAGCACGGTAGCATTGTGGATAGCACAATCGCTTCACAGCTCCAGGGTCCCAGGTTCGATTCCGGCTTGGGTCACTGTCTGTGCGGAGTCTGCACATCCTCCCCGTGTGTGCGTGGGTTTCCTCCGGGTGCTCCGGTTTCCTCCCACAGTCCAAAGATGTGCAAGTTAGGTGGATTGGACACGATAAATTGCCCTTAGTGTCCAAAATTGCCCTTAGTGTTGGGTGGGGTAACTGGGTTATGGGAATAGGGTGGAGGTGTTAACCTTGGGTAGGGTGCTCTTTCCAGGAGCCGGTGCAGACTCGATGGGCTGAATGGCCTCCTTCTGCACTGTAAATTCTATGAAAACTCTATGAAACTTGAAAACCTGGAGTAATGCCCGTAGGACAAATCTCAGGTCACTTCCCAGGTGCACAGCAAAAGCACATGCACAAGTAACTTTCCGTGCAGTTTCCAAACTGACCTATTCTTTCTTTTGACGTGCCCAGTCATTGTAAAACACTTGTTTCCAGGGTGACTTGCACACAAATCTATTACACTACTTTAACGTCCAAAACGTCTAACGCCAGTCTCGCTTCCCACTGGTTTCAAGTAAATCAGGTATCAGAAAAACCTAGTTGCCTGCCAAAAACATTTGCAAGCAAGTGTCAAAACAGTCACATATTCCAATTTAATACAAGTACATAGTTTAAACTATATACATTGGTTCCACGATTGTGCAGGTTAGGCCACGATTATGGTGGCCATATATTATGAGCTTGCTCACTCGATCCAAAGCATGCCCCTGCTGCAACTGCTTAAGCCAAGGTCTTCTGCCATTATACTGCACAGAATGATAATTTAAAAAGCGCTAAGCCTCAAAAGATCTCAAGCGTCTTGTTCACCTCTGACTTTATCACAATTATACGTTCACTCCAACGCGGCCTTTATGTTGGGAGATTTACTGGATTACACAGGCTTATAACATTTTCCTGCTGCTTTTAGCCTAGTTAGTCACAGAAGTTAAATAAATATTCGTGCTGGCACCATGCAGCTCTCAGCCATGTTTGGGCATTGTACCACTACTTCACACAGCCCCATCCTAAAGTTCATGGGTCAATCCTCATATGTGCTCGGCGTCACAGAAATAAATGTGGTTGGGAAAGTTGCATTTAATTAACTCTGTGAATCTGTGCGACAGCACAAAGTGTAATTTTAGTCATGATATTACCTTGATCAAATTAATTTGACCAAAACGGGATGATTTCTATGGAAGGCTATTTTGGGGCAACTTTTTTTTTTAAGCTCAAGATTGAAAGGACATCAGCGATTTCAAACAAGCTCTTTATTTTTGACATCCAGCCAACATCAAGTGCTTCCAACTTGTATTACTCAGCTTTACACCAGACTGAAACATCTACCCCTTGGAGGTGCTGTACAGCCACCATCCAGGTAAAATGCATTTGTGGAAGAGACAGATTCCTGTAACCGTAGAACCAGTTTGAATTGGACTTCCAGAGATCATCGCATGACATTGAGTCCCCAAAATATCACTTGAGACCTTAGTGATTTTGCAAATTGTTTACAGTAGCAAACGGCAGAAAACATGATTCATCTCAATTTGCTGTGATAAACATCAAGGAAAGCAAATCTGAAGAAAGAAAAACAAGCAACTTAGAATTGCTGGCCTAAGGCTTAAACAACTGCAGTGAAACTAATTACAGTAAAGCTGACAATGGATTTGTCTCTTCTTCCCAACTGAAATAAAAAAAGACGACATGACCTGACATGTAGCAGGCAAGAGCATTTACAGGGCTAATTTCGATGAAACAGAGGTGCTTTCCATAATGCAGTACCTCTATTATATCTCAGTGCTTGAATCTCATTTAGTTGCCAACACTTTTTAAGTTATCCCCCAACCAACCCCTTTCTGTTCCATCAGGTTATCATCTGAGTCAGTCTGTCCAGGTCCCTCCTAATGGGCCTTGAGGTTATCCACTTTGCTCGCAAAAACAGGAAAGCAGATTTTTATCTGAATGACTGTAGATTGAGAGAGGGAAACGAGACTAGTGTGTCCTTGTACACCAGTTGCTGAAAGTATGTTTGTAGGTTCAGCAGGCAGTAAAGAAGGCAAATGGTACGTTGGCCTTCAGAGTGACAGGATTAGAGTAAAGGAGCTGAGGTGACTACAATTATACAGGGCCTTGGCGAGATCACACTGTGGTAACCTGACAGTGCCTAGTTGAGACCGATTAAGTTGTATATTTTAAATTAAAGAATTGGGCACTTTAAATCAAACTGCATTCAAATCTCAGGCAGGCTGTTGGGAATTCAGACTTGACCAAAAGTCACGTACACAACAGACAGACAAACTGCCAGAACATGTCTTGACCTGCCCTGTCAATTACCCATCAGGAGATCATCGCACCTATTGTTATGCGCCGGTTTATTGTTAATAGCCCAAATCGAGCGGTGTTGTTCCTCGTCACTCCTGGTACCATGTGTTGTTCCTTGTGTCTTAATAAAGCTCGTAGTCTCAAAGGTGGAGAAGATGCTTTATTGTGAATTTGTCCTCTCTTCAGAGCTTAACTTACGGCTACCTCAAATGCTGCCTGCCTGTATCTGTGTCCTGCTTTCAGTTCTGCCTTCCGTGAAGTGTGTCGTCACTTCCTGTCCCTGTGTATATATAGCTCTCCCGTGCTCCCTCTAGTGCTTGCTCAGTTGTATTGCATCTACTCAGATCTACGATCACCACACGAGCCAGACTTTTGGGCACTCAAGAGTTCCTGCCATTACCTTATATGGCACCAGGTTATGTGCAAGCAACACCAACGGATATAGACACCTGAGGGCGGACCCCGCAGTCCTTTCAAGCGGTGGTCAAGAAATCCACTGGCTGCTGGGGCCCCCTCCTGGGACCAGAGTAGTTATTGGAAAGGCGGGGGGGGGGGGGGGGATTAAAAATAGATGCCCAAGGCACACCCACAGCGAAGACTCCATGCAGAGACAATCGATTCACCTGACCAGAGGTGTAAGGAAGCAGCCTGCAAGACCCACATTCGCAACGAGGGACCAGAGAGACTCAGAGAATCAGACTCACGGCTCAACCGAAGTCAATTATACGGGTAGTATAATGAATCTTGGGAATCTTTAGTAAATGTTATTGGGTTAATTTAAGGGTAAATATTATTGTTGTTGGATAAAGTTGGTTTGATTTTATATTTATGTTGTCCTTTGTTCTCCCCACTAAACAGAAAACTTTGATTAAAATGCTGGTCAAAGTATCTGGGTCGGGATTCTCTGACACCCCGCTGGGTCAGAGAACCCTGGGGGGGGGGGAGAGAGCCCGTCCTGCCGCCCCGATGCCGGCTGCCGCATTCTCCGGCGCTGGTTTTCGGGCGGGGGCAGGATTCACGCCATGCCGGTCGGGGGCCATTGGCAGCGCCCCCCCCGGCAATTCTCCGGCCCCCGATGGGCCGAGCGGCCGCCCGTTTTGGCCAGTCCTTTCAGCGTGGATTGGACATGGTCCCACATGGCGGGACCTGGCAGGTAAGTTGGCTGGTGGGGTCCTCGGGGAGGGCGCGGGGGGATCCGACCCTTGGGGGGGGGGGGCACAGTGGCCTGGCCCACCTGATCTGGGGCGGGCCTGTGCCGTGGGGGCACTTCTTCCCTCCGCGCTGGCCCCTGCAGGGCTCCGCCATGGTCGGCGCGGAGAGGACAACCCCTGCGCATGCGCCAGAATAGGCTGGCCGGTCTGCGTATGTGTGGAACCACGCCGTCGGTTCTGCGTATGCGCTAACCCGCGCAGTCCCTTCACCGCCAGCTGGCGGAGCGCAAACCCCTCTGGCACCGGCCTAGCCCCTCAGAAATGCGGAGAATTCCGCTACTTCCGGTTGGCCCGATGCTGGAGTGGTTCGCGCCGTTTTTGATGCCGCCGTCAGGCCATCGCGCCGATCGCGGAGAACCCCGCCCCCGAGATTTCACAGTTACATATTCTGTGCAGTTTTGGTCTTCTTATCTGAGGAAGGATGCTTCAGCTATAGAAAGTGCAGAAAAAGTTTAACAGATTGATTCCTGGGATGGTGAGACTTCACATAGGAAGAGAGATTGAGTCGGTTAAGGATTAGATTTGCAGGCAATCTCATAGAAACCTATAAAATTCTAACAGGACCAGACAGGTTAGATGCAAGAAAGATGTACCAATGTTGGGGGTGTCCAGAACCAGGGGACATAGCCCAAGGATACGGGGTAAACCATTAAGGCCTGAGATGAGAAGATATTTCTTCACCCAGAGAGAGATTGGCCGGCGGAGGTCTCTACCACAGAAAGCAGTTGAGCGAGGTTCCAGGTTCGATCCCGGCTCTGGGTCACTGCCAGTGTGGAGTTTGCACATTCTCCCCATGTTTGCATGGGTTTCGCCCCCAGAACCCAAAAGATGTGCAGGCTAGGTGAATTGGCCATGCTAAATTGCTCCTTAATTGGAAAAAATTAATTGGTACTCTAAATTTTTTTTTTAAACAGTTGTGCTCAAAACATTGCATGATTTCATGAAGGAGTTATATATAGTTCTTTGGTCTAAATATGGGGCGGGGGGGGGGGGAGAGAGAGAGGGAACAGGTTACTGAATTGGATGATCAGCCATGATCATAATGAATGGCGGAGCAGGCTCGAAGGACCATGACTGACTCTTGCTCTATATTTTATGTTTCGATGTCAATGGTAAGATCTACTGCCCCATCTGTAGTTCATCCGAGAGATTTTGAAGCAACATTTTGAGATTCAAGTAAGCGACTGGCAATGTGGGATTTTTAAAATAGCACCCAGATGTTTTAAATGATTTGCCAACATTTAACTGATGATTTTGGTCAGTTGTCATTCACTAGTGCAAATTGTGTCCTGTTTCCTGGATACTCAGATAATCAACGTTCCTTTCACATGCAGTGATAGCATTGTTGAACTATCTACGACTTGCTTCAAAAGTGCACATAACTCTTCCACTATTCAAATGCAGCTCTTTTGACATTTGGAGATGGTGGTAACGTAGTTATTGAACCAGGTGGCCACATATGTACTGCTGATTTTCTGTAGAGATAAAATTTTCTGTAGAGATAACATTTTCTAGATATTGGGATTGGCACTAAGTGGAGTGAGGCCAGAAGTTTAGAAGCAGTATTCGAGATTTGAGGGATGTTTATTTTAAAAACAGGGTGGGTTTTGTGCCGGCAGAGAGAGGCAGCAAACCACCTGGAGTGGAGATTCCTTGTGAAGGACCAGATATTTTAACTACTAATCTCGTCAGACCTCCTACCTGAATCTTGTCCAAACCTGGTAGGAAGTGGTAACTGGTTGATATCAGGTGAGAGGAAATCACAATTGGACTCTGAACATACGGCCTCCAATGCTTCTGTTAAGTGGTTGAGTGATTGTTCAAGTGGGCCCATAATCTTCTAGCCTTAGGCTCCATCTGCTGCCAGGTTGGCCTGTCAATGGGCCACAACTGGCTATTTCACATAGCCGTCTAAATAAATTGGCAATTGGACCCCTGATTTAGTTACCGGAACCCGATGGTATAACTAAAGGACTCTGCTTGAGGGGCTGACTGGCCTACCCCTATGTTCAAACAGGTGTCCCTCCTCCCTGCTCAGCGGAACAGATCAACTAACATAAGAGCCTGTGGGAGAGCAGCGAGATCAATATATGTGCCATGGGCTGTTTCAACTGCTTGTTGGTAAGACAGGGTTATTATCAGCCCTCAGAACCTCAAATGTCGGACTTCCCTTCTCTTAAGAACGGGAAATAACAGGTGACAGTAAACACACACAGTAGCGAGCCTTGGTGACCTCACTACGGAGCAACATCATATGATATTAGCTTCAAAACGCATGACCTTGAGTCTGCTGAATAACTTTAGGGCTTGGCTTTACAATCCAAAGACTGGAACTTTTAAGATGTCAAGTGATGTTTATTTAGCAGGTCATGCAGCGGCATTTGTGGAGTGAAATGGAGTTCATTGTTTCAGGTCGTGATGACCTTTCATATGAAACATTAATTCAGTTTCTCTTCACAGATGCTGCCTGACCGGCTAATTATTCCCAGCATTTTTTATTTTCAGTTCACATTTCCAGCGACCGCTGTTTCTTTTTTGCTTTTGTAGATTAGTTTTAGAGAGTAAAATGATACTTTGGAGGGCAGCATGGTGGCGCAGTGGTTAGCATTGCTGCCACACGGCGCCGAGGTGCCAGGTTCGATCCTGGCTCTGGGTCACTGTCCGTGTGGAGTTTGCACATTCTCCCCGTATTTAAGTGGGTTTCTTCCCAACAACACAAAGATGTGCAGGGTAGGTGGATTGGCCACGCTAAATTGCCCCTTAATCAGAAAAAATGAATTGGGTACTCTAAATCTTAATTTTTAAAAAAATAAAATGACACTTTGGCCAGAATTGATTTTTATTAGCCCTCCTTCAGAACATGAACTGCTATCTGTTTTGATGGCTAACTGCTTTGACAAAGAGTCATCGGCCTCGAAACGTTAGCTCCTTTCTCTCCCCCCCCCCCCCCCCCCCCCCCAGGTGCTGCCAGACTTGCTGAGATTTTCCAGCATTTTCTCTTTCGTTTCAGATTCCAGCATCCGCAGTAATTTGCTTTTATGAACTGCTATCCTCCTGTTCCAGTTTGAGTTATACGTTCCGCCTCATTAGAATGCACAAGGGAGCAAGATAAACGTGCAGGGAGCTCTTGGGTTACTGAGTACACGATTTACACGATGGGCGACCGAAGCATTCAAAGAAAAAATCTGACCAACTGCTTCTCGAGTGTCGGCTTTCACAAATAAATGACCTTGATCTCTGCAGAGCTTTTGACATCGCTTTCTCAACACATGAGCTGCAACGTGCTCAACGCACATGCCAGACAGTTTACGTTTTTGAATTCAAGCCCTGAAGGTTTGTCATTCCTGCTTTGTACTTATCCACTTACAATGGGTCAGCAGCCACAGAGAACTGGAAATGAGGTCCCTTCTCTCCACAGATGTGGTCAGACCTCCTGAGATTGTCAGTATTTTCTTTTTGTCATTGGAACAGAGAACAAACAGTGCAGAAGGAGGCCATTCAGTCCATTGAGTCTGCACCGACCCACTTAAGCCCTCACTTCCACCCTATCTTTGTAATCCAATAACCCCTCCTAACCTTTTGGTCACTAAGGGCAATTTATCATGGCCAATTCACCTAACCTGCATGTCTTTGGACTGTGGGAGGAAATCGGAGCACCCGGAGGAAATCCACGCAGACACGGGGAGAAAGTGCAGACTCTGCGCAGACAGTGACCCAGCGGGGAATTGAACCTGGGACCCTGGCGATGTGAAGCAACTGTGCTAACCACTTGTGCTGCCATGCTGCCCCCAAAGCGGTGCTTGCTGGGGTTTCAGCTCTTCAGATTAAAATGGAGTTTTGGACTAGATTAAGTTCCCATTTTCCTTTCCAAATTTTCTCCTCTCCATGTTCCACTGACTCCTTGCAACTTTCTGGACAAGGGGCTGGGGTGGGACAATTTTATCTAGTTAGTTGGCCACATTAAAGCCCTAGATTGAATTTAGGATCTTTCATGATCCATACAGCTCAGGATTACAACATAACAGTGCACACAGGTTGTGGGGGCAAAGAAAATAAGAGATGAAAGTGAGCCAACAGGAAGATAACCACAAAATCCCTCTCAAGGAACAGAAATTCTACAGTGTGGGAACAAACAACAGTGTAAACAGGCCAGATTGCCAAGTACTGTTTATGTAAATAGTTAAAAATTAATAGCTCAAATTGGTTACGTACCAAGGTCACCACCCAAATGGGAAGCCACAAAGGAAAGATTAAGAACTGAAGAAGTTAAATATTCAAGGGCTTAAGATTTGAGATGTTTATACTAACTAAATTCCAGTGGTGGTACTTTCCTTAACATCTAGATCGTGCATCTTTGGAGTTTCCAATATAGTAATTGAACAGTTACCTCTCCCGCTGGAAAATGCATAGTGCAAGTCTATTTTGCATAAGAAACATGAACTGAACTGTACAATGCTGATTATCTTTCATTTTCACACCGGAATATTTACAATTTTATTATTTTTTTTCTTTTTATTTTTAAAGGGCAATTGAGCATGGCCAATCCATCCAAACTGCACAGCTTTGGACTGTGGGAGAAAGAACCCCATGCAGACACGGGGAGAATGTGCAATCTGCACACAGTCACCCAAGGCTGAATCGAACCCGGGCCCCTGGCACTGTGAGGCAGTGGTGCCAACCTCTATGCCGCCGGGCCACCTCCTTATTTGCCATTTTATATGCTCTTCTTTTAAGTTGGCCTTGGAGACAAGGCAGTCAGAACTACACTGACATAAGAAATGAACAAAGATGTCTTCACGTAGCATTCTTCAAGACTTTGGGATACCCCAAAGAGCTTTAAAGCTAATGAAATACTTTTCATGTATAGTCACTGATGTAATGATATGGCAGCCAATTACAAGAACCCACAAATAGCAGCAATGAGATAAATGAGTACAGCATCTGGCTTTTTTTAAAAGGTGACGTTGTTGGGAGGTAAATGTTGGTCAAGGTATCAGGGAGAACTACCCTGTTCTTCCTGGTGAGAGCTTTTACATCCACTGATGGGACAGACAGGGCTTTCCAGCAAATGGAACAACAAGATAAATACGCTCTTGAAAGACCAGTTGAAACAGAAAGAATTCCGTGAATAATATTTATTTATTTATTTATAAATTTAGAGTACCCAATTTTTTTTCCCAATTAAGGGGCAATTTAGCATGGCCAATCCACATACCCTGCACATCATTGGGTTGTGGCGCTGGGACCCATGTAGACATGGGGAGAACATCCAGACACCACACGGAAAGTGACCCGGGGCTGGGATCGAACCCAGGTCCTTGGCGCCATGAGGCAGCAGTGCTAATCACTGCGCACCGTGCCACCCCCAAATAATTATTTTTTTTAATGGTACGCCAGCTAATTTGTAGTTTTTCAACAAAAGAATCTGGCACAACAGTGAATAAGCCGGCGTGCGCATGGTCAATTATTGAGCCATTAAGCACCTACCTTAGCTGGGACCGGAGTAAGATCTGTGATTAACATAGTTTCTCAGTCAGAATTGGATCTCGCCCAATTCACAAAATGAAACCGTAATTATAGCACATTTTGCGCGATTACCGCTGCTGTGAAAAACCGTGGGACATTTTACTATGTTAAACACGTTATAAAATGCAGGTTGCTGTGGCTAATTGATTTTTTTTAAATGGGGGATTTTTAAAAAACATGCTCATGTTCATCAGCAGAATCACAGTGGGCATTTCTCCACAAGAATATTACAAGTGCTTACAGCCGTTGTAGTCAGCATTGCATTTGTCATGTCAAAACCAGTGATCTTCATCAAATTTGTTTTTCAACTTTCATGTTCCCTCATACAGTATAAAGTTTTATATCAGTTTTTTGCACGGATTATATGTTCTACAAATTAAAGGGTACCAGGATGGTTTGAAATATTTGAATGGTCGGTGAACTCTTGACAAAAGGCAACTATCTGAATTGAATTACATGAAAATGTTAAAACACCAGCTGTGCATTATTGGGCTTTTTTGGAAAAAAACAAAGGGCGCGATTCTCCGCTCCCCACGCCGGGTGGGAGAATCGCGGGAGGGCCGGGCGAATCATGACACGCCGCCCTGGCACCACCGTGATACTCCCAACCCCCCCCCCCCCACCCCCAAAATGGCGTGTCGCGGAATCGCCGCTTTCACGGCGACCGAAGGTTCTCTGGCCCGAATGGGCCGAGCGGCCTGACGTTCCCGACCTGTTCACGCCGGCGGCAACCACACCTGGTCGCTGCCGGCGTGAACATAGTGCGAAAGGTAAGTTTGGGGCCTGTGGGGGGCGGAGAGGGGATTGAGCACCACAGCCATGCTCGGGAGGGGACTGGCCCGCGATCGGTGCCCACCGATCGTCGGGCCGGCGTCTCCAAGGGACGCACTCTTTCCCCTCCGCCGCCCCGCAAGATCAAGCCGCCACCTAGGAGCCGCCGCCGCGTCATTCTTGGCGCGCCGCTTTAACGCAAGCATCAAAGCCCGGCGGCCGAGTTTCTCACAACGCCGCTCCTAGCCCCCTGGGAGGGGGGGGGGGGGGGGGTGAATAGGGTGCAAGGAGCGGCCTCCGACGCCGTCGTGAAACTCGGCCGAGTTTACGACGGCCTCCCCGATGCCGCGCGGGAGCGGAGAATCGCGGCCAAAGTCTGAAATCTTCGGTGGCACGGTGGGGCAGTAGTTAGCACTGCTGCCTCGTGGTGCTGAGGACCCGGGTTCGATCCCGACCCCGGGTCCGATTGCGGCTCACTGTTCGTGTGAAGTTTGCACATTCTCCCCATGTTTGTGTGGGTCTCACCCCCCACCCAAAAAGAAAAGTGCAGGGTAGGTGGATTGGCCATGCTAAAACTGCTCCTTAATTGGAAAAAAAGAATTGGGCACTCTAAATTTTAAAAAGGGGGAAAAAAACAAAAAGGATTACCTCAGTTTTTTTTGAAAACTTGAGATTCTTCAAAAGCCTAAATCAATTCCAATGAAAAAAGGGAGTTTCAATACCTGTATTCACACTTGTGTCAATCAAACTCAAGAGGGAAAGAAATAAGATACATAATAGTCGATTCACATCCTCGGGCCATTCAAAAGCACCGCACAGCCAATGGATGACATTTTGAAGCACACAGTCACATTGAAGAAGACAGCAGTCAATTTACGTACAGGAGAGAGAAAAATAGACTTGCATTTTGCAACCTCAGGTGATTTCAAAACACATTACAGCTAATGAAATACTTTGTAAAGTTTGTAAAGTGTAACCAGTGTTGTAATGTAGGAAACACAGCTGCCAAATACATATAATGACACAACTGACCATTTAATCTGTTTTGGCCGTGTTGTTGAAGGGGGACAAAAGTCAGCTAAGCTGATGGGGATCTTCTGTGGGGTCATTTCTGTCCATCTCAACAGGTCGGGCTTCGGTTCAACATCTCATCCACATGGTGGCACATCTGATAATGTGGTACTCTGTCACCTCACACCCTCCAGTGGAGGTTGAACTCAAATTCAGAAGAGAAAGTGGTACCGTTGAGCCAAGTTGGCAATTCTACGTTGTCAAAAAAAAACAGCAGTCTGGGAATCAATTTATCCTTGGGCATTGTAGCAACAACTAGAATTGACAAGCAGTGAAGAGATGAATTTAGTCTTTTATGTCTGATGTTTGCAAATTGCCACGGACAAGTGGACAAATTGCAGCTGTAGATTTTGGGAGTGCCATGGCTAGAACAATAAAACCAGCAAAATTGTTAAGATACGGCTACATTTGTGTGGCCACAGAATGAAGTACAACTTAAAAGTTTTCAAACAGCAAATGAAAGAATACTGACTCAAGGCTCATAAACATGGAGTAGTCTTTGCTTCAAATCCTTTGATACCTTTGGATAACCCAAACATTTACAAACCTCAGATTTAAAATTAACAATCGACCAACATGGCCGGTTACTCACATTGTTAGAGCGTGGTGCGAATAACGCCACAGTTGCGGGTTTGATCCACATACTGGCCAACAATGCAAACCTGTCATGAAATTACCACCTCCCAGCAAACAATCGACCAAGCATCGAATGCCATATGCAAAAGAGTTCCAAACTTTTATCACCTTTTTTGTGGGTAGAAACAGTTCCCCCCTTCCCCCCCCCACACTTTCCGTAACTTAGTTCCACAGCTCAAAAATTGATCCTCTGGGTGGAACAGAAGCAATAGAATTCCACCATCTCTATCTGTTCCAGTTGATATCTAAAGCTTTGATCACATAATTCCTTCACTTATTTCCAGGGAATATGCACTAGCTTGTAGTCTCTTCTCATAATTTAACTCTCAGTATCTGGATATCATTTTTCATCACCTATACATACTACATTCCCTCTCAGGCCAAAAAATCCTTCCTTACACTAACTGCTCACACTATACCAAGTGCATTCTAACCAGTACGTTGAATAACTGGAGTATAAAGACTGATAAAATAGGCAAACTTCAATCTTAACATGGTTGCTACCAACGTGGAGCCACATATTGCTAAATGATAGGCAGAAGGCACTTACTCTCCTAATATACATGACTGATGAGCAAGGCTGTATCCTGGTTGCACACGCACTTGTTTAATGAGCTCTTAAAAGTTTACTTAGGGACATTAGCGACTGTTTCGCATTAACACGAGAAGACAATTCAAGCGACAATCAGAACACATCTAGTGAGATTCCTTTTTTTGTACAGAAACAGAAGTGGTCATAGGAACTTGCCAATTATACCACCTGTAAAATTATGATTTTTGCATTGACGCAATATTTCAATAACTGATCTCAAAATGCATTGAATTGGACCAATGGAAATTCAAGGGTGTAGGTTCTGCTTTTTAAACTTCTTTGGTTGCCAATTCAAAATATTGTTTCAACCAACCAGGATGATCATATTTCTTTCATAACTACAAACAAAGTCTGTGTGACACAATTTTTTGCCAATTTTTTTCTCCATCACCTGATGAATGCATTGAGTCCTGGGGAAGTTCAATAGGCGCAGACAAACTCAACACACACCTTCCTTTCCAGTAGGGTTTCTTTAGACAACAACCAAAACTCGACCTCCTCAGTTTTGGATTACAGAGCTCAATTGCAACAATCAACACCTGCTTTGGTTAACAGAAACCCACTAGAAAATCTGATTTTTTTTCTTTAGGATCCATGTGGATGAGTACTAAAATGTATTTACTTAGGCCAAAAGTGTTCAAGGCTTTGTGTCTTCAGAGGCTGCACAGATATGAAATACTTGGAATTGGGGAAAGAAAGGAGCGAACGGGGGCACATATCGATTTTTTCATTCATTTACATGCATCTCATGTTACCAAAACACCTAGTAACTTGGGTATATTCAGGAATTTAACATTAGTATACTAAACAAATCATTGAGACAAAGGCTCTAATCAGAATATTGTTTTCCTCTTCTCCCTCCGAATTACTAATTGGCTCATTAACAACATTCACATCGGGGCTTCAATTAACATAAAGACTGCCCTGATTCCAACGATAAACGCTGTTTTGACCGAAACCAGATCTGGTAATCTATAATCACCATTCTGCTTGTGTGCTCAGGAGACAAAAAGTCTCCTCAGTGCTCCACCACATTCAGCCAGTTTATCCAGGGAGGTGGTGAGTTACAAGACCCCAGCCTCAATAACCAGCATGTGCTGAATTAGCTGCCCTTGGTTGTTTAGCAGGACAATTGCTAAACACTTGCCTCAGCTTCTCTAGACTTGCTTTTCTCCCAGTTGTCAGCGTTGAGTTTGATACGGGGCTACCAAATGGGTGGATCACACACAATGGCACCTCCAACGAAACAACAGTATTAAACACAACTCCTGCCAAACTCAAAATGCAAGCTTGATGTACAAATGCAAAGATTGTTGGCCTGGCCTCTTATGGGCTCAACTTGGACAATCGTGTTTTTTGCCTTTGAGGATACCACCTCAAACTTCAGTATTTGTTCCCCATTGCAAATCAGTTCTTAAAAGGGCCACTTTTAGGGACAAAATGCTCAAAGGATAATCCACATTCAGCACCCACATCACGATTCACTGTATAAACACTGCTCAGAGACGGACAACGCCTCATGGACATTGATGAAATATCCTTGTATGGTTTCTGAGCTTTGCCGAGTTTGCAGATGTCAGCCAAGGATCGTGTATGACGAACACTCATTTTGGAGATGTCACACAGTGCAAATTCCCAGCACTTCCAGGAGAAAATAAGGGGCAATTTAACGTAGCCAATCCGCCAACCTTGCACATCTTTGAGTTGTGGGGGTTGAGACCCACGCACACACGGGGAGAATGTGCAAAATCCACACGGACAGGGACCCGGGGCTGGGGTCGAACCCGGATCCAGTGCCAACCACTGCTCCATCATGCTGCCCTAACTACTGGACATTTTTAGCCTATTATTCGCCCTCCGCCAATATTGGCATCATGACGTGTTTTGTTCCTTAACTTCTTGGCCTAATTGCAAATGTTTAGCCTGGTAATGCCTAAAGTTACTTTAAAATGACATCATCTTTGCACTATAGGAACTGCTTGAGCAACAAAGCAATTTTTCAAAGTCAAGGACCAGGACAGCCTGTTACAGCTTTAGGTGAGTAAAAGGTGTGTGGGGGAAACGGGAAGGGCAAAAAAAAATAAACAGCACTACAAAAGAAATCAGAGCACAAGAAATATATTTGTGCTTTTTAATTTGTTATTTGTAAAATTATTTCAGTTTTCTCCCCCACCAGCCCACCCTCCATCTTCAACTCCCATTGGTTTAGTTTTGCGGTTCTTAGTCAAGCTTCAGCAAGTTCAAGAGAAAATGAGACTTTTTTCTCTAAAGAAAGGCATGGGGAGTATCAGGAGATGGTGGAGTTACACAAACCGAAGCAAGTTCTATTGCATTTGCAGCTGGCAAGTGTACCACATCCATAATGTTTCTAAAGTGCAGAGAAGGCCTGAAAAATTGACCACATCCAAAATGTTAATGGCGTGTTAACAGGCTATTCCCTTTCAGAAAATTCTGGAAATATTCAGCATCTCTGACAGCATCTGTGGAGAGTGAAGTAGGGCGGGATTCTTTGATATTGTCTGTGGCGGGAGCCATTGTGAGCATCGCTCCAGAGTTGCTGCCAGACCAGAGTCCTTTCGGCATTTTCCACTTTTAAACAGAAAGAATTGCATTCCTAAAGCACCTTTCACAACTACTGGACATCCCAAAGCTCTTTTAAGTGTAATTACTGTTGTACCGTACGAAACGGATTTGTGCACAGTAAGATCCCAGCAAATAGCGCCGTGATAAAAGGCCAGGTGGTCTGTTTTCATGGTGCAGATTGAGCAACAATCTGCTCGGACACCAGGGATAACTTACCTGCTCTTAATCAAGATAAAGCCATGCTGTCTTTTTTTTTAAATTTAGGGTACCCAATTATATTTTCCAATTAAGGGGCAATTTTTTTGCGTGTCCAATCCACCTACTCTGCACATTTTTTGGGATGTGGGGGCGAAACCCACGCAGACACGGTGAGAATGTTCAAACTCCACACGGACAGTGACCCAGAGCCGGGATCGAACCTGGGACCTCAGCGCCGTGAGGCAGCTGTGCTAACCACTAGGCCACCGTGCTGCCCAGCGCCGGCCCTAGGGTTGCTGGCGCCCCGGGCAAGCTGAACTTCAGCGCCCTTCGGGGGGGGGGGGGGGGGGGGGGGGGGGGGGCCGAGGCGGGGGGGCAAGGCGGGGCGGGGGGGCGGGGCCGAGGAGGGGGGGCGGGGCCGGGGGGCGGACGGAGGGGGGACGGACGGAGGGGGGGGAGGCCGGAGGGGGGAGGCCGGAGGGGGGGGGGGGGGCGGAGGGGGCCGCCCTGGGGGAGGGCGGCCACCGCGCATGCGCTGGTTGGCACCGGCCCAACTGCGCATGCGCGGGACCCGAGTCTGGCGCCCCCTAGCACATGGCGCCCCGGGCGACTGCCCGAGTTGCCGGTACCTTGGGCCGGCCCTGGTGCTGCCCTGCCATGCTGTCTTTTATACCTACCCGAAGACGCGCTGTTAGGTAATTTGGACATTCTGAATTCTCCCTCTGTGTATCCGAACAGACGCTGGAATGTGGCGACTAGGGGATTTTCACAGCAATTTAATTGCAGTATTAATGCAAGTCTACTTGTGATAATAAAGATTGTATTAAAAAAATAGGGGGCAGACAGGTTCTGGTTTAATGCCTCATCCAAAAACAGCACGTTTGATAGTGCAACATTCTCCTGTTACTACACAGCAGTTTCAGACTAGGTTTTTGCACTCAGTGGAACTGGAATCCAAAATTGTGCAACTGAGCAAAAGTGCTGTCACTTGATCCCCGGCTGAACAGTATTTTGATTGAGTATGAGGGTTCTCTTTCAGACACTGATCCACCTCCATACTCCCAGCATTTTCTACTTTTATTTCAGGTTTCATAGTGCTGCCTCATTTATCCCTACGCACACATGACTTAGAGTGAGAAACATATCACAGGAAACAAGGCGTTCACTAAAGTTCAAAGTTTATAAATAGACAATATTCATGCATTCCAGATTAGGCATGTAACAGGGATCTTGACATTGTGGCAGATTGTTTCCCTCTACTCAAAATAAAGTTACTTTCTGAAGCTGCAGTTACCATTTCTAGAATGACCTTGGCAATACATACAATGCTAGGAAACTATTAGGCAGAAGCTGACGGAGCTACCTGACACAGCGCAACACCAATCTGATGACTGTTAATGAATGTCTTATTCAGTGAAATTACGATTATTCACTTGTCTCCTTTACCTTTCCTCCCCGTCCCATGACAAATGTCACTGTTGATGTTTGCACAGCTGCCATTAGCCAAAACCTAGTAGTATCTTTGGCTCGCGTTTAGTGAATACGCTGTGAGCATTATGCAGCCAGAAAACAAACAGGTAATCTAGTTGAGTGATGACATATTTCACACTGGTAGGTTTTAAAAGGCATCCCTTTGAGGGGAACCTCCAGATTCCAAATAGTTAATTCGCCTCAAATTCACTTGTTCAGTAAAGACAAAGTAGATGCTTCCCTACTCAAGACCAGCCACTGAGCACTGTACTCATCTGAAGCATTTTGGGGACTCCAGTGCCCGTTAGTGACTCAAACCACATGAAATGACTCCCACGATGGTTCGTCAAATTTATCTAAATTAGCAGTTGAATCATATACATGAGAAAAGTCCCACGGTTTCATTCCCAATCCCAGCTGAATTTGCTGACCTCGTCATGGGGTGAGATCAGTATCTATAACCTCTTCTCACGTATGTCTTACCCAGCCGCACAAAGTGGAAAGATCCAAATACAATCTCAAAATCTGCTAACCAAACATTTAAGTGGAAACCGATCATATTGAAACTTGTTTTTCCTGTTTCGATTATGAGAACATACTAATGTTAAAAAATAAATCAGTGCCAGAAACTGCCACATCGCTTGCCGCATAAACAACTTTTGCATCTGGTCTTAACCTGACTTGTGCATGGCCTCGATTCCAACACCAGTCTGGCCAAAGCCAGCTCTGTCAACCACATCATCTTTCTATAGCGTGGCTGGACAGATGAAGCAAAGAAACTCCTTGGGGCTCTACTTGCAGCTCAGTGAATTCATCCAGGAATAAACCAGGGACAACTTCACAAGCGGTTCCCGAAGTGTACGTCTCACATAGCAAGTGACAACCCGATCACAAGGCTGCGGTACTTACAAATACCAAAGTCCAGTTTAATATCAACAGGTCTTCCGGACAATGGCTTCAGCAAATCTGACAAATTTACAATTGTATGTGGTCTACAGTCTGCCGATACATGGCAAATCAGTTCACTGATAATATGGAAGCAGCTTCTGCTAGGAAAATTGGCCAACATTCCCATTCCTCAATGCTACCCTTTGATCACATCTTTGTGGCAGCACGGTAGCACAAAGGGCAGCATGGTAGCACAGTGGGTAGCACAGTTGATTCACAGCTCCACGGTCCCAGGTTCAATTCCGGCTTGGGTCACAGTCTGTGCGGAGTCTGCACGTTCTCCCAGTGTCTGTATGGGTTTCCTCCGGGTGCTCCAGTTTCCTCCCACAGTCCAAAGATGCGCAGATTAGGTGGATTGGCCATGATAAATTGCCCTTAGTGTCCAAAACAAAAGGTGAGGTGGGGTTACGGGGATCGGGTGGAGGCTTGGGATTAACTGGGGTGCTCTTTTCAAGGGTCAGTGCAGACATAATGGGCCAAATGGCCTCCTTCTGCACTGTAAATTCTATGATATAGAGCAGGATTAGACATATTTTTGTTTCCCCCACTACTCATTTTTAAAATTTAATTAAGGGGCAATTTTAGCATGGCTAATCCACCTATCCTGCACATCTTTTTGGGTTGTGGGGGTGAGACTCATGCAGACACGGGGAGAATGTGCATACTCCAACGGACAGTGACCGGGGCTAGGATCAACCCCAGGTCCTCTGCGCTGTGAGGCAGAAGTGCTAACCACCGTGCCGCCATGCCGCCCGATCCCCCACTGTAATGGGATAGCTGACTAATATGCAACTTCAAAGCTCACACATCAATCAAGTTCTCCCAGGTGCTCTAGACAACATTTATCCCTCATCCAACATCACTAAAAATAATCAGTTCATGATCACATTTTTGTTTTTGGAGACCTTGCCATGTACAACATTAACTGCCACATTCCCTACATTACAATAGTGATTACACTTCAAAAGTACTTTACTGCATCCCAAGGTTATGAAAAGTGCTAGATGCAAGCATTTATTTTGCTTTATCGGATGTTGCAAGACCTGTTATCAGGTTATACTAGGAGCTACACCTGTCCAAACTTAGCTCAAATCTAACCTTCATTCGCCAAGACCTTGAGGCGCAAGCAAGCAGCAGTCACATCGTGTAAACACAAACAAAAAGGGCACCGAGGGTAATTAATTCAATTGCATCATTAAAACTTTAAGGTGAGCCCAGGAGCTTAATTACTCACAGTTCTGAAGTAGTAGAGCTGCTAAGCATGCATTCTCTGGCTAAAATTACCTCCTGGGAGAACATAGCTTCTTCAATAATTGCTCCCAGTAAGTCCCTAACCTTCTGGTTAGCTAGTTGTTCCCAGCTGAGGTGCCCTGAAACCAAACCTTCTGTCAAAAGTTTTATGATTTGAAAGCTGACCTTTCTTCTATGAGATTTATATTTACATGGAGCTATCTTTCCTGGAACAAATAGCTCAGTCTTTTTTTTGACAAATTTAGAGTACCCAATTCATTTTTTTTGCAATTAAGGGGCAGTTTAACGTGGTCAATCCACCTACCCTGCACATCTTTGGGTTGTGGGGGCGAAACCTACGCAAAGACGGGGAGAATGTGCAAACTCCACATGGACAGTGACCCAGAGCTGGGATCGAACCTGGAACCTCGGCTCCGTGAAGCAGCAGTGCTATCCACTGCACCACCGTGCTGCCCTTGTCTTTATAAACATAAACTCAAGACCAACAGAATTTTATATGGATTTGAAAGTCCATTTCAAAAGCCTTCTAACTGCCGTTACATTAGTAAGTGAATGATCCTGTTAACAGTGCCAGTAAGTAGAGTTTGCCCTTATTCTCGCACACCTCCCGTTCCGGAGTGCAGTTGGCCCTTAAAACAAAAAAATGCACACATTCAAATCGGATCATCACCACAATTCCCTATTGGGATGGTGCCAATATTCTTGATGTGGGTTAAAGGAAAAAGGGAAAGAGTCAAAGTGCATAAGGAGTGAGTTTAGACTCGAGGCTGGTGAGCAGCCAGAAGCAGTTTTCTCTGCAACGTCCTCCTATTCCTCAGTGCAGCTTTCTGAGGGTAATATTTGATGCCTTGCCATTTTGCCCCTGTGGACCCTTTTTATACGCGGTCACAGCTATTTCAAACTATCTCCATGTATGCCAGTTTCACATTCAAATATCTTGAATCAAAGAATTAGAATGATCTAAAAATTAAAAAGTAGATGAGCTTACGAGTACGGACGATTAACAAAGCTCAGCAAATGCTTTGATTTCTGAGCGCTTTAAAAAAATACTTACCTGGAAATAATTATAGTAGGCAGAACAGAGCTTCACTCAGTGTAAATGTATCACTTGGCTGCTCAGCTTGCCTTTAAACATTGAAACCTAAATGGTGAGGCAGTCAAGCAAAGAGGATAACTGTTTTGACAGGGAAACCGCTGACCATGCATGATGAGTCTACCTTCCCTTACTGACAAGAATGAGCTCCTGCAGTCAATTCTGGTGGGAAGTTCTTTTAAATTTGGCTACTTAGAATTCCAAACAAAATTTGTATTCAGGGGAAATCTTTCAAATTAATCACCAATTCAACAGAACAGATGAGAGGAACTTCACCGCACGTAACTATTTGATTCAGGTCAAAGGTAGAAAATGTACTTGATATTATGTGGAATGAATGCTGGCCTTGTGAACGATGACCACCTTCCACGAATAAATACAATTTAGTGAGCCCCATTCTATTTTGGAACCACTATTTAAGAGTAATCTTTCCCATTTTGTCAAGGCATGGCACGAACCTTGACATCCTGTTGAAGAGAACTCATAAATAATACATGACTGATGAAGCCAATTGCTATAATTCACCCATAACTACAAATAGAAGAAGGACACCACAGGTAATGAAAGCAAGTAAATTATTATTATCAAATAGTTAGGCGAGGCATTATTTTTGGTTTGCCTGATGGTAAGTTTACTTGGATGCACTGGGACCTGTATCTTATTCTGGCAGTGTCAGGTGAGTCTGTGGATAGATGTCAGGGGCATTTCATTGACAGCACCACTATATTGTAACACAAATCCAGAGTTAGGGCCCAACCCTATCAAACCCTGGAAAGCAATGGCGAAAGACTCCCCGTGTTCTCCAAGAGGAGAATATACAACTTCAGTGTGGTGCTAAATTAGGTTTAAAAGGAGTGTACAGCAAGACATTTGCATAGACGTCAAGATTTTTTTTAAAAAATGCATCCAGCTTCTCAGCTACTGAGTAGCCTACATTTAAGATTATAATTTACAAAATACCAAAATGCTTACTACAATTTTACTTCGAAAACAGGTGAGTATTCCTCACTTGAGCACAGTGTGTGTCAGCAGCTTATCACATACAATTCTCACGGAAATGCCTGTTTCCCAACAGGAGTCATTAAATAATAACCAGCAAAGAGTCGGGACGTCAGCCGACAGCTCCAAGGCTGCTCTGTTCCAGAATGGGAATTGTAACCTGGACAGTATGACCATGCTCTCTATATTCCAGTGGCAATAGCAAGGAAATGGGCTTAAAATAAAAGATACAACAATTTGTGTATAATTTATAAACATTGATTCGCGGGGGGGGGGGGGGGGTTAGATGACGCGGACAAAACAAAATACCAATCCACCACCTTGCTTCCTGACTCACTCCAAAACGGACGGACGAATTATTGCAAACCTCAGACCCAGATCAGAATACCAGCTGACTTTGTCAGCTTGCTCCAGGTGCAGAAGGTTAACACCAACAATGCAAGCCGAGACGGATAAGCAACCCTCTTTCTCCCTCTACGGTCAATTAATTTCCCATACAGTTTTTTTAAAAAAAGTCTAGCTCAGCGAGAAGTAGAGAAACTGTAGATCTTTAAAACGATCAACATGTTGTAGAAGGCGCTGCTGCAGTGCACTCGAGTTGTTCAGTTCTTCTCTCATCCCAAGTGAGTCAAACGCCAGTCAGCCGAGGCATCTGGAGGTTATGCTGCAATCGGCATCGTTCCCAATCCATCTGCGGGGTGTCCTGGAAGTAGCAGTGTCGACCCATCCGGCAGCGGTTACCCAACCCAAAGTGAATCACTGCAACGCTGCAAATCATCCATTTCGATCGTCAAAGGGGAGATCATAATTGGGGCCAAGTTTAACACTAATTCCCCTATTCCCATACCCCCCCCCCCCACCCCCAAGAAACCTCTGTAGGGATGATGCATTTTTGGGGCACTGTGAGTGAATCCGTTGAGTCCAATAATGGCCAAAATCAGCCATGGGTCGTATTGAATGGGTTGAGCTTGTCACATTCCTGCTAATTCCTATGTTCTTGCGAATCAAATCAACTACATGAGCTGTACATTTAAGACACTGACACTAAACGCGAGAGAGAACACCAAAATGCTAAAACACTAAAGCAGGGACTGGTTTAGCACAGTGGGCTAAACAGCTGGCTTATAATACACAAGGTCAGCAGCATGGGTTCAATTCCCGTACCAGCCTCCCCAAACAGGCGCTGGAATGTGCCTGCTTTTTACAGTAACTTCATTTGAAGCCTACCTGTGACAATAAGCGATTATTATTATTAAAATGGTCTTAATTCTTCCCTTCATTAAAGAGGCCATTAAAGAGGATCCTCAGCACAACACAAGGCAGGCGGACCTCCCTGGCCCCTGAGCTGGCGATTGGTACCATGCCAGCGGTGCCAACTGCCAGGCGCAGCTTGTTGGCATTTTTAACAGTTCAAGTTATTTTTTTTTACACAGTTGTCCCATTTGAGTTTAGGAGATTCTGACATCGAGGAGAAAATAATATTCAACAGTGCCCCCATTACTCAGGATGATCAACAAACTGGTTTGAGGACCAAACAGCAGAGAGACCAGACTCCCAACATCAGAAGCAATTTAAATCCCAGGCTGGGTGGCTAATGAACTGATTTTAAACACAATAATTATTGGGGAGGGTGGTTGAGATGGGATTGATAAGGGAAATGGATTCCCACACCATGGCAATAACAAGGGAGAGAGAAAAAAAAACGCTTGAAAGCCCAAGGCAGTGATTTATTAAGCGTCACTCCCACTTCATTGCGCATTTTTTTCCGTTTGTGTTACAGCCGAGACAATGCATTTTTTTTTTATTTAAAAAAGGCAAATGGGGAAAAATTGCACGGCAAACGAATCGTTAGCAGGGAGTCAAACATGTTGGAACCGGAGTTTGGGCACACAAGAGGAGGACACATCTTTGGAGCGCCCTAGGTTATTTGAGTCACTGCACAGTTGCTATGCGAACCGCAGCGAATCATTGTAAGAAGATTAAGTGAAACTTTACGCCTGACGGATTCTGGTTTCCAAAAAAAAACAGGTTTCTTCGGAAGGAACATATAAAAAGAAAATTGAAGACTATCCTCCCCCCCCCCCCCCCAATAAAACTTTCTTAAATAAAGTTGGTCTTAACTCTTGATTTGCTGCATAGCTTCCCTTCTATCTCCCCCCCCCCCCCCCCCCCCCCCAACACCACACACACACACACAATAAACCCCAATCAGCATTTGTGACAATTTGACATGACCTACCCGTGGTTGCATTGCTGCTGTTTTGAGCTTGAACTGTAATGTAGCAGATGAGAGAGAGAAGGCAAGTCAGCGAGACGCCGTGTATGATCATCGCCATCCTGGCTGCAATTCGGGCTAGGAGGGAAAGCAGCAGCAACAACAACAACAAAAGCACAGGAATAACGTAGCGGACTCCTTATCCTGCTGCTGCTGCTCTTGTCTTCAGCGAGACCCTGGCCACGATGCTGGATCGAAGCGCTCTCCCAGTGTAACCGCACAGGTGTTGAACAAACTCCAGCTCTGGTCACTTTCCACAGACGTAGCGGTTTCAGCGCAACAGACTCCACCCTCTCGCCGGCCTTAAAGGCGTACCGCCTGCAAAAAAAACCCACTCAGCTCCTCCGGACGCAGGACTCTGGCGTTTGACAAGAAATGACAGTGTCTGCACGCCAGCGCTTTCCCCTGGATCGGCACCCCCATCGCTCATTCGCCACCTTCCAGTCTTCCCACACAAGAGGGGATGACAACTTTTCAAAACCTGCATTAATGATCTGGAAGAAGGAACTGAGGGCTCCGTGGCTAAGTTTGCAGATGATACAAAGATATGCAGAGGGACAGGTAGTGTTGAGGAAGCGGGGGGGGGGGGGGGCTGCAGAAGTACTTGCATAGGCTAGGAGAGTGTGCAAAGAAGTGGCACAGGGAACATAATGTGGAAAAGTGTGAGTTTAAGCACTTTGGAAGGAATAATGGAGGCAAAGACTCTTATTTTCTAAATGGGGAAATGCTTAGGAAATCAGAAGCACGTAGGGGCTTAGGCGTCCTAGGGCATGATTCTCCGGTATCCGGCGGGCGGGCCATACCGGCGCCATAGAGTGGCATGAACCACTCTGGCATCGGGCCGCCCGTAAGGCGCGGAATCCTCCGCACCTTTGGGGACTAGGCCGGCGCTGGCGTGATTCCTGCGCATGCGCGGGGGGGGGTTTCTTCTGCACGCTGGCCATGGCGGTGCTTTCAGAGGCCAGCATGGAAGGAAAGAGTGTCCCCATGGTACAGGCCCGCCCGCAGATAGGTGGGCCCTGATCGGGCAATCCGGCCACCGTGCCCCCCCCCCCCCCCCCCCCCCCCCCCCCCCCAGGACTCTGCAGGCCACCCTCAGAACCAGGTCCCGCCGATATGGACCTAGTCTAATCCAGGCCGGCGGGACTGGCCGAAAACGGGCGGATGTCGGCCCATCCGTCGGGGACCGGAGAATCACCGGGGGGGGGCACTGCCAACGACCCCCGACCAGCGCGGCACAATCTTTGCCCCCGCCAAAAAACCGGCGCCGGAGAATTCGGCAGCCAGCGTCGGTGCGGTGGGGCGGGATTCACACCGCCCCACCGCGATTCTCCGACCTGCCGGTGGGTCGGAGAATCCCGCCCCTAGTTCAAGATTCTCTTAAAGTTAACGTACAGGTTTAATCAGCAGTTAGGAAGGCAAATGCGGGTGGCATGTGGTGCAGTGGTTAGCACTGGGACTGCAGCGCTGAGGTCCCGGGTTCGAATCCCAGCCCTAGGTCATTGTGTGGAGTTTGCACATTCTCCCCATGCCTGCATGGGTTTCGCCTCCACAACCCAAATTTGTGTCCATTCTAAATTACCCGTTAAATTGGAGATGAAAAATAATTGGCTACTCTAAATTTATTTTTAAAAAAGGAAGGCAAATGCATGTTGAGAGGGCTAGAATACAAGAGTTGGGATGTACTTCTGAGGCTGTATAAGGCTCTGGTCAGACCCCGTTTGGAGTATTGTGAGCAGTTTTGGTCCCTGTATCTAAAGAAGAATGTGCTGGCCTTGGAAAGGGTCCAGAGGAGGTTCACAAGAATGATCCCTGGAATAGAGAGCTTGTCATATGAGAAGCGGTTGAGGACTCTGGGTCTGTAATCGTTGGAGGTTAGAAGAATGAGGGAGGATATTATTGAAAATTACAGGATACTGCGAGGCCTGGATAGAGTGGACGTCGAGAGGATGTTTCCACTAGTAGGAAAAACTAGAACTAGAGGCCACAACCTCAGACTAAAGGGACGATCCTTTAAATCGGAGATGAGGAGGAATTTCTTCAGCCAGAAGGTGGCGAATCTGTGGAATGCTTTGCTGCTGAAGGCTGTGCAGACCAAATAACTGAGTGTCTTTAAAACAGAGATAGATAGGTTCTTGATTAACAAGGGGATCAGGGTTTATGGGGAGAAGGCAGGAGAATGGGAACGAGAAAAATGTCAGCCATAATTGAATGAAGTGGCCTAATTCTGCTCCTATATCTTATGGTCTGATGGTCAAACACTTCAGACCCATGTATAATGTCAGATGTAACAGATCTATTAGCAAAATGCAACTGCAATTCAGCACAGGATTCACAACGCTAACTGATGGTGTGATCAGAACCTATGCCCTAAAATGCTACCATAATCTATTCTTATTAACGCATGGATTCCATATTTGTATAAAACCGCACTATATTAAAATAATTTCCAGTTGCTTCAAACTGTTGGTATTGCAATGAGAATTTAAATTGTGTATAAAATTCAGACAGCTCAGTTCAACAACAGCTTCAGTTGCAATTGCCAAGGCTGGTGAGCGATCACAGCTTGGGGGAGGTGGCAAATTCTTGCTCCCTGATCACTGTCCAGTTTCTGGCTGGAAAGTACGTTCAGGTGAGGGTAAGGCGCAAGTGAGCACTTTCATACACGTCCAAAAATACTTCACAGGCTATGAAGTTCTTTCAGAAACACAGCAACCAATTAACATACAGCAAAATCATACAGAGAGCATTGTGATGGTGACTACACAATCTGCTTGTCTGAAGGATAAATCTTGTTTCGGATTTATTTATTGTCACGTGTACCGAGGTACAGTGAAAAGTATTTTTTTGCATGCAGTTCAAACAGATAATTTCGTACATGAAAAGAAGGACAATGACGATGACTCCCTTGCTCATCTTCAAATAGTGCCCATTCATATAAGAGGGCAATGGTTTTGGGGGTTGGGGTGTGAGGGAGGGCAGAGATGCTGAGCTTAATGACTCATCCAAAAGCCAGCAGCTCTGAGAGTGCAGCACTCCCTCAGTGTTAGTCTATATTCTCTGCTCAAGTCTCTGGAATGGGGTTTGAAGCTACAACCTTTTAAAGCAAAGGCAGGAAGGCTGGCTATTGGGCTACGGATGTTACTGAATGAGTAAGGGCTGACCCATGTGCGCAAAAAGAGAATGCCTGTTAATAGTCAGTGACTGGCCTTGGTAAGGTGGTAGATGGCTATTGATAGTAGTGGAACCATGTCACAACTTCTTCAGGACAGAGGGCTGAATCTGAATGTGGGAGGGGTATTGTAATAATCCAGCAGAAACAAAGAGGAAAGTTTAAACAGGTACCCAATTCTTTTTTTTCCAATTAAGGGGCAATTTAGTGTAGCCAATCCACCTATCCTGCACATCTTTTGTGTTGTAGGGGTGAGACCTACGCAGACAGAGGGAGAATGTGCAAACTCCACACGGATAGTGACCCAGAGCTGAGATCGAACCCGGGTCCTCGGCGCCGTGAAGCAGCAGTACTAACGACTGTGCCACCGTGCCACCCTTAAACAGATTTATTCTAAACTCAAAAGTAAAGCTGCACTCAGGGAGCAGAGCACAAGTGTCTTAGCCCGGAACTAACAGAGCACCTGGTCCGGGTCTGGGGTAGTATTTAAGACTCGGTGACGCGTCTGCGCTGGGCGGAACTCCACCCGTTACCATGGGAACTTGTGCGTCACGAGCCCCACTGGGAGACTGATGAGTAATTCCCCGCGGTCCTCGTGAGGGTTATCACAGGTATACTGCTTCATACTCAGTTAAATTCATTTACAACTGATCTAAGTTGAAAGTGTGTTTGAAAAACAAACAATATTGGGCTTGATTTGACAGAAATGAAACAGACTCACGTGTCGAGCACGTTTAGCTGGGTGTTTCCAATCCCGCTATCAAACAGCACTCTGCTTCATTTTGGGGCCTCGGCAAGGAACGCCCTGCTGAGGTAGCACTCAGTCCCATTTGCTGCACTAACAAGCTCCACTCATCCCAATCTCTAGACTCCTACCGCAGTCTCAAGACCTCCCCCCCCACCAAACACCACCTATAAGGGGGTCATAGAGCCCCCCAAACCCCACATGATATGGGCAGGTCACCCCTGGGCCCAATCCTCAGCATGGACAAAGTGCCATTGAGGCATGTGTGCCAGTGGCACCAGAGGTGCCAGGATACCAGCCTGCCCACAGCCAACCACCCAGAGGCCGCTAATCACCTGGGAGACTCCCCCACATGCTTGAACGCCTGGTCTACATTTGTGGAGATCACCCAGTGTTGCTCAGGGTCTCTGAGGCACAGGAGGTTAGATCCGGTGCCTTGGGTAACTCAGGCGAGTGCATATTCAAGTGAGCCTTACTGCCCACTTGAATATGCAAATTTAGGTTCTGCCCATTGCGGGCAGGATCCAGACCCCAAAGGTCTTGCGAGATCTCATTAGGTGTTACGAGATGTAGAGAGCAGCGTAAATCTCGCAAGACACCTCTCAGGAGATTTACTGACTTCATTGCGTCCCAAGTCAGGCACGATGCAGCCATTAGATCACGTCCCATAGAATGTAAATTTCCTAATCACAAGACAAAGAATGTCTTCAGAATTACCTGAATTCCCTGCTGCCTCACGGCTCCGAGGTCCCAGGTTCGATCCCGACTCTGGGTCACTGTCCATGTGGAGTTTGCACATTCTCCCCGTGTTTGCGTGGGTTTCGCCCCCACAACCCAAAGATGTGCAGGGTAGGTGGATTGGACACGCTAAATTGCCCCTTAATTGAAAAAATAAATTGGGTACTCTAAATTTATAAAAACAAAGAATTACCTGAATTCCTCTCAAGCATCTCTTAATCTCTGATTTTCAAAAGATTCTTTCACATGGTGTGGACTTTACTGGCAAGGCCAGCATTTATTACCCATTACTAATTGCTGGTGTCACATGTAGGCCAAACCAAGTAAGGATGGCAGATTGCCCTTCCCGAAATGAAGTGAACCAGGTGATAGTTTCATGGCCACTGCTACTGAGGCTAGCTTTATATTTAATATTAGAATATTTAAAAACGAGTCAATTTAATTTTTTTCGATTAATTAAATTCAAATTCCACCAGCTACCATGATGGAATTCAAATCGTGACCCCAGGGCATTACTCTAAGTTTGGGATTACTCATCCAGCAAATTATCCACTGTGCCACCATCTCCCCATCATTTTTTTTTTTTAAATTTAGAGTACCCAATTATTTTTTCCAATTAAGGGGCAATTTAGAATGGCCAATCTACCTATCCTGCACATCTTTGGGTTGTGGGGGCGAAACCCACGCAGACACGGGGAGAATGTGCAAACTCCACACGGGCAGTGACCCAGGGCCGGGATTCGAACCCGGGTCCTCAGCGCCGTAGGCAGCAATGCTAACCACTGTGCCACCGTGCTCCATCTCCCCATCATATGTGAAATATGTAAAATGAAATATGTAAGATCGGGCAGCACGGTAGCATGGTAGTTAGCATAAATGCTTCACAGCTCCAGGGTCCCAGGTTCGATTCCCGGCTGGGTCACTGTCTGTGCGGAGTCTGCACGTCCTCCCCGTGTGCGCGTGGGTTTCCTCCGGGTGCTCCAGTTTCCTCCCACAGTCCAAAGATGTGCGGGTTAGGTGGATTGGCCATGCTAAATTGCCCGTAGTGTCCTAAAAAAAAGTAAGGTTGGGGGGGGGGGGCTGTTGGGTTACGGGTATAGGGTGGATACGTGGGTTTGAGTAGGGTGATCATGGCTCGGCACAACATCGAGGGCTGAAGGGCCTGTTCTGTGCTGTGCTGTTCTATGTTCTATGAATGATATCAAAATTACTAATGATCCGTGTCACACCATCCAAAGTGGTCAAGGCTATTCCAGTGATACAAAATTGAATTGTTCCAATTTCCCCTGTTATTCAGCGAGTTTTATAAGAGGTAGAATTTGCACATTCTTGCAGCAAATTGATAACTCACAGCATCAACAGAGTATAAACAGACCATTTTCCACTTGTTACCAGCCTGAACACGTTTAACAATAAGAGGTGCAAGTTTGTACACAATCCTCCTCAAGGATTAACCGACCACTAACATGTAGTCTGTCACTTATTACTTGGTATTTTCCACAAAATATGATTAAAAGTTTTAATTGGACTACAATATATTTAATGGAAATCCTATACTTGTTAAAACCATGTATGCCTCCAAGTAAAACCGTTGGTTTCTGCTGACCGGGTCCATCGCTACCTTAATCCAACAGCACCCTGCCATAAATGCCCCATTCGTCTGAGCAAAGCTTGATGGCTTGTGCCATGCATGGGTGCCCATGAACATGTGAACGGGGATAAGACTGAGGGAGTGAATGGCAGAGCACAGTCTCCACATCCAGTTGTAATGGGTGGATGGAGGTTAAGTCGCAGCATTTCAGGACCAAAGTTTTAAAAGATAAGAGAATTGTCCCCTTCTGTTTTGAATGCTATGCTCAGTGCTAGCACTCTCACCTCTGAATCACAAGGTTTTTAGTTCAGGACTTGAGATAGACCGAGACTCCAATGTAGTGCTGAGGAAATGCTGAACTATTGCAAACAGTTTCAGATGGAGGAGGGGAGCCTGTTTCAAATCACTGCCTAAAAAGTTTTTAGCGTCCAAATGTTTTCATTTCGACCTTGGCTTTTACCTCAGGCAGGATGTACCTGTGCCAATCCTATACCAGGTCTTGACTGAAAGGCTTAGAGTAGAAACTCCAGGCTTAAAGTCGCAGGCCTTTACCTCACCCACACTCTTACTGCACACAAAACTATGCAGGAAATTCTGCCTGACTGTCAATGTTTACTATAACTAGATCCCTGCTCTTTTCATAACCTTTGCAGCAGACACCCACTGAACCTCCTATATGAATGCAGCATGGCTTTCTGAAGACCTTCGAAGAAAGATTGCAGTCTCGCAGTGAATTCTTGCTGCTCTAACAGTCGTGTGTGCTCACTTGAATAGAACCAATGCTGAGATCAAATTAAGCTGCAATATTTGTCATTCAGGCTTGGCACAGCAGGTCCAGAAGTCCTGCCCATGAGCTGTGCCCTACAGAAAAATACACTTCTGCCCTACGGCACAGGAGCTTTACTTCGTTATTACTTTTTGTTTCCAGCCAGTAAAATGGCAGGAAGAGGCGAATTACAGTAACAGGGTTTCACTCCACCAGAAGGACACCTCCCTTAAGGAAATCTTCACTGAGAGCATTATGTACAGAATTCTCTGGAAAATAAGTTAGTCACTCTATCGAGTGGTTACCATACAACTTGTTAAATGTTCTGGTTAAACTATGATGTGGAGATGCCGGCGTTGGACTGGGGTGAGCACAGTAAGAAGTCTTACAACACCAGGTTAAAGTCCAACAGGTTTGTTTCAAACACGAGCTTTCGGAGCACGGCTCCTTCTTCAGGTGATTCACCTGAAGAAGGAGCCGTGCTCCGAAAGCTCGTGTTTGAAACAAACCTGTTGGACTTTAACCTGGTGTTGTAAGACTTCTCACTGGTTAAACTAGTCATTGATAGGACTATGATCTCAATTCCTAAATAATGGTGTAATATTATATTACTCAAGCATATTGTTGAAGAATTGTGAACTTATAATAGGACTATGCACATTTTAATGACCTCTTGTGAATTGCAAACTCTTTTGTTCCTAATGCAGGTTTAAAAAAAATGTTTTGATGATTACTTCTTTCACCCTTTCTCTGCTGACGTCACTGACCCTTGTGGAGATGAGATTCCGTGGAGTCATTTTAACTATTGCGATATTGGATAGACCGTTGTAATAAATCATGGCTGATATTCCTTGACATTGTCTTCAATAGAGAAGAAAATTGGCCAAGGTATTTAATGTTCTGACATCGCCCACTTCATACCATCGGCAAAATTTAAAATGGCAGCTTTGCAATGGGCATAGCTGCGATGTTGTATCTTGCCCAAGTGTCTACTGTTCACATATAAGTCAAAGTCCTGAATGTTGAGAAGATAATCAATGACTGAAAGTAATGCAGCCTTACCAGCCCATCATTTTTATAATTCATTCACAGAAAATGGGCGACAGCATTTATTATCCATCTCGAACTGTTGCAACCCATGTGGTGTAGGTACATCCATAGTGCTGTAGATTCTGCTTCTTCACAGGTTAAAATGCATGCTGATTTCAGTGAGTGACGATAAAGCACAGCGCTTCAAATTAAATTTTCCCCCTCCTTTGGAGGCCAATTATAAAACTCATTCCTGACTTCAGTCTCAAAGTAGGGTTTCTAACTTTAAAAAAAATTTAGAATACCCAATTCATTTTTTCCAAATTAAGGGGCAATTTAGCGTGGCCAATCCACCTACCCTGCACATCTTTGGGTTGTGGGTGTGAGACCCATGCCGACACGGGGAGAATGTTGAAACTCCACACGTGCAGTGACCCAGAGCCGGGATCAAACCTGGGACCTTGGCGCAATGAGGCAGCAGCACTACCCACTGCGCCACCGTGCCACCCTCGGTTTCTAGCTTAATAAAACGTGCCATGCAAACACAGAACACAGAGTGTTGCAATAGGATCCTTAAATTTCATTGCGAAGCTGGATAATGAACTCAAATGTTGTCACTCAAGTGAAAGTCCCCATTTAAGCGATTGTCGAATCTTTCATTTTGCATAGTTAAGACAACATGTCAGCACCTGCTGTTTGTGAACCTCATCCATTGCAGTGAAGTGAGACATCAGAAGGTAAGTGAATGTGTAAAGATTTCTCAAATAGCATGAGGGTAATTTCATTTTTCTGAATCAAAAATCCAGTGCTTTTTGAGTAATCATCATGTGTTCTATTGATAGAAAATGGAACTAATATTTATCAGCCAAGAGTTGTGCTAAAGAGAAGGGGGGGGGGGGGGGAGAAGAGATAAGAGGGAAAGGGTAAGAGAGAGGGGAGGAGGAGACTTGAAAAGGGTGGAAAAGTAGAAGATTTAAAAAAAAATTACAATACACAATTATTTGTTTCCCCCAATTAAAGGGCAATCTAACGTGGCCAATTCACCTACCCTGCACATCTTTTTGGGTTGTGAGGGTGAGACCCACACAGACACAGGGAGAATGTGCAAACTCCACACGGACAGTAACTTGGGGCTGGATTCGAACCCAGGTCCTCGGCGCTGTGAGCCAGCAGTGCTAACCACTGCACCGCCATGCCGGCTAGGAAAGTAGAAGAGAGGAGGAAGCGGAATCCTCACAAACCGAGTGTCCTCCAAGACAACACATCTGTTTGCATACTGCAAGCAACGTCAGAGAAGATCCACTTTCTTACAAAACACCATGTCCCTCCAACTTTGCACAGACAATACCCACAGGATGCCAATACAAAACATTTTTAATGTGCATATTTTTTGTATGCCTGCTTCCCTGTTGCAACCTCCTGATAAAGCAAATTTTGTGTGTCGCGTTTACAAAGTATATTCTGCCTATATGAAATGAAAATGAAAATCGCTTATTGTCACGAGTAGGCATCAATGAAGTTACTGTGAAAAGCCCCCTAGTCACTACATTCCGGCACCTGTTCAGGCAGGCTGGTACGGGAATTGAACCACGCTGCTGGTCTGCCTTGGTCTGCTTTAAAAGCCAGAGATTTAGCCCAGTGTGCTAAACCAGCCCCATGTCATATGTCAGTTTCCTATACATGATTGGTTGACATGCACATTAAAAAAAATACATAGAAGATACATATATATTTCCATTTCTTGGAAAGGGTTGCTGAACTAGCTCAGACCATTCTAAGATATTATCCATTTGCCATTTACCTCCTTTGCCTGCCAATTATCCACAATTTAAACTGTGCCATTGGAGTAAGTGGAAAATACTTTAACTATAAAATTGCCCAACCTCAAGTTGGAAATGTGTCTTTTTACCCCTGAGGTCTAACTCTTTTCCTGATGCCTGGAGCTTTAGTTTATTGCCCACCTCAAACTACGTTGCAGTGTCTGTAGCCTGCCATGTCCAGGCCTCTGTTGACCTTCGGCACTTGAGCCTAATGTACTGTTTGTCTGTTGGGCCTATCCCAGTGTCGTGGCCCTGGAACCACTACCCCATCCAACATTTCCCCAGCAGCTGATTAGCCTATAAGGTCAGTTTAAATCTGTATTTCCTTGCTAAATGCACTTGTGCCCTCTTTGTTGACTTCCCTGAGACCTGGCAAATTGACTCTCAAAGTCCTGTCAAGTGCAACGGGGCTGTTAGATTCTGCTCAGAGAGTGCCGGAAAACTCATCAAGTCTGGCAGCAATTGTCGAGAGAAACAGAGTTAACCCTTCGAAGAAGAGTCATTTTCAACTCAAAATGTTAACACAGAAACAAAAGAAATAGGTGCAGGAGTAGGCCATTCTGCCCTGTGAGTCTACACCATCATTTAATATGATCATGGCTGATCATGCAAATTCAGTATACCCACTCCCACTCTCTCCATACCCATTGTTCCCTTTAGTCGCAAGGGCCACGTCCAGCTCCCTCTTGAACATATCCAACGAACTGGCCCCAACAGCTTTCTGTGATAGAGGATTCCACAAGTTCACAACTCTCTGAGAGAAGAAGTTCTTCCACATCTCAGTCTTGAATGGCTTACTCCTTATTTTTAGGCTGTGACCCCTCATTCAGGACGTCCCCAACATCGGAAAAATTCTTCCCGCATCTAGCCTGTCTAGTCCCACCAAGTGTTTCTCTCTCCACAGATTCTGCCAAACTTGCTAAGTTTTGCCACCATTTTCTGTTTTTATTTCCCACTATTGCAATATATTTCTACTGCTACATTTAAAACAAATTGCTTGATTTTTGGTGACGGGGATATGATGAGTAGTCACACATCAGGCAGCTCTCCTTCATACGACAGGAAAATAGGCACTTTTGGCTGGATATAGCCCACAGAATTGGACTTAAACATCTCCTCGCCCTGAACATTAGCCCGGATGACAAAAATGCCAGGAAGCAGCAGCCTGAGAGGCCTCTGGGACACCATGAATTGTGGCAAGGGACAGGAGTAGCAAGCAAGCGGGTCAGCCGACCCATAAGGCGAGGGGTCCCCTGCATCCAACCGGGAGAAGGGGACCGACGACCTGGAGGCCAAGATCAAGAGGTTGCTGGTGACCCAGGGGAGCCTGAAAGGGAAGATCAAGGTCCAGGAGAATCCATCGAGAAGGCAGAACATTCGAATGGTGGACCGAGGGGACCGAGGGCAGAGACCCAAACAACCACGTGGCCCAAATGCGGAATTCAATTGCGTACAGGACCCACTGATGGACAAATCAAATTCCAGAACAGGGAAAACAGTGGGCATGGCCAGAGAACTCGGGACGTTTATGGAGCAGATAGGGGCAGTGGACCCATGCCGGTTTTTGTACCCGGGTGGGAAGGTATTCTCGTTCTTCTCATCAGTACACAAGATATATAACCGCACCAACTTCTTTGTAGTGGGGAAATTGGTGCTTCCAGAAACAAGAAATGCGGAATACTCCGCGATTGTAATTGCCGACCATGTTCCACATTACATGGATGTGAGGTTGGAGATGGGCCGTGCCAATGCCCAATATGGAGATTGGACACTTACCCTCTTGGCTGACAAATGGACTTTAACCTACTATTCACTAAGAAAGCAATGTACCAACTGTGCCAGGCACAGGCGACCTTTAATGAGCATGGAGACAAGGCTAACTGCCTGCTAGCTCACCAGCTGATAAAGCAGGCAGCCACCAGGGAATTCGCCCAGGTAAAGGATAGCAGGGGCAGACTGGTAAGAACCAAGAAAGGTCAACAAAATATTCAATGCTTTCTACCAGGGATTGTACACCTCCGAACCCCCGATGGGGACACAGAAAAGGCCTTTAACAGAGCCGAGTGGAAATACCTCTTTTGAGGTACTAGAGTGGTTTGGACGAGGGACGGGCTTCACTTCATGGGAGAAACTCCTATACAATGCCCCCCCAGGAGGGCATACAGACCAACAACACCAGCTCTGAAAACGTCCAGCTACCCAAAGGCACAAGGCAGGGATGCCCTCTGTCCCCATTCTTGGCAATCACCCTGAGAATGGCAAGAGGTTGGAAGGGAATCCGAAGGGGGGGGGGGGAGAGAGAGCACAGAGTCTAACTCCATGCGGATAACCTGCTCCTCTAAATCTTGGACCCGCAAAGCGGCATGACAAAAATCTTATTCGGTGCCTTCTCAGGCTACAAACACAACCTGGGCAAAGTTTTCCCAGTGAACCAGAGGGGGGAAGGGGCAGAGCTGGAGGGTCCACCATTTAAAATAACCCAAAACAAATGTCGCTACTTGGAGATTCAGGTGCCAACGACTGGACACGGATTCACAAGTGGAACCTGACCAGTCTGGCGGAGGAAGTCAAACAGGATCTACAGAGATGGGATGCACTCCCACTCTCCCTGGTGGCGAGGGTGCAGATGATCAAGATGAACGTACTATCCAGGTTCCTCTTCCTGTTTAGATCCATACCGATCTACATCCCCAAGACTTTTTCCATTCAATAGACAAGATAATTATGGCGTTTGTGTGGGTGCGTGGGGGGAAGAATCCAAGAATCCCCAAAACAGTACTACAAAGGGAGAAGAAACATGGGAGGCCAGCAAAAAGGAAATTGACATGTACATCGTAATCAGCACTGTTATCCTTACTGTTTGTATAGTGCATACTATGTAAAACAGGGGTGGGCAAACTTTTCCGCGCAAGGGCCACATTCAGAAATTCACAATTCACAAAGGGCCGCATAGTATATTAAGTAAAATAATTACTTCACCCGGTTATGATTCTGGGCGCCTCATATAGAACATAGAACAGTACAGCACAGGACAGGCCCTTTGGCCCTCGATGTTGTGCCGAGCAATGATCACCCTACTCAAGTCAACGTATCCACCCTATACCAGTAAGTAACCCAACAGCCCCCCTCCATTAACCTTAAAAAAAAAAAAAAAATTTTTTTTTTTTTTTTTTAATGACTTGGTGGGCCGCAGAAATACCTTTGGCGGGCCCGGGCCGTAGTTTGCCCACCCCTGATGTAAAACCTTCAATAAAAATATTTTTAAAACCAAATTGCTTTTACATTGAACACAGTAAAATGTGCCAAAGTGCTTCACAGGGTGCATGACCTAAATGTTGGTCTAAAAGCTAGGTTACAAGAATTATGAAGGGATTTCCAGAACTTGGACACTTGGATATGAAAATCAAAACATTTCACCTTAGTGATCACAGATTTTAAAAATCAACTTTGATTATGCAGCTAAAGGCATGACTATGAGTGGTGGAGTGATTGAAATTAGTGTGACTAAATCTATCAGAATTTCACCATCCCCAACCCTACTTTACTCAACAACCCTCCTTCGCCCAACCACCCCCCGTCCCTTTCCATCCAGCCAAACTCTACCACTTGTAAAATTGGACGCTGGCACATATCCTCTCCAGGACTGCCAGGTCCTGGGACCCTCACCAGAGCTTCGAGATTTCATCATCCAATTCACCTTGTCACCACATCCCAGAACATTCTGGCCCCAGCGATGGGAATCCGGGTCCATCTTTCCCATGTTCCACTCTCCACTTCTGCCAGATCAGTGAGCAAAACCCTACATTCTATCCAAGTGCTACCAAATCCTTTACAATATTCCATATAACCCAGTAGCCTAGAGACACTCCCTGCACTGCTTTCACTGAGGGAGTGTTTGAGCTCTCGAATAAAATTTGATGCACAGCTAATTTCATTCTGGCAACAGCATAGGAATTTTGAAAGACTATCACTGCCCTAGATACTTTCACTTCTCTGGAGAACACAATCATTTTAAAATGGCCCTTAAGTTTTGAATTGCCTCCTTCTGAAAAACACAATCCCGCTTTCAATTCTAAATCCATTTACTAAACATCACAGTTGATTCATAAACATTCCTCTCATCAATTGAGAGGGACATCTCGCCACAGGTTTGCAAAGCTAGATTTTTGTCTGCACTCCAGAACAAATGCATTTGCTTTCCTTTTAAAAAAAATTTAGTGTACCCAATTATTTTTTCCAATTAGGGGGCAATTTAGCGTGGCCAATCCACCTATCCTGCACATCTTTTGGGTTGTGGGGGTGAAACCCACGCAGACAATGTGCAAACTCCTCACGGACAGTGACCCAGAGCCGGGATTCGAACCCGGGTCCTCAGCGCCATAGGCAGCAATGCTAACCACTGTGCCACCGTGCTGCCCCGCATTTGCTTTCCTGACACCCGATTCAGGGAGAAGTCAATTCAGCCTCGACTGGGCGGCACAGTGAGATAGGACAAAGTATGTTACATCTCACAAACTGAAGCTTGAATCAGCTCCAGAGAGCCAGCCGCAGTAAAAATCTTCTGGTGAAAGAGTTCCCTGGATCAGCTCCCAGGCACACTGGGTGTAGCGAATATTAAAAAGAAAAGTCCAGTGGGTTAGGGCGCATGCATAATCTAATTGAGAGGAAAATCAGGCCGGTTCTGAACCACTTACTTTCTGATGTTTCACAATGCCCAAGTGAGCCAGCACATCAGGATTCTGACGCAGGAGAATTTCCACTGCCCCACCTCTCACCCCCCCTCTCCCCCCCTGCCCTTGTCCTTAAAACAATTCCTGCAAACGTCTAGAGCTTCAAGTAAATGGTTTTGACCATTTGCCAGTCATGTTTCTGATGGGTTTAGGGGTACATCATAAAATTGCCTGTAGTTTAGCAAATATAAAGGACATTAGGATGACTATGCAGGAACTGGAGGGAAAAACTCACTAGTTTAGATGTGACTGCTGTAAGGTTGGACACACTGTACAAACAGAACAGGGGATCAAAGCTAATGTATGCAAAGTGTTGTTTATAACAACTGAAAATGGTATCCATATAGTGTCATTCGGATGACGATGATACCCCATAAGATAATAGTTTCCACATTCAAGTTGGAGCAAATAATTTTGGTTTCTTACCAGTTACTAGTAAAGCTTGTTGGCATGGTGACTTAAGCCAACATATGTTTCTGACAGTAATATAATGAAATCATAGAAGCTTATTCTTAGAATTTGTTCTTAAGTAGGAACCTCAAGCAAGTAATAAGATGGGGGAAAATATGATTTTACTGTTCCCAAACCTGTTGATTCTCTGGAAAATGAAATGCTCCCTCTTTATATATTCACTGTCATGCAAGTCAGGTCTTTAGCTATAATTGTTCCTGCTGCAAACAGTCTCCGTTGGAGATTGCATAAATTAATTCTTTTGTATGTTGTGATACAGCAATGTCACTGTAACACAGGAAAAAATGTGGTTCCGAAGACAGTGGCCATTTGCCTGACAGTTCAAATCTACCTGGCTGAAAGGGTCAGTGAGCAGGCCGGTTGTCATGGATACAAGTAGCATTTCCTGATGACTGCTACAAAGTGTTAGAGCTGCCGTGTCCAATTCTCTTCGGTCTGGTGCTTTGCAACCGCTCTTAAATTTACAACATGGCTCCTAAAATGGTTACAATATATAACCTGTTTGCTCTTGTTCTGCTTTATGTTGTAATTAGTTTATAATGTAGCCTTCATTACCCAATAATTGTGCTTCCCGGCTCAAAGTAATTCCTTTACACCCTCCGTTAAATGAGTAACATCTTACAGCCACGATGATGACTTCTTGCAGACTTTAAGCCAATATGATTTCAGATCTATTTCTATCCTGACTTTACTTTAATGCAAAATGTTCCTTTTGGTTTCTACAATTCCCACTGCCTCGGAAAGGCAGCCAGCATAATTAAGGATCCCACGCACACCGGACATACTCTCTTCCACCTTCTTCCATCTGGAAAAAGATACAAAAGTTTGAGGTCACGTACCAAACGATTCAAGAACAGCTTCTTCCCTGCTGCCATCAGACTTTTACAAAGAACAAAGAAAAGTACAGCACAGGAACAGGCCCTTTGGCCCTCCAAGCCTGTGCCGACCAACTGCCTCGTATTATGTTGATCTTTTCTCTACAACCTAGCTATAACTGTAACATTATATTCTGCAGTCTTTCTGCCTTCCCTATGTACGGTATGCATTGTCTGTGTATAGCATGCAAGAAACAATACTTTTCACTGTATAATAAAATCAAATCAAATCCCTTTTCTCCTAAAGGTAGTGAATTGTACTGAGGTAGAATGCACCACCTGTTGTGATTTAGGCTTGAATAAAGCTGCAGACAAATGATTCCTTTCCCTCACCCTGGGCTGGATTTTCTGCCGGCGGGATGCTCCGTTTTGCCGGCAGTCAGGGGGTTTCCCGACGGCGTGGGACTGTCCATAGAGGGAAACCCCACTGACCGGCCGGCATAACGGACCATCCTGCCGGCGGGGTGAAACAGAAATGTGGCGCAGCGGGGCGGATAATCCAGCCCCCTATCTCTATCCCTGCTAAGGTTATTTTGGTAGCACCTCCTGACTTAATCCTTTACATCTCAACCAATTTCACCATTACCTCCAAGTCTTGACTCCCTCTGCTGGAGACTCGAATAATTGTACAATATCTGAATAACTGAAGATGTCATTAGTGATCCTCAGTATCTCCCCTGCAGGATACATCCTTTACTTATAATAATAGTAATCTTTGTTGTCACAAGTAGGCTTACATTAACACTGAAATGAAGTCACTGTGAAAAGCCCCTAGTCGCCACACTCTGTCACCTGCTCGTGTAAACAGAGGGAGAATTCTGAATATCTACTTCATCTAACAGCACGGGCTGGATTCTCCGCCGGCGGATGCTCCGCTTTGCCGGCAGCCTGGGGGATTCCCGACGGTGTGCGGCTACCCCACAATGGGAAACCCCATTGACCAGCCAGTGTAACGGAAAATCCCAACAGCGTGAGGAACCTGAAATGTGACGCGGCGGGGCAGAGAATCCAGCCCCACGTCTTTTGGGACTTGTGGGAGGAAACCGGAACACCTGGAGGAAACCCACGCAGACACGAGAAGAACGTGCAGACTCCGCACAGAAAGTGACCCAAGCCGGGAATTGAACCTGGGACCCTGGCGCTATGAACAAACAGTGCTAACCATTGTGCTACCGTGCCACCTGGACGATGGGTGTCAGTGGGCCATTGAACCCTATAGTGCATCGTAACAGAATCTAATCCTGTCCACGTTAACATGAAGCCGCAATACATATTGATTAGGAGCAAGATTCCAAGCTAATTGTATCCAGCTCTAACCTGGTAATACCAAAACCGGTTTGAATGCTCCATCCACTGGTGCCCCGGGAAGTCTGGAGGCTCAGTTGGGATGGCCCCCCCCGCCTCAGAGTCTAAACCTCTGTGCCAAAGTCCCAGTCGAAGACATGTTGGCTACAGAAGGAGCGTTTGGGATATGTTTCATAAATGCTTATCATTCTTTTTTTTAAACTATTTTTATTCAACAAATTTTCATAATTGTTACCTTACAAAAGAAAAACGAAGAACAATCTCAACAATGTTTAAAATATCCTACCCAAACCCAACAAACCCCCACAACCTTTCCCCTGATCCCCCCCCCCTCACAAGTCAGCGATAACCAACTCCCGAAAGTGCATGATGAACAAAGTCCAATAATTGTAGAACCCCTCCTTCGCCACCCCCACTCCCCTCCTCCCACCCTCAGCTCAAACTTGTTTTTTGGAAAATGTTTTTATTCAGGTTTTTCATCATATACAGTGCAAGATAAACAAGTCTATGTATACCAGATACTATTTACAAAAGTCGAACATTGGAGGTAAGCCAAAGACCCTACCCCCTTACCCCCCGCCCCGCCCCCTGACACCCCATCCTTTTTATGTTACTTTAAACTATTTTTCTGGAGTTTTTACATCTGTACACTGCACAATAGGTGATCGAGATGGTTCCTATGTACAATTTTGTGCCTGAGCTCAATCTTCACCTTCTCCAGAGTCAAAAATTCCAGCAGGTTCTCCCCGTCATGCCGAGACTCTAGGTGCAGAGACTGATCTCCACCTCGACAGGGCCCGACTCCATAATACCAGCGAGGCGAAGGCCAGTGTCTGCCCACGCACTAGCCTGCAGCTCAGGCTGGTCCAACACCCAGAGTATGGCTTCTCGAGGGCCGGGCTCCACATCCACATGCAATACCCCCGAGGCTGTACTGAACACAAACCTTCAAAACCTTTCCAGCTTCGGGCAGGACTAAAACATGTGACTATGGTTTGCGGGGCCCCTCCCATTTCGCTCACAGGCATCCTACAGCCCCTTGAACAGCCGGCTCATCCTTGATTTTGTAAGGTGCACCTTATGTATGACATTCAGCTGTAAGCCCAAGCCTTGCAGACGAGGTCGAGGCATTCACCCTTCACAGCATCCCACACAACAATCCCTCTTCCAATACCACCCCCAGCTCCTCCTCCCACTTTGTCTTCATCCCATCTATAGACACCCTGCCCTCCTCCAGGATCCTTCTGTAGATCGCCAAAACAACACCCCTCTCCGGCCCTCCTGTTGACAGCTCCGCCTCCAGAACTGAAGAGGCTGCTGCTATCGGGAAGGTCGGGAAAAACTTTCTGGCAAAGTCCCGAACCTGTAGGTATCTAAACCCTTCCCCCTGCACCAATTCATACTTCTCTCCCAACCCCACCAGGCTCGTGAATAGTCCCCCATGGAACAAATCCTTCATGTCTTTGAGTCCCCTCTCATCCCATCTTCGAAACCTCGCATCCATCCTCCCTGGCTCGAACCCATGATCCCCCACTAATCAGCATCCTCCTGACCCGGCCCCCAGCTTAAAATGTTGCCTGAACTGCCTCCAAATCTTCAATGTGGCCACCAACCCCGGACTCACCGGGTACTTTCCTGGTGCTGACGGAAGTGGCGCCATTGCCAGCGCCCGCAACCTCCGTCCCCCTGCACGAGCCCGCCTCCATCTTAACCCACCAGGCCTCCCCGTCCTTGCTCCAGCCTTGCACCTTCTCCGCATTCGGCGCCCAACAATAGTACAGCAAGTTTCGGAGGCCTAACACCCCCGCCTGTCGTTCTCTCTGCAAAACCACCTCTCTGAAGAAAGACTTCAATAAAAAGACTGGCAGGCACTGGAATAAAAACAAGAATCATGGCAACACATTCATTTTAACTGCCTGCACCCAGTCTGCCAATGACAGAGGGAGGTTGTAGACTGCTAATCATTCTAACACTTCCCCACTGTCCCTCAAAGAAGTGTGCGTGGAAAGATATAAAACAGACTTTGCTGCCCCTTCATCATACAAACCAAATTGAGCACAGACCACATATCAAATGTTATACTTATATGGTTTGAATGGGTCAATATCAGCTTCTCACCTCGATTTATCTAGTCAATCAAAATTAGAATCTCCGACTTGCATTTCTGTACATTACTATTGCAGAACAAAACGGACCCCGCCTTGCTTAGTTCAGCAACACACTCCCCACTGTTGTGTATTCCAAAGATGGTGGGTCAATGGCCCAGAACTTTCTAGTGTGGGACATCCAGCCCATAAATTAGACATTTTCGTTCACCTTTAGGCTAAAAATACTTTTTATGCTGCAAATTGTTGTAAGTGCAAGGCCAACATAACAATTAGGTGACTGAGAGGACCAATGATCCATCTCCCCAACCCATGAGATTGAAGCATTTTGAGAAAAAGGAACAGCGGAATGATGGTGAAGGATGTTCATAGAGTAGCTCATAGAATCCCTACAGTGCAGAAGGAGGCCATTCGGTCCATCAAGTCTGCACCAACCCTTTAAAAGAGCACTCTACCCATGTCCACTCACCCATCCACCAGCCCTATCCCCGTAACCCCATAACCTAACCCGCACATCCCTGGACACTAAGGGGCAATTTATCATGGCCAATCCCGTACATCTTTGGACTGTGGGAGGAAACCGGAGCACTCAGAGGAAACCCATGCAGACATGGGGAGGAAGTAGAAACTCCACACAGAGATTGACACAAGGCCAGTATTGAACCCAGGTCCCTGCACAGTGAGGCAGCAGTGTTAACCACTGTGCCATTTGAGTCAAATCAGGCAAAGATAGAGAAATAGAGGGAAAGAAAGGCAGGGTGAAAGAAGTACATAAAGGACAAGTAAGAAAAAAAATATTGTTTTTAATTTTAAAGATCTCTAACAACAGACAGGAGTGAGATTCCATTGTTTCAACTGATCTTCAATGTAACTAAAATGCTGCAGATGCTGGAAATCTGAGGCGGCATTGTAGCACAGTGGTTAACATTGTTGCTTCACGGGCAGCACGGTGGCACAGTGGTTAGCATTGCTGCCTACGGCGCTGAGGACCCGGGTTCGAATCCCGGCCCTGGGTCACTGTCCGTGTGGAGTTTGCACATTCTCCCCGTGTCTGCGTGGGTTTCACCCCCACAACCCAAAAGATGTGCAGGATAGGTACATTGGCCACTCTAAAAATTTCCCCTTAATTGGAAAAAATAATTGGGTACTCGAAATAAAAAAAAAAACATTGTTGCTTCACAGTGCCAGGGTCCCAGGTTCAATTCACTGCTTGGGGCACTGTCTGTGCGGAGTCTGCTCATTTTCCATGTGTCTGCGTGGGTTTCCTCCGGGTGCTCCAGTTTCCTCCCACAAGTCCCGAACAACATGCTGCTCGGTAATTTGGACATTCTGAATTCTCTCCCCGTGTACCCGAACAGGTGTTATTATTATCAATAGAAACAAAACATGTTAGGAATATGTCATAATATACACAAGTATATGATGGTGCTCAGACAGACATTGATTGACACACAGGATGACCAATGAACACACAGAACACAGCAGCCAATCACCAGACAGCACACGGCTACTATAAAGCCAGAGGGCACTAGTTTTCCCGCTCTCTTGGGATGCAGCCTCTGAGACAGCCAGAGCCCGTGTAGCAACAACACGAACATCCACCATGTGGTAGCAGGATAGTCTGGTCAGGTTAGCCTCAGGTCTCCAGTCAACTCAGCATAATGTCAACCCACAATTAAAGTATGTATGATAGTTAAGAGTTCAATAAAATCGAGTTGCATTTCTTCAAGTGTTGGAAGCCAGTCTCTCTCACTGCTGCAGTAAATGCAGTCCTCGCAGACCCAGCTTACCCAACACATCATGGTACCAGTGAGTCATGCTCGAGTTTGACGGACCTACCTTGAGATAGTCTGCCTTTGACCAGCGATCAGCCATCCGGTAACATGGACAGCGTCCGCCCTCCCCCGCAGCTCCGCATCGCCAGCAACCTCGGTGTAAACTGGAAGATTTTCAAGCAAAAGTTCCAGCTGTATCAGGCAGCATCTGTGGAGAGAGAAGTTAACTTTTCAGGGTGTGATGGTTTTTGGTTGACAAGGGGTAATCTTGACCTTGAAACGCCAACTCAGTTTCCCTCTCCCCACATGCTGACTAACCTTCTGAGTATTTTCTGCATTTTTCAATTGATCTGTCTGGGCGGGAGAAGTTGAATGGCATTGTGTGAGCATAACTTACATCATTAAAAGGGTCCTTCCGCTGTTAAATACCAGTCCTTTAAAAAAAAAAAAAATTTAGACTACCCAATTAATGTTTTCTAATTAAGGGGCAATTTAGCGTGGCCAACCCACCTACCCTGCACATCTTTGTATTGTGGGAGTGAAACCCACGCAAACACGGGGAGAATGTGCAAACTCCACACAGACAGTGACCCAGAGCCGGGATTGAACCTGGGACCTTGGCGCCGTGAGGCAGCTGTGCTATCCACTGCATCACCGTGCTGCCCCGTTAAATACCAGTCCTGCCTTTCTGCCGTGTGTTTAATTGGTAATTAACGCAGCAATTTTTGGAAAATCACAGGGCGGGCTGACATTTTTGCAAGGCCCACAGGGAAGCAAACCAAAACATCACAGGACTTGTGGTGATTTGCAACTCACAAGTTATCTCTTCTTCCCCTCAAGGTCATTTACCCACCAACAATGACATTAAAGATCTGGTCCACTAAATATTAAGTGAGGCACTCTCTGACCGCATCTTGTCATTGATGGACCTCAATTTTCCCAAATACCGTCACAGGCGAGCCTCCCAGCCTCAAATGTGCACATGGAAAGTTTCCCCACTCTCTCAGCCTCTGCTGAAATTGATATCCACTTGTTAGTCTCACTCCTGTTGTTTTTGCAAGAAGCTCAAAGTTTCCTCAGGTACATCAAGTATGACGATATCCCATCAGCTATGATATAACCTGCTTGTAAAATAACATTCATTTGGCTAACTTACTGGGAGTTGCAACACTTAATATTGTGGCCTAGGTCAACATTGACCACTATAACTAAATCTGCTCACTTGCAACGATAATTGCTAATAATTAACTAAATTACTAATCGTGGAATGTTTACGGTACTGTATGGCTCCAGGAGGTAACAGAGTTAATCACCTCCGAGGGTAGTCTACCCATTCTGTCTGGATTTAGTTCAAGATTTATAGCTCAGAAAATTGAAAACAATTCCCATATCAGAATGGGCTCTTATCAAATGAACGGGATAGTTTTAAATTCCGTCTGCAATCTGGAAGCAGATTGTTTAGCTCGGCCGGCACCAGTTAACTATTTCACATAAAACTGATAATTCTGAAGCAAGGTTTAAGATTGGGATTTTTAAAAAATGCTGTGTTAACTAATAACTTTAAAACAGATCCCGGATGAATTTTTGATTTGAATGATATTGTGGAAGAGAAGTTGGTGAGGCAGGAATGAAAGGGAAAGAACTGGTATACCAGAAACAGAGTCAGAGAGGTTAAAATAACCTTACACAGGGAGTGGTTAGAACGTGAAATTCTCTGCCAAAAAATGCTAACTTGTATTGAATTGTTTCCCAGGGGTATTGAGAAGTATGAGAAGCAATTGGGTTTGCATTCACAAAGCAACCCCCCTCCCCCGATGTCTCACGGTCCCTTGCAGACAATTAAATCCCTTTGAAGCTGTGTTGCAATGAAAGAAACACAAACGCAGCCTGTTTGCGCACAGCAAGATCCCACAAATAGCAAAGTGATGATCATACACTTTTTACAGTGATGCCGATGGTGGGGTAAATATTGGCCGGCACGTTGCTCTTCTTCAAAGGAGAGCCGTGGAATCTTTCACATCCATGGAAGGGGGACAGGCAGGGCCTAGGTTTAATGCCTCATCTGAAAGTCGGCACCTGTGACAATGTAGCATTCCCTCAGTATTGCACCAGAATGCCAGGCTAGATTTTGCATTGAATCATATTACCCGGAGGGGAGAATGTTACAAGTTGGTGCACCATTATTTAATCGGTAAAATGACAATTGAATTTTAACATTGCTAAGGTTATAGATTTTAGTGGAAAAAGTGTGATATTACAATGAATTAGATGATGTACATTTAGAGGTCATAAAAGCACTCACATTAATCCAAATTATATAATAGATTTTATAATAGCAGCCTCCTTGACTATGACACATTCCTAGTGTATGCTAATTAACTACCAAGGTTATAGGTCAAAGTATTAACAAGTGAGGTCTATTGCAGGGTCCAATTGAGTCAAATCTTTACAGTGTTATTTACAATCTGTTTACGAGTAACCACCTGTTGTTAGGCTCAAGGATAAACTCACAATTCACCTGAGGGATGTTGTCAGAGGTCATCTGCCATTTGAGGTTAATCCTAAAACAACTTGCATATTACTCGCATCTTTCCCGTGCTCAGGACATTACAAAGCTCATTACACTCAATGACAAACTTCTGAACTGATGTTACTGCTGTAATGTAGGGAATCACAGCATCAAGTTTGTTCACAGCAGAGAACAATATGATAAAGATCAGATGACCTGCTTTAATTTCATTGGTGAGGGTTAAATATTGGCCAGGATACTGGGGATAACTTGCCTGCTCTACTTTTATATTGTGCCGTAAAATCTTTTACATTCCCCTGGAAGAATTGAATGTCTCATCTGAAATATGGGCTGGGATTCTCCGAGACCGCGCCGGGTCGGAGAATCGCCGGTGACTCGGGAAATTCCCGCCATGACACTCCAACGCCAGAACACGATTCTCGGGTGACCAGAGAATCGGCACCAATTGCGCCCGCGCGGTCGACGTGGCAGCAGTTGGGGGCCGCTGAAAGAGGCCCCCGCGGCGATTCTCCGCGGTCGACCGGCCATATTCCCGCCGAGTTCTGCCGAGTCCTGCCGGCGTGGTTCCAACCTGGTACCACCCAACGGGAGCTCGGACCTGGGGCCGCGGTGACCGTCCTGGTTGGGGGGGGGGGGGCGGTGAGGGGGGGGGCAGGGGAATCAGACTCTGCGGGGGTCTCCACGGTGTCCAGGCCCACCATCAGGGGCTACCAATCGACGGGCGCCCATGATCTGGAGGTGGCCTATCTCCTTCAGTGCAGGCCTGCTGTAGGGCTCTGCCATTTGCGCGGTGCGTAAACGGCCACCACGCACATGCGCCGGTGCAGAGATGGCCGTTGCGCGCATGCGCAGACCCGCGCCAGCAGTGCAGGGGCGTGTTTCAGCACCGGAGTAACACGCAGCACTAGGCTGCCGTGGTGGCCCCCTGAGGGCCACTGAATCGCTGGGCCAGGAGGCCCGTTGACGCCGGTGTGCACCACTCTGGTGTTCACGTCGGCGTCCCGGCCATGGTACCTCCAACAGTACAGCACTCCCTCAGTCCTGCACTGGAATGTCAGCTGTGTTTTTTGTGTTTTGGAGTGGGGCTTGAACCCACAATATCCTATCATGAGAGTGCTGGGGCGGCATGTGGCACAGTGGGTAGCACTGTTGCTTCACAGTGCCAGGGATGCGGGTTCGATTCCCGGTTTGGATCACTGTCTGTGTGGAGTCTACACGTTCTCCCTGTATCTGCGTGGGTTTTCTCCCACAAGTCCCGTTCAGTGAATTGGACAATCTGAATTCTCCCTCAGTGTACCCAAACAGGCGCCAGAGTGTGGCGACTAGGGAATTTCCGCAGTAACTTCATTGCAGTGTTAATGTAAGCCTATTTGTGACACTAATAAAGATTATATTCGGTTCTGTTATTTAATTCTTGAATAGGTTTTTTAAGCCAAATTAAGTTGACCCTTACAAAGCGATCTCATTTCTCGACATGAGGCCTTTGGCATTAAACAGCAGTGTTAATCAACATCTCCAGAATCAGTTATGTATTTCCTGCAGCCATTGAATAATTTGATTACTAGGTAGATGCAGTCAAATGCTTTGATATGTTGGGCATCTTGACACAGCTTTGCATATACCGAGAATTAAGGATCAAAGAAAGCAATATAATTCAATTTGATTTATTTTCCAGTTATTTATTTGAAATCAGTTTTGATGTTTTCTGTTGGCAGTAATGATGTATGGTGAGGTGATTTGCATGCTTTGGTTTGGAAATAATGAACCATAGATACTGATAGCATGTTCTGTAGCATTTATTCCAATATTTGAAATTAAACGTAACAAAAAGAATAAAACAACATAATCCTGAACAGAAACACACTTGTAGTTGGGAATGAAACCAGCCCATCGATGCCATGACCAATGTTATTTTTTCCACACTACTAAATTTTCTTTAATGATTTAAAAATGTTAATAAAAAAATGTCTTAATGATTTAAAATTTTAAAAATGTAATTTAAAAAATTTCTGTTGTTGAAGGGTAAGAAATAGAATGAAAACACATTCATCACAACCAATTAAGTATCTTTTAACTAAAAGGAGAAACAGAAAATGCGTCTGGCAACATCTGTGTAGAGAGGAACAGTGGGCCCGTGCAGGATTAGTGGGGTTCCACGACAGCAAAACGGGCACCGCACGTGGACCAATTCACCGACCGTTAACGGGCGAGCATCAGCACCAGGTGGAACACGACCGATTCCAATGTAAAACGGTGTCTGATTCGCTAGATTCGGGATTGGCACTCAGGGGGCTGACAAGCTGCAGCCACATATACACACTTCACCAGCCCCCCCCCCCCCCCCCCCCCCAACGCACTCTCCTCCCAGCCAACAAGATGGCAGCAAGAAGAGCGGCACCAAGATTTGCGGACGGCAATCTCGAGGCCTTGAGGAGAGGCGGAAGACCCTTACCCTGGGGTGGGAAGGAGGCGACTAGCCACTGCAGTTTGCTGGGCCTGGACACAGGTGGCAGAGGTCATCAGCGCCGTGGGCAACACCGTGAGGACCGGCCAGAAGTGCAAAGAAAAAACTGCGCGATGTTCTCAGGGCAGCCAGGGTGAGTAGGTAGCACCAAACCCATCCAAAACACCCATAACACCACCTGCCCCCCTCCCCCCAAACGGAGGGCGGCTGAAACCGTGCAGCTGGCACGGAAGGGCTTGGCGCCATGACAACTGACGCCGAAGGGCCTCCACCGGCCGGCGCACGTTGGCGCATGCGCGTGAGCGCCACGTGTGCTGGTGCCATCCCAGTGCATGCGCAGGGGGGTTCTTCTCCACACTGGCCATGGGGGAGGTTGACAGCGGCCGGTACGGAGGGAAAGAGTGCCCCCATGGCACAGGCCCGCCCGCAGATCGGTGGGCCCCGATCGTGGGCCAGGCCACCGTGGGTGCACCCCCCAGGGCCAGATAACCCCTGCCCCCCCGAGGACTCTGCAGGCCGCCCGTGGAGCCAGGTCCCGCCAGTAAGGACCTGTTGCGATTTACGCCTGCGGGGCCCGCCGCAAACGAGTGGCCACTCGGCCCATCACGGGCCGGAGAATCACTGGGGGGCCACTGCAAGCAGCCGCCGACCGGTGCGCCGTGATTCCCGCACCCGCCAAAACCCCGGCGCCGGAGAATTCGGCAGCTGGCGGAGGCGGGATTCACGCCGCCCCTCCCGGCGATTCTCCGACCCAGCGGGGGTCGGAGAATCCCACCCAAAATTTTCCTGCACTTGAATAAGGAATGCTGGAGGCATGTCGTACACCATCACGCTGGTGGAGGCTGCCCCGCGGGCAAAGCGTCTTTACAGAGATCTTTAAAGGGTGCCTGATCTTCAGCACTAACTAAGTTTAGAATGCCCCCACAGACAATAAGCGATTTTCATTTTCACATGGAAACCTCCCACCTTCGCACATGGGGGAGACCCCTCCATGCACATGCTTACCCCCCCCCCCCCACAATGGACTCAGGGAACTCCCAGAGGAAGCCTCCACTGGCACTGCCCTTTGACACTGTCCCTTGGCACTGCCCCCGGCACAGGCCAGGGCAAGGTATGTTCCTCTCTTCCCTGGGTGCTGTACTTACCTGTGCACCCCTTTATCTGCTTCACAATGCTCCAGAACTGCTGTAAAAGTCACCGTCGTAGCGTCGTGGCAGTGAGGGAGGGAAATCCCAATGTGGGGGGGACAATAAGGTGAGTTTTAAGTGAGGTTCCTGACCTTCCTGGGTGTGAATGATCGCATCAAGGGTTGTCGGCAATGAGAATCTAATTTCTTGGTCTCGTGTGTGATTTTGCACCCATGTCACCATTTGCACCCGAGGCAAATGTGGGCACAGAATTGGGGCCATTCACTCTGTTTCTCTCTCTACAGATGCCAGACCTGCTGAGGTTATCCCGCATGTTCTGTTTTAATTTCAGATTTCGAGCGTCTGCAGTATTTTGTTTTTAACTGCAGGCATTATTGTAACCTGGACAAAGCATTGAAACATTTCCAAACTGGGTATGTACTGTCTGGGATTCAAAGGGCCAGAACACTGGATAACTTTCAATAATTGGCCCGAGTGAGTTCACCAGGAAGGCTTCCAATATTTACTGCTATTTTTCCAATATCCTTACAACCTCAAAGCAATGCAAGACTAAAACCTGGGCTGGCTCTTTCTTGTCATGTGACAATAGGAAAGTTTAGGGAGTACAGGGCATTAATATGTTTGCGAGGCAAACATCAGACTTACCCAGGAGAAAATTGTAAAAAAAACTTCTCATTGCAAACTGGCCACTCACAGAGCATGTTTTCAGGGAAAGGGCCAGCATTTTAACATGATCAAAATAATTTTTTTGAATAACATCCACATATGTATTTAAAAAAAAAATAATTTTTTATTGGAATTTTTTACAGAAAATATAAAACATAACGACAAACAATGAAATGCAACAAAATAACCCATAATAACTGTAACACCCCCCAGACCGTATCGACGCATGTATCACATCCCCCCACCCCCCCAACCCCAAAGAACAACAAAAGAACTTAAAAATAAATTTAAATTAAATAAACAAACACAGTCATCGTCCCCCCCCTCCCCTTTTCCCTCCCCCGTTGCTGCTGCTACTGTCCCTGTACCCTATCGTTGAGCCAGAAAGTCGAGGAAAGGTTGCCACCGCCTAAAGAACCCTTGTACCGACCCTCTCAGGGCGAATTTGACCTTCTCTAGCTTAATGAAACCCGCCATGTCATTGATCCAGGTCTCCACGCTTGGGGGCCTCGCATCCTTCCATTGTAGCAAGATCCTTCGCCGGGCTACTAGGGACGCAAAGGCCAGCACACCGGCCTCTTTCGCCTCCTGCACTCCCGGCTCCACCCCAACCCCAAAAATCGCGAGTCCCCATCCTGGCTTGACCCTGGATCCCACCACCCTCGACACCGTCCTCGCCATCCCCTTCCAGAACTCCTCCAGTGCCGGGCATGCCCAGAACATATGGGCATGGTTAGCTGGACTCCCTGAGCACCTGAAACACCTGTCTTCACCCCCAAAGAACCTACTCATCCTCGTCCCAGTCATGTGGCCCGGTGCAGCACCTTGAATTGGATGAGGCTAAGCCGTGCACACGAGGAGGAAGAATTAACCCTCTCCAGGGCATCAGCCCATGTCCCGTCTTCGATCTGTTCCCCCAGTTCCCCCTCCCACTTAGTTTTCAACTCCTCTACTGACGCCTCCTCCGCCTCCTGCATAACCTTGTAGATATCAGATATCTTCCCCTCTCCGACCCAGACCCCCGAAAGCACTCTGTCACTCACCCCCCTCGCGGGAAGCGAAGGGAATCCCTCCACCTGCCGTCTAGCAAATGCCTTTACCTGCAGATACCTGAACATGTTTCCCGGGGGAAGCCCAAATTTCTCCTCCAACTCCCCCAGGCTCGCAAACCTCCCATCAATAAACAGGTCCCTCAGCTGTCTGATGCCCTTCCACATATGTATTTGTTTTCCTTCTATAAATTTAGAATACCCAATTATTTTTTTTCCAATTTAGGGGTAATTTAGCGTGGCCAATTCACCTAACCTCCACATCTTGGGTTGTGGGAGTGAAACACACACGGGGAGAATGTGCAAACTCCACATGGACAGTGACCCAGGGCCGGGATCGAACCCGGGTCTTCCGCACCATTACAATAAGCTTTATTTTTGTCACAAGTAGGCTTACATTAACACTGCAATGAAGTTACTGTCAAAAGCCCCGAGTCGTCACATTCCGACTCCTGTTCGGGTACACAGAGGGAAATTTCAGAATGTCCAATTCACCCAACAAGCATGTCGTTCGGGACTTGTGGGAGGAAACTGGAGCACACGGAGGAAACTCACACAGACATGGGGAGAACGTGCAGACTCCGCACAGTGACCCAAGCAGTAATCAAACCTGGGACCCTGGCACTGTGAAGCAACGGTGCTAACCACTGTGCTACCGTAACACCCCTAATAGCAGTGGTAACCACTGCGCTGCCTTGCCGCCCAACATCCAGATATAAGTGAGCATTTTTAAAACTCCACATGCCAAGTGACATGAACATGCAACTAAACTCGTCTTGTAAAAAAACATTTTTTCCCCCCAATTTAGGGGCAATTTAACTTGCCCAATCAACCGACCCTGCCCATCTTTGGGTTGTGGGAGGTGAGACCCTCGCAGATACAGGGAGAATATGCATACTCCACATGGACAGTGACCCGGGGCCAGGATCGAACATGGGTTCTTGGCCAACTAAACTTGTCTTAAGATAATTTATTTTTAAAATAAATTTAAAGTACCAAATTAAGTTCTTTTTCTAATTAAGGGCCAATCCACCTAACCTGCACATTCTTGGGTTGTGGGGGTGAATCCCATGCAGGCACAGGGAGAATGTGCAAACTCCATGCATAAAATGGAGCATAAAACGCACAACCAAAATGTATTTTTGTTTTCAATGTATTTCTTCGTGTGCAAATTTTAAACAGAACAAGCTACAGCCACTTAAGAAGCAATGCAAAGAATGTTGGCTTATCTTTGAAGAATGAGACATACTTCTCGCTATGGAACCAGCCTTATGCGGCTGTCCTCTGCTCAGGCCTTAGAATTAATTTGCAATCTTCGTAAAAATGCAGACAGAGTAGTTAAAGGGGTGTCTCGAGGAGCTATTAAGACTCCTTAATATATCGTATTTGGGCAGTCTGAGTGTAGTTCCTAATGAACAATTCTCCACACCACAGAATTGTCCTTGAATCCACTTCAATTAATACTCGTTCTGCAATCTTACTCAGAGACCACATTGATGGACAACACTGGAAATTAATAGGTCACATTTGTGCAGTTGGAGGTTGCGGGTGATATACACTGATAGGAGAATGTAAAGAGTCCTTTATTTTGCTGACGCTATGCTTCACCTGAAAGTACCTCATGTTCTGTTTCCTGAAGAGTAATCCATTATCCCGAGGATCAGGAAAAGGTCATCCTTTTCTCAAACAACCGACTCTGATGTTGAAGATTCCATCGCCACAGACCGTGAAAGTTAAGTGTTTTTGCATTCAGCAAAAAAAAAAATTCTTTTTCAGGTCACTTATCTGTGGAAAAGCATTCAATATGATTTTATGTGGATTGTCACATGAGGGTACACATTGCAGTGGAAACAATAGGCATGTTGTTTGATATTATGGACTTTTAATTTGCGAATTTGTCTCTTATTTCTCCCTACTTAGTTGCTGTGAAGTTTATTGGAATATCTGGATTTTGTGAAAGGTGCTATAATGGGGGGGAATGATGGCACAATGGTATTATCACTGACTAGCAATCCTGGCTTAATTCTCAGGGTACATGGGTTCAAAGACCATCTCCAGCAGCAGGTGGAATTTGAGTTCAGTTAATAACTCTGGAATATAAAACTGGTCTCAGTTGTGGTTACTATAACAACCATCATCAATTCTTGTTTTTAAAAAAATCCTTCTTGGGCAGCATGGTGGCACAGTGGTTAGCACTGCTGTCTCACGGCGCCGAGGTCCCAGGTTCGATCCTGGCTCTGGGTCACTGTCCGTGTGGAGTTTGCACATTCTTCCCGTGTTTGCGTGGGTTTCGCTCCCACAATCCAAAGATATGCAGGGCAGGTAGATTGGCCATGCTAAGTTGCCCCTTAAGTGGAAAAAATGAATTGGCCACTCTAAAAATAGAACAAAAATCCTTCTCGTTCACTCATGTCCCCTTAGGGAAGGAAATCTGCCATCCTTACTCAGCCCAGCCTGGCCTATATGTGACTCCAGATCAACAGCAATGTGGTTGACTCTTAACCATCGTCAGTTCAAGGGCAATCGGGGGATGCAACAAACGTGGACGATGCCAGCAATGCCCACAGCCCATGAAATCATTTTTTAATAATGTGAGCTCTTCTTTTCCGACATTTGGACAAGCCAAATTCAGAACAAACCTGCAACTTACAGCGATTCGCCAGGTATGACTTCCTCGACCACATGTCGCTGGCTCATTTAAACATGGGTAAGCACCATTTGATTTGCAGTTATTTTGGCAGCAAAATCTGTGTCATTCACTATCCAATGCTTTAACAGGCACAAGTTGAATTCTGTCTTACTGACTTTTCACGAACATTCCTTTACAATATTTGGAAGAGTAGGAAACGCAGAGCATTGTTAAATCAGGCTATTCAGTTGACATTTAAGTTAAACACGCCATGACAACTGTTTACGCAGCAACCGTTTACTAAATTTAATAAACATCAGAAATAATAAGCTTCTTTATAATTTGTCCCAATATCTTCACAGAGATCTCAATAATTCTTATTGTTCTTTATCTTTATTTATGCATTCTGTGTACTGAATGTCCTTTGCTGCTTTCATAGTATGTGCATTCTTTCTCACATATTTACTTAACCCCAGGGACCAAATGTCTCTCCCAGAGTCTCTCCCAACACCGTAGATCATCCGTTCCAATGCATCCACATTGAAGGGCTGGAGTACTGGTTTATCTTGGTGAACTAAAAGGCCCATATTCCCTATCTGGTTTAGCACAGGGCTAAATCACTGGCTTTGAAAGGAGACCAAGCCAGGCCAGCAGCACGGTTCAATTCCCGTACCAGCCTCCCCGAACAGGTGCCGGAATGTGGCGATTGGGGGCTTTTCACAGTAACTTCATTTGAAGCCTACTTGTGACAATAAGCGATTTTCATTTCATTTCATCCCGATGTATGATGGGGCAGAAATATCTTCACTCATGGAATCACACGATGGAATAATTCAGTCTCCCTGTAGAAAGTGACTGAAATATCTTTGACCTCTTGTTCTCAAATTTATGATATTAAAGCTCACAGCCAACACTTGTCTCAGGAATGGAGAATCCAGCCGCTGAAATTCTGACATTCATCACAATGATCAGCATGGTGGGACAAGTGGATAGCACTGTGGCTTCTCAGTGCCAGGGTCCCAGGTTCGATTCCCCGCTGGGTCACTGTCTGTGCAGAGTCTGCACGTTCCCCCCGTGTCTGCGTGGGTTTCCTCCGGGTGCTCCGGTTTCTTCCCACAGTCCAAAGACGTGCAGGTTAGGATTGGCCATGATAAATTGCCCTTAGTGACTAAAAAGGTTAAGAGGGGTTATTGAGTTACTGGGATAGGGTGGATAGGGCAGCTTAAGTGGGCCAGTGCAGACTTGATGGGCTGAATGGCCTCCTTCTACACTGTATGTTCTATACATCATCCAGAAATTATTTCTGATCTTCAATCAGGTTGTCAGTGATTGGTGCCGCTGTTTATTATTGGAGAAAGGGATCTGTTAAATGACCATACGGTAACACAGCTAATGGTTATTAAAACCAACTGATGATTACTGTAGTTTTCCAATTCCCACACAAGTCAGCCTATTCATTGCTTCCTCTGCCTGTTTCTCTCAACCTGCCCATCTCTTGCTAATTCCTTTTGCCTACTTTATATAGATATTTCCGGGGCAGCACTGTGGCGCAGTGGTTCGCTCTGAGATTGCAGGTTTGAATCATGGCTCTGGGTCACACTGTTGGTGTGGAGTTTGTACATTCTCCCCAAGTCTGCGTGGGTTTCAACCCCACAACCCAAAAGATGTGCAGGTTAGGTGGATTGGCCCTGCTAAATGCTAAATGATTAGCATAAATGCTTCACAGCTCCAGGGTCCCAGGTTCGATTCCCGGCTGGGTCACTGTCTGTGTGGAGTCTGCACATCCTCCCCGTGTGTGCGTGGGTTTCCTCCGGGTGCTCCGGTTTCCTCCCACAGTCCAAAGATGTGCGGGTTAGGTGGATTGGCCATGCTAAATTGCCCGTAGTGTCCTAAAATGTAAGGTTAAGGGGGGGGGGTTGTTGGGTTACGGGTATAGGGTGGACACGTGGGTTTGAGTAGGGTGATCATGGCTCGGCACAACATTGAGGGCCGAAGGGCCTGTTCTGTGCTGTACTGTTCTATGTTCTATGTTCTAAATTGCCCCTTAATTGGAAAAAAAAAATTGGGTACTCTAAATTTATTTTAAAAATATAGATATTTCCCATTGTCAGTAATTTTCTAAATTAACTGATAAGTTTGGTCATGGGCTATCAATGAGCTATTCATGCCGTCAATAAGTCTTATTCCATCGCTTCTCGGCCTTTTGGCTAAGATTGAGTGTAGATTGAGCCTTTTGGCTCAGATCTGGTATGCCTCCTTTATGGGGACCATAAATTGGATTCAATTTGAATAGTTTTTTGAAGCAGGCAAGGAGCTGGATTAGGGGTTCGCCTCTGTCCACACTCTGAGCCCTGGCTGTGTAACTAAGATAAAGTAATTATTTAAAAAAAAGTCTTATTCCCCCTTGCATTTGTTTTATTTTAACATTCATTTCAGGGTGGCACTGTGGCACAGTGGTTAGCACTGCTGCCAACGGTGCTGAGGACCCAGATTCGAACCCGGCCCCGAGTCACTGTCTGTGTGGAATTTGTACATTGCCTATTAGGGTTTCACCCCCACAACCCAAAGATGTGCAGGTTAGGTGGATTGACCAGGCTAAATTGCCCCCAAATTGGAAAAAAACAATTAGGTGCTCTAAATTTTAAAAAACATTCATTTCTTGTAAAGACACTGGGCAGGATTCTCCGACCCCCCCCCGTCGGGTCGGAGAATAGCCGGGGGGTGGCGTGAATCCCACCTCAGCGCCCGCCGAATTCTCCGGCACCGGAGATTCGGCGGGGATGGGAATCGCGCCGCGCCGGTCAGCGGCCGCTCGCTGTGGTCCCCCCCAGCGATTCTCCAGCCCGCAATGGGCTGAAGTGCCGCTGGTTGTTTGCCAGTCCCGCCAGCGTAAATTAGACTAGGTCCCTTACTGGTAGGACCTGGCGGCGCGGGCGGGCTCCGGGGTCCTGGGGGCGGTGCGGGGTGATCTGGCCCCGGGGGGTGCCCCCACGGTGGCCTGGCCCGCGATCAGGGCCCGCCGATCCGCGAGCGGGCCTGTGACGTGGGGGCACTCTTTTCCTACGCGCCGGCCGTGTCAGCCTCCGCGATGACCGACGCGTAGGTCAACCCTCCCCCTGCGCATGCGCGGGGATGACGCAGCAGCCGCTGACGCTCCCGCGCATGCGCGGACCCGCGTCGCCCGGCGGAGTCCCTTCGGCCCCGGCTGACATGGTGCCAAAGGCCTTCCACGCCGGGCCGGCGGGGCGCAAACCACTCCGAACCGTCCTAGCCCCTGAAAGTGTGGTGGACCCCCTGCCCCGCTGGGTACGGGAGAATCCCGCCCACTGATTCAATGAGGGTACATTTCTGTGGTTCCTGATCATCTTCCAGTATCACATTCCATTAGGCTATTCTTCACGCCTGGGGAGCAATATGAAGGGTGTGGAAATGGTACATAAGTCTTTCGTGTGAGATGCTGGAACACCAAGAAGTACTGAACTCTTGCTGTGATTTTATAGTGCCTTGTGTGACCACACCTGGAGTCCATTGAATAGTTTTGGTCTTTTTAAATAAGGACGAATAGACTTGCATCAGAGGGGTGCATCAAAGATTCACTGGATTGATTCATGGAATGAGAAGGTGGTCCGATGAGGAGAGATTGAGTAGAATGGGCTAATATTCTCCTTTTCTCATTCGTTTAATGACAATTTTGATTTGACAACCCATTGACTCCCCAACAGAGGAAATAATATTTTCTCTTTTGCTCTCTCAGAACATTTCAGAGTTTTGTGGAAGTTATTTCGAGTCTCTCCTCTTCTCCTTCCCTGGCATCATTTTGGTGATTCTATGTTGCCCCCTCTCTAAAAAGAGAGGAAAAAGACTTGCATTTGTATAGCAATTTACACACCACCAGGCATCTTGACACACTCTACAGCAATTAAGTACATCTGTACAAATAAGTCACTGTTGAAATGTAGGAAATACAGCAGCCAATTTGCACGTAGCAAGTTCCCACAATCAGCAAGTGTGAGAATGACTAGGTACCCTTTTTGTGATGTTGATTGAAGGAAAATAAATTAGGCCAGTACACCAGCGATAACGTCCTTGCTCTTCTTCAAAATAGTAACATGGGATCTTTTACATCTATCTGAGCACACTAATTGAGTCTTAGTTATCTGAAAGATAGCACCTCCAACAGTGCAGCACTCCCTCAGTAGTGTGATGTGTCAGCTTTGATTTGTGATCAAGACCTGGAGTGGGACTTGAACCCAGAGTCTGGAGGCTCAGGAAGCAAAAATGGTACCAACTGAGCATCAGGTGACACTTTAACTCTATTGCACTCCATGGCTTCAATGGTCCGCACTGAATTCTAACTGTGGCCCAATTATTGCAAATTTTAAATTCCTTTAATTCCTCTTCTATCTTGTGTCCTTATTCATGATATCCAAGATGCCACTGACCTTTCTAAAAATAATTTTATGTAACTGAACGTATGCAACTGAACGTACGTATTGGGAATTATGTGCTGAATTCTTCGATTGCTGACGGCGAAATCGCATTTGGGGATTGGCTGGTGAATCCATTTTGCCGCCGAAATCGGGTGCAGCGCTGTTTTTCAGATGCTCCGCCCCCTCCAACAGGGCGTCATCGGTGAGTACGCCGCATGCCGTTGGGGTGGCCTCAGGATGTCACCTAAAGGCCCTCCCCCGATGCTCTGTCCCCGATGGCCGACTTCCCGACAGTGTGGGGTGCATGGGCTCTCAGTTTTCGGGGACCTCGCATGGCGGCTGTGAACTCTGACCAGCATTGCCACAGTGGGGAGGGGGGGGGGGGGGGGGGGGGGCTGGGCCGTTCTGCTGGCTGGGGGGGAAGGCCTTCGGCAGGTGCCAGAGGACTGGGTGGTGGTCCCGGCGTGGCGAGGGGGTTGCAGGGCGGCACAATCTGGAAGGCCATGTCCGCGCGTGGCTGGCGCCATGTTGTGTGGCGCGACTGCCGCAGGTTGCCGCCTTGCGCATTTGCGGCCACGGACCTGCCAATTCTCCGTCCATATCTGCAGGTAAAGTGGGGCTTTACATGGCGCGGCTGCTAGCCCGTCACTGGGCGGAGCATCGGTGTTGGGGCGTCGCCGACATTTTGGTCATGAGAGTAGACACATGTTCCGGACATAGCCTCAAAATCAGAGAACCCTGCCCTATGTGTTTGAAACCCAGAACTCTTTATTGACATCTTTAATGTCTTCACTGAGAATACAATTCCCATATCTTCATTTGCCTCCCAGAAATCCATTACTTCATATTTAACTTCATTGAATTGGATCTACTGTTTATCTATTCCACTAACCCATCCAGTTCTTCTTGCTGTTTGCTAATACCCCTACCTTTGTGTCACCAAGGGTGTATGTGCTCCCAAATGATCCATTCTACCATGATAAGCATGTTGTCTAGGTTACACCATTTCCATCTCTTCTGCACTCCAACAAACACTAGTCCTTTGCTTTTTATTTGTCATCCAATTTTCCAGCAATGCTACATTTTCTTTGCACGCAAGCTTGATTTTTCTTCAGCATCACTCGTGTGGCAATTATTGAACATCTTCTGAAAATCCATATCCATTACATCTACCACACTCCTTTTATTGTCAGTTACTTCTTAAAAGAACTTTTATTGAATTTGACCTTTAATAAATCCACGCAGGCTAATCATAGAATCCCTAGAAGGAGGGCATTCGGCCCATCGTGTCTGCATTGACCCTCTGAAAGAGCACCCTACCTAGGCCCTTTCCCCCACTCTATCCCCGCAACCCCAACCAGGGGCAATTTAACATGGCCAATCCAGCTAACTTGCACATCTTTGAACTGTGGGAGGAAACCAGAGCACTCGGAGGAAACCCACGCAGACACGGAGAGAATGTGCAAACTCCACACATACAGTCGCCCGAGGTCAGAATCAAACCAGGGTCCCTGACGTTGTGATGTAGCAGTGCTAACCACTGTGCCACCGTGCCCCTTGACTGTCTCGTGCTTTTCTAAATGCTGACTATTTTTTTCCTCAATTTATGATGCAAACAGTTTTCCCACGATTGACGTCAGTTTTAATAGTTACTCACTTGATCCTTCTCTTTCTGTTTGAACAAAGCTCTTAAGTTGGCTACGCTCCAGTTGAACGGCACAACTTGCAAATTTGTGGATTAAGAAATTGTGGATTGAAAAATTATGGCCATAGCCTCTGCTAACTCTTTGCAGCCTGGAAAGCTTAACTATCAGGGAGTACAGAACATCTACAACACAGCTTCTGATCATTTTTTTGAAACCAATTCCTTTTCTACAATTATCTTTAATATAGCTTCTGGCAGTACACCGACTCAGCATTTGTTAAAAAAAAAAGCAAAATATTTATTTGGTACTTTTATTTCTACATTTGGCAGGAAGTGGGGGAAGGGGGTGGTGGTGTTTCTGCCCCTGTTTTTGTTGGACTGGATCGAGGACAAGGATGGAAAATCCGGTGGGAGTCTCAATTCATTTTTCACGCCCACAATCGTATGACACGATTGTACCCCCCCCACCCCCACCCGCTAGCAAGTGACGTAACCGGAATCCCACCATCCAATGTCAGGCATCCCATTACAATAAATTGACATTTAATTACCAGGCCTCTACACATCCCCCCCCCCCCCCCCCCCCCCCCCCCCGCTCGTTATATAGTCAATTTATGTCACATGAGTGGGAGCGCCAACATGAATTACAACAGGTCTCCCAAAGAGTGCACCCAGCAAACAGAACCCACCAGAGGAGTTCAGGTGAGTGTACCGCTCAGGTTCATGAGGGCCATGTCCTAGCACTGTTCCCTGGCATGCCTGGGCATTGCCCACTGGCACTGCCACTGTCGTATTGGGTAGGCGGTTGCGGCACGGCGGGAGTTGCATGGGGTGTGTTCTCTGGAAGGGGGGGGGTCTGTGTTCGGGGCGCAGGAAGGTGGTGTTTTATTTTTAGATTTTTTTGCATGGCAGGATGGGCTCATTCAGATACCACCCTGGCAGTGTTACATTGTGAGACTAGCCCGTCCCACAGTCCAAAGATGTGCAGGTTAGGTGGATTGACCATGCTAAATTGCCCTTTGTATCCAAAAAGATTGGGTTGGGTGGGGTTACTGGGTTATGGGGATAGGGTGGATGTGTGGGCTTGAGTGGGGTGCTCTTTCCAAGGGCCGGTGCAGACTCGATGGGCCAAATGGCTTCCTTCTGCACTGTAAATTCTGAGATTCTATGACTCTATGATTCTATAGCTATCAGCAGAACAATATGAAAAATGAAATGAAAATTGCTTATTGTCACGAGTAGGCTTCAATGAAGTTACTGTGAAAAGCCCCTAGTCGCCACATTCCGGCGCCTGTCCGGGGAGGCTGGTACAGGAATCGAACCGTGCTGCTGGCCTGCTTGGTCTGCTTTAAAAGCCAGCGATTTAGCCGAGTGAGCTAAACCAGCCCCTATGGGGCCCTATTTTGTCTATATGGGGAGAAAGTTGCTGTTAAGCTGGCAGCTTCCACACCACGTTTCCTGTTCGCTTTGCCACTCTGCTGAAATATTGGAAAATTCCACCCTTAAGCTCTCTCCTTCATCTCCAGGTCCCAGGTTCGATTCCTGGCTTGGGTCCCTGTCTGTGCGGAGTCTGAAATTTCTCCCCATGTCTGCGTGGGTTTCCTCCGGGTGCTCCGGTTTCCTCCCACAAGTCCAGAAAGACGTGCTTGTTAGGTGAATTGGACATTTTAAATTCTCCTTCTGTATACCCGAACAGGCGCCATAGTATAGCGACTAGGGGATTTTCACAGTAACTTCATTGCAGTGTTAATGTGAGCCTACTTGTGACAATAATAAAGATATTATTATTAATGTTCAACTTACTCTTTTACTCTTTCCAAACTCCCTTTTCACCTCTCTGCTACTCTTCATTATTTTTCACATTTGGACCCCCTTTTAGATTTCAGTTTTGTCTTATCCGTTCGGTTCACCTAGAACTTGGTTTAACATCTCGCATCAAACAGACAAACACTTTTTCTGATAAAGGAGAACTCCCTCGGTCCTTCATTGGAGTGGGAACTTCACTTCGACAATCAAATCTTGAAAGTTGAAATTCACAACTTTTCTGACTCAGGAACAAGAAAGTAAGGATGTAACCAAACTTGCAAATTCAGGAAAGAAACATACGAACCATTTAAGTCTGGCGGCCCAAAAAAAATGCATTTTTGTGCCTGAGCAGCGTTTACAATTTAGAAACTGGCTGACAACCTAATCAGATTTTGTTTGCATTTTGGTTTTACAACTTTACAATTCAACTGATGTCAGAAATCCCCAGCACCATTCCTCAGTTAATGTTGAAAGAGCTCATGCCATTCAGGCACCAGGTTAGGCAACACAAGACCAACTCAGTGTAAAACGATAATGATTAATAACTTAACTGAGTTGACAATTAGATTCAAACCAGTCAACCAAGGGATTAACAAGAAATAGCCTCAATGAGACACCAGTAAAGGGGCAAGAATGTCAAGTGGCCGGGGTGCGATGGGGAGGCTGGTGTCTTGCCTGGAAGTCATCAAATGTTGTTACAAAAGCTTAAAGATGGCAAGTGAGTTTTAGTTTAATGGACTGTCGTGATAAATTTTGGAATGAACAGGGAGTAACAAAATTTTGTTGCAAAGGCCAAACCTCTTATGTTCACGTGTTTCCAGCCATTTGGCCTAGTGAATTAGGCATTAAACCAATCCAGATTCTGTTCTTACACTACTTCGTTTTACACCCAAAATAATACAACTCACATTTCATCAACACCAAGAAGCAGTTTTCATTTCCAGACAAGGAGTGGATTTCTTTTATGTGTTCCTTAATTTTATGAAGTGTTTCTAACTTGTAAATCCACAGTACTTTCCCACAGAAAGTTCCTAAATGTGTTCTACGTTCCACTTCATAATCCATGTTCAAGCTGCCTGCAGCCAGCACCATAGTTATCAGTACAGTGTGTACCAATTAATGGTCACCCTGCTAAGGAGGGCAGCTGTTTATATGGGAACATTCATCAGGCACCAATTTGTTCCTAAGATAATCAAATGGCGAGGGGGGGGGGGTTTAGAAAAGGTGCAGATCAAGTGTTGCCACTTCTCAGGCACAATTTCTAGCCAGCTCTGCAATGGGACATTTGCAAGGTCCTCATTGGTGTGAAGATTGACATTTTCCACTGGATTCCCATTTGGAAGTTGGGTAGTGGACACAAGCCGGGCATTGCTGAGCTCCCCACAATGAATCGGATTTCCATCTCTGAGGAATTAAGCAAATCAACTCTTTTGGAGGGGATAGGCAAAACCACAACAATTTTCAGGAGAATTAGTCTAGCCACATTTGTTGTGCACGGCTGAGCTTAAAGTCAGGAGCGGCAAAGCATATGGGGCGAGAGAGGAGGAAGGAGAAAATTAATGAAAATCGGAAAGAAAGAACAAGACAGAAAAGCCGTTAAGGAAAGAAAAGCAAGCAGAAAATGAAATCAGAGGAGAAAAATCGCAAGAAGCGGAGCAAGGAGTAGAACCACACGCCAATGGAGAGTAAATCTGGAATTATTCCGTAACGTAGCAACCGCAAAGAAAAGGCACAACGTCAGTTTCATAATTTTGGAATCTTATCTTGGAAAAAAACAGAAGAAGCAGGAAAAGTAGGGAGGAAAGGGTGTGATGATCAGGAAGCACTCCCTCATGATATGAAAGGCCAGGTTTCTCTAGAAACACAAGTACAAATACAGAAGCCATTTGTAGGGCTTAAATAGCTTTCCATCAGAAGCTGTGATATTTCTGCATCTGACAGGACTGCAGTACAATCAGGGGTACTTTTTATAGCACATTTAAGTTTGCAAAATGCAATTTCCTGTCTTGGTTCCCCCACCCATCCCCGCACCACTAAATCAGAAAAGGCCAGTTACACCAATGCTTCTTAATTCAGCCCCAACAGGGGAAAAAAAAACAAACCTGGCACATGTAGAACGCATTACCACAATCTCAGAACAGCCCAAAGTACTTCACAGTCAAAGGAGTTCCATAGTTTTGAAGTGTAGCCACTACAACAATGTAGCAAAACACACAAACAAACTGCAAGGAATGGCAGAAAGGATAGCTCTGCTTCCTGGGATAGCAGGGTTTACGTACAAGAAAGGATTGAATCAGCTGGGATTGTACTCGCTAGAGTTCAGAAGAATGAGGGGGGATCTCAAAGAAACCTATCAAATTCTGGACAGGGCAGACACAAAATGGATGTTCCTGATGGTGGGTGTGTCTAGAACCAGGGGTCACAGTCCGAGGATTTGTGATTGACAGTGTAGGACTGAGAAAGGAGATCTCTTCATCCAGAGTGTGGTCGACCTGTGGAATTCGCTACCACAGAAAGCAGTTGAGAGCAAAACATTGTGGGCTGGATTCTTCCGCCCCGCTCACTGCAAAACCCTCACGGGCAGGACGCAGATCATAAACAAGTCCTTTGACCTCGGGTGGAAATGTCTGGCCGCCGGGAGTTAGATATAGCACTTGGGGCAAAGGGGATCAAAGGATATGGGGGGGGGGGGGGAAGCACGACAAGGCTACTGAGTTGGATGATCAGCCATGAACATAATGAATGGCGTAGCTGGCTCGAAGGTCCGAATGGTCTCCTCCTGCTCCAATTTTCTATGTTTCTACCCCAGTGAGGAAGCTCCTTGCGGATATTCAATGTCTTCCCTGAAAATCGGCTGCAAGTATGTGAACAATGATGGGTGTGAGCTTCTGAGTCATTCAAATCTTTGCATTTTGCATTAGCTATTTTAATAATTATTAGATTGGCATTTACAAACTAATAGTTTAATCCTGATGCTGATAGGACATCATTTTCAGTGACATGACATGACATCTTAAAAATTTAGTACAGATCAGGATTTGTCAAAGTGCGGATCGTGACCTGCGTGTGGATCACTGGCAGATGTCAGGAGCATTGCAGAGCGATCATTCGCGCCATTCCTGCGGATGTCCCGATTATGGGAGAAACACCCAACGGTCACTACTGGTTTCAAATTGCCACCTTTTAAATGAAAGTAAATGAGACTGTGTGCAATTTTCTGGCCAGAGGCGGCAGCAGTGAGCTGGTCACATTCACTTGACGCCAAGTGCCCTCCAAGTATATGCTTTTGACGCAAACTCACGAGGAGAGTTGCTTCCATTTTCTAGCTGCTGGCAAGCAAGGCAAGAGGACTGTGAAGATGGATCATTTTCTTACAAGTAAGAGATGGCCAGAGACACTACCTACTTGACAGGACCTCACAACAGAATCTGCTGGAGAGAGCTGTCCAGGAGAGTCCAGGGCAGGACAGAGCAGTGCTAGTGTTAACTCTGTACAGAGCTCCATGGCCTCTGGTTAACAGCCTAAAAAGAAGAAACTCAACTCAGGTACAAAACAGTATAAAGATGATTTCTTGAGGTATGGTTTTGCCAATTGTGCCAAAGCAAATAAGGATGCAAAACCCATATGCACTATATGCAGGGAAGTACTGGAAAATGAGAGGAGAAGTATCAGGGTTTGAAAGAGAAGTGCTGGGTGAAAAATCTCTTTCGGGATTGAGAACCCAGAGTCAGTTATATCTTACAGCTGACTCCAAATTAAAAGACAACGCTGCTGTACATGACCTGTGATACCACATTAAAAACATGTCAAAATCAACCAAAATTAAGACTGTCAGAATTTTAGAGTAGCATCTCCCAGGAGTATCCAATGCTGAGTAAACTAAACATTTTGTTGCTATTGCCCTTCACAACGACCTCCATGTGTGAGGTTGGATTTTCCTTTTTCACAAAGATGAAGACGGACAAAGGAACTGGCTGTAGTCTGCATTGCCCTCTCCTCCTTTGAACCTGATTCAAGTGAGATCATGATGAACAAGCACGCTCCCCTTTTGCATTAAAGTTAAGCGAATGTGGCGGGTGTGGCGAAGGTCGACTGGCATGGATTGTGAAGTTCGGCTGGCATGGGTCCTGAAAATCAGCCGGTTGCCAAAAGTAGTTCCCTGGAAAAAAGTTTGAAAAACACTGGTTCAGACTATCCAATATTCGAGTCCACAATGTAGCTGAGCGAGGAATAGAGTGCCTGGACTTAAAAGAAAGACTTATGTTGTTGTTCCTGTGAATGGTGTGAATAAAGTGCTTGCAAGTCAGCAAAGTACTTAGAAGTTCAGTCACTGCTGCAATATAGGAGTCACAGCCATATATTTGCCCACCGCCAGCTCACACAGACAGCAATGTGATTTCAGGCAGATAATCTGTGGTTTTGACTGAGGGAGAAATATTGGCCAGCACACTGGCAATAACTGCCCTGCTCTTCTTCAAAATAATGCCATAGGCTCTTTTCTGTCAAACTGACAGAGCAGATGGGATCTCGGTTTAATGTTTCATTCAAAGGAAGGCACCTCTGACGGTGCAGCACTCCCTCGGCACTGCAGCGGAGCACCAGCCTTGATTTTGGTGCTCTCGTCCTGGAGTTGGATTTGAGCACTTGTGACTTAGGCAGGAATGCTACCAAGTGAGCCATAGCTCACTGTTATGGTCCCAGCTGATGTTACTACTGAACAGTCAGGTCCCTGGCTGGATAGATCATGGGCTGGATTCTCCGTTTCTGAGGCTAAGTGCCGGTGCCAATGGAGAATCCGTGGTCTTCCACGATGGGAAAATCGGCGCAAAACCCTCAATGGTTCCGGTACCGGTGAGGGGCTAGCACCAGCGCTGCATGGAACATCCACGGAATGCACGGAAAATGGCCGGAGAAGCGCTGGGGCCCAGGCTGCACATGCACAGGGCTGACAATCTGCAGCCTCACAAGCCTACACCCGCACTGGTCGCACCGGAAATCATGGCGCCGGCTGTGTTGGACCGCCTACCCACCCAACCCGACCACACAGCCCACCTCCTGGCCACCCCCCACCACTCCCCCAACCCTAGCAGAAGCCCCCTAGCCAGCGGCACGGATCGCGGCCGAGTGTGGCGGCGCTGGACACTGTCGGCAGCCAGCACACCAGGCTCCCGATCGCTGGGACCACACGTGGCACGCGCCATTGGGGACTCGGCCCATCGGAGGCAGAGAATCGCGGGTGGACTGGCTGATGGTGCTCCGATGGGGTTGCGACCGATGATACTGAGTTTGAGGGGGTGGAGAATCGGCTACCGGTGTGAAACTGGCACCTGCCCCGATTTCGGCGTCGGGAGGCAGTCTCCGCCCAATCCGCGTTCTCGATTTTGGCCGTCGGGCTACAGAGAATCCCGCCCCATAATGTTTACTTTATTCAGAAGCATGGATGAACAGAGTCAGAGGACTGCCGATTAATTTTTAACAAAAGAATAAAACATTTATTAAACTAGAAAAGATTGAGTATAATACACTACTTCTTCCCCACAGCCATACCTTTACAGGCATGCACAGAATTAGAAAGATTACACAAGGTACAAAATATCTTAAATTCTATTGTTCTGTCAGTACACAGTCCATGTAAACCAATAGGTAAAATGGGGACATACACACCATACTCTGAAACAAAATGGCAGACGTTATCCAATATGACTTCTATGGATTTCTCATCAAAATCCACCCCCCCGGATGCTTATCACACATGTAAGTCAACTGATCTCACTGGACCTCTGACTTTCACGTTGGGGTTTCCAAATTCCTGTCTTGAAGAACATGCTTGGAATTGTCGCCCAAACAACACTTGCTCTCAGATGCCTTCACCAAGGAACCACATCCAGGATTCCAACCTCTCCTTTCACCTGCATTCAAGCTTCCACATAATTTCTCAGGTATCCAGCTCTGCCAACAGAACACCACAGCATCACAGGCTGGATTAAGGTGATGTCAACATTTTCCACGTCAGATGTCTGGCTTCTCGCCAACTGACTGCACCAGGTCTGCACCTTCCAGCTCTGTCTTTAACTGGGATCCTCTCTCTGCCATTTTCTTTAACTTCAGTGAACAACATATTGTTATAATTCTGGTTCTTCGACCCTTTGACCTTAGTCTTCCAGGAACTCCTCTTTTCATTCCCTGGTTTCTGGAACGGTCTGTTCTTCAGCTCCTGGGACTTGTTTTCTGTCCCTTACTTTATTGTCCTTTATGTACTAGCAGCCTCTATGAACAGCATCTTGCTTCTTGGGTTATAAGGTTCCAACAGAAAACATGTTTCTACTTTCCGGTGTGGGCCTTTGTTTGCGAAGCAACAGCTTAGTATTTTAAAAAACTGCTGTAATTGTTTTCATGTCAATTACAATGCAGGCAAAGTTTAAAGTGAAACAGAAACTGACAGACATGCAGGCACCTTTGTTTAGCATGAAGCTAAACTAAAGTTTTCACCTTTTCTGAGCACATAGGTACAGAAACACAAATTGGGTTTATACCTAAACTGATACCCACAATACAAATTTAAATAGTTTAAACTAGCTCCATTTCCTAACATTACACACCACATTAATTCAGTCTTACATCCCTTTGAGGCTATTAAAATAAGAAACATACTTTGGGAAATGAAGGATGAGCAAAAAAAACCCATATACTCCACGCATGGTGCTTGCTGTAAAGTTACGAGTATCTAGCGGCGTACATAGGAATTTAGCATTGTTGCTTACAACATTACAGCATTCCCTTTTATCATCTGTCTTCTTTTAAAAACAAGTCTTCCGACAAGCCCCATGCAATGAAAGGATTCAAATCAACAGCCATGCTGGTGGCCCTGTCTACTGGCCAGAGACAAACCCATGTCAGAACTTAATAACTTAATAACCACAAGTGCAATAAATTTAGTAATAAAACTGGAACCATTTTGATAAAATAGACATTCTGTTAAGTATACAAACATACAAACAGTTGCAATGTTACTAATTGTTAACATCCAATTTCCCATTGAATAATCTTCTTTTGTTCTCAAAAAATTAAATTAATATATAGGGGCTGGTTTAGCTCACTGAGCTAAATCGCTGGCTTTTAAAGCAGACCAGCAGCACGGTTCGATTCCCGTATCAGCCTCCCCGGACAGGTGCCAGAATGTGGCGACTAGGGGCTTTTCACAGTAACTTCATTGAAGCCTACTCGTGACAATAAGTGATTTTCATTTCATTTTTTCAGAGACCTACTGAGGCCCTTAGGTGGCCAATTGGTGGCCAAGAGAGAGCCTTATCCCACTGCAAACCCATCACAGTTATTTCTGGGAGCTCCAACTAGATTAAATGTCAGTCAGGCAGTTTACTACCTGCTGTTGGGGATTCCTTGCACAGGGTTCTGTGCCTCACCCTTACTCCCCCCAGAAGTGTTTATCGGCAGTGGTGGCAGTTCAGCATTGGCTGGCGGCAGGACCTTTGGACCCGCCCCTGTCAATGGGTATTCCCGTTGTTCGTATTCTTCTCCACCAGGGAACGAAACACAGAAGGTCCCCTCAGTGGGAACAGTGGAAAATTTCAACCCTTGCCTTTAAAGGTGAAGAACCTGCCTCTAAGAGCTGCCAACCAATCAAGGGACCAACAGGTCTTCAGAACCAGAAGCACCACTGGGAATGGTGACTGCTTCTGGGACGGTAGCAGGCCTAGGAACAGCAGCCCATTGAGTAAGCCCCAGAAGAGAGCTGTTGAGTGGGGCGTGCTCACTAGGACCACTCAGGCAGGCTGGGAAGGGCCAGTGTAGGAGCTGGAGTGTTGTGCTGGTGTGGGAGGTAGGGGCAACTGTTTCAGAAGGGAAGCCCTTACAACCTGGGCACAGGGTTCCCAAACATCCTGTGGGGTCCACACATGGCATATGCACCCCTTCCACCACATGGTGGAACACCAATGGCAGCGGGATAAGGCTCTTCTTTGGCCTCCAATTGGCCACCTAAGGGCCTCAATAGGTCTCTGAGCAGGAAGGTCATCCTCGACCATTTCCGTCCCTGACCTTGTCGAAAAGGTGATGGGCATCATGTCCCTGCTCTTTGATCCACATTCTCTGGTCCCACTGCCTCCTGGCCCACTCCTACCATTGCGATGGGATGCGTGGGGAAGCATATTAATTTCTGCCCATAATGTGCAATCGTTTTACAAGATATATATGTTAATCTTATTCTTTGAGAATAAAAGAAGATTATTCAAGGGGAAATTGGATGTTAACAATTAGTAACATAGCAACTGGTACGGCATTATACAAACGCCTGTTTGCATACTTAAGAGAATATCTATTTTAGCAAAATGGTTCCACTTTTATTACAAAATGTATTGTGGTTATTAAGTTCTGAGATGAATGTTGTTGATTTGCTATCTAAATATCTTACAACAGGAAAATAAACTCGTTGACATTTCATTTTTAGGAATTATCATATAAATTTTAAAATGTCTCTTAAGTAATGATATTGGTCGGGGTCTGTCAACTCTTCTGGTGAAAGTTCCCACAGAATTGAAATTAGGGACAGGACTATTAGCTCCATCTGGGATGAGCACTGGTAAGGGAGGAAATCCGCACTGGTGTGCTGGTTTCCAGCCACCCAGGCATTTCCCAGAGACAAGGTGGGGTTCGGCAGGGCTGACTACCTGCAAACAGCAGATAGTCAGTTGAAATAGTTAATGGCCTATTAAAGCCCATTCTTCACGGCCATTTTCTTGTTGGCCTGCAGTCCCTCCCCTGAGGTTCGGAGAACTAAGCCAAGTGCCTGGACTGGGCCTCCTTTCAGCGGGCCAGGGAGGCGAGCACTCCACTCAGGCTTTGAATGCTTGACCACTGACTCCAATTGACCCTCCAGCTTTGAGAACTTACTCTCTGTCCAAGAGACCATCTTCTGGTCTCTAATTGGTCACTCTGGGGGAAATCACTGACCGTTCCGACCCTCATTTGACCCTGATGTCGGGGTCTTGGCCCCCAAAAAAGTCAAAATCCTGCTTTTGGAATACAATGGGTGCAATCCTCCATCCGGGACTAAGACCCGTGGCGGGGGTGAGGACAGGGAATGTTTCCCACTGTGGAGGCTGATGGAATACTGTGTAATTAATTATGCAACCAGGGATTTTGTGCCATATTCCGTGGCAGGACAGACTTGATGGTGCGCACTCTGGCATCATATCTGGGTGCCGTATTTAGAAGGCGTCCAACATCACTGAACCACCATTGAAGAAGGATGATGGAGATCCTGAAGAAAGGAGATGTATCTCCAGGAACACCTGAAGCTGGAAGATGGACCTCCTCAAAGACACTGATGCTGGAATATCCACATGATGGATGCTTCCCCCTCCCACTGCTGTGGTATTCCATGGTCCATGCTTGTTGCTGGCCTCCTTCCTGAACTCTGGAGGCCGCCCCAGGTCTTCTAAATGCCAACATTTGTACGTCATGTTGGTTCAGGCATGTTCTGCACGGCGTGTTTTCCCACTGGACTTCCGGAGAATCGGACGTGGGAAGATTGGAGAAGTTTCCGGTCAGACCTTCATCTGCATCCCATTAGCGGGATGTAACTCCATTCTCCAGCAGTATTCCAGATCCACCATGGTGGGCAGCATCGGAAGATCCCGCTGATTTCATGCTGGCATGAACAGATGTTTGGGCGTCCTGTCAAATCCCCCCACTGCCCACCACTAATCCTACCAGGCATGGGTGAATTCTGCTCAATGTGTCCCCCTAATTATGGAATGTGCTCTGACCCTGTAAGAAACAGTGAGCTAGCAAGTCCAGACATTGGTAGGCAGAATGGCAACTAAAAGAATAAAAATGCCATGAAAAGTGTTTCCGAGATACAGAAACTACTGAGAAAACTTTCCGCACTCTGAAACTCTTGACTGATGCCTGTCTCAGCTGGTTCTGGTTATGTCTGCACCTTACAACTCCTGTTACCTTCCATGTGTCATGGGCCAGGAAACTTGGAGCCAAAAGGCTGTGAGACCTTGTTGTAATTTATTTAAGCATTAGGCACTCAGGGCTCAGCAGGTGGATGACAGTAGGACCAGAAATCACAAGGGAACTCTGGACTTTTGAGCAATTTTATAGTTGTAATCTGGTGGATGGCTTCTGCCCCATTTTTCTGCATCAAACAAATGACTGTGTACCAGACTAATGTAACACAGCAAGGCAAATTCAACCTCCTCATTTTTATTCCCCCTTCGTTCACTAACAGCTCTCCCTCTCTCACTATTAGGTTCACAGAGGTCTTGACACAAGGAGCATCAAGAATCGAGTTGTTTATTTACAAGCGGTACGAATGCTGTATGCACGGGCCATGAAATGGACTACTCCAGCCAGGCTCTCACACGGGCCAGACTTTTTATACTTTGTGTGTGCTATCCCGCTAATGCGGGCTCCCGCCCCTGAGTGGGGAAGCTCATACTCTACGAGACTCAATGGGAGGTTAATTGGTCCAGCCCCGGGAGTCCCGTACAGGTTACAACACTCATTGTACAGCAACAGCTGCCACTGTGCATGCTGTTTCTTCTCTCTTGCTTGTCACTAAGTGAATTGCCCATAATTAAGAAAGAGCTTCATTCAGTTGTACCCAGTCTTCTCTTTAAATTAAAGAGAGGGAGCAATGTTTTCACCAGAGGGAAAAGGCAACAAACTGCTTGTGCGCTGCAAACCTTGAAGGAAAAGGCTGGTGAAGAACTTGTTTCATTTATAACACTGGCGAGAACAGATTTGTGTGTGCGCCTTTGATCAGGAGAGGCAATTTGCATAGGTTATAATAGATTAAAATATCATGGCTGATTACAGCATTCCATTCCTCAATGTTGTCTAATTAGGCTAGTTTTATACAATGGCACCGAAGAATAACAAACGGAGACAAGTAAAATGGGTAAATGAAAGGGAGTCAAGTTCTACATAAATGGGACTACTTAGGGGGTGGGGAGGAAGAAAAAGAGAGGTCATACTGATCACGCATATGTTACCATCAGAAAGGCACATCTTTTAATGGTAACCTATTAAGTCCTCAGCCTGTAGTTAAATCTTTGTGTACTTTTTCCATTGATATATTTTGATTAAGTGAATATATCTGCACATCACTCTTAAAAATTTGATGATCATCATTTCTTCTGAACCATTCTCGTAAATGCACCAGCATTTCCTTTTGATTGGCCGTCTGCAAACTTGTGGTGAGATTTTGCCTTTTGTTTACTACTTTACCAGACCTACAAAGCCAGAGCTCAGAGTGTGGACAGAGGCAAACCCTTAATCCAGCTGCTTGCCTGCTCCAAAAAACAATTCAAATTGAAATGAAAATCGCTTATTGTCACGAGCAGGCTTCAAAAAAGTTACTGTGAAAAGCTCCTAGTCGCCACATTCCGGCGCCTGTCCGGGGAGGCTGGTACGGGAATCGAACCGTGCTGCTGGCATGCTTGGTCTGCTTTAAAAGCCAGCGATTTACCTCAGTGAGCTAAACCAGCCCCTAGTGAGCTAAACCAGCCCCTTTTGAATCCAAATTGAATCCAATTCATGGTCCCCACAAGAGAGACATACTAGATCTAGACATTACACCTGACCTCACGCTCATCTTAGCCAAAAAGGCCGAGAAGCGATGAGATTTGACTTTCATGGCATTGTGGATTTCAGTTTGCCGTTTTTATAAATGAAATAAAGGACAAAGGGCTGTTAATGCAATCTCCTGCTTATTCTAGGCCTTTAAGCATCAATACTGTGCAATTTAGTAAATCAGTGCTGATGATGTTATAAAGGATCAGTAATACTGGAGAAATGAGAAATATCATGAATTATTTTGGATGTTAGCAAATCAACACTCACGCCTGCATGTCGAGTGACAAATTTTCAAGACGTGTTCAGTTTAGAAGGTTAATAGAGATGATTTGTGATAATAATTATGAGGGAGGTATTGGGCTGGATTCTCCACCCTGTGACGCAGGCAGCGTGGATCATGATCGGGTGGAGAATCGGGCGTCTGGCCGAAATCGAAGTTCGTACTGGGTGACAAGCTGACTGCAATGCTCCCTGCTGGTGGTGGGATCGAGGTTCACACCCACGCGCCAGCGGAAGGACAGCGGGCCCGGCACCAGTGTCTCCAGGCCTGTGAGACTCTCTGGTCGGGAATCACGTGGGTGGGGGTGACTACAGGTATCACCAAATGTGAACCTGATGTGGTGGCTCTTGAGCTGGGCCAAGGGGGTAACCCCTTAAGGGAGTTGCCCCCAAAATCAATCTGATGGTCACCCTCCACTCCCCCCCCCACAATATACAACTTGCTGACCTTGTCCCCGACCAGATCCCCCCAAACCAACTCCCCCCCCCCCCTGAGACCCCTACAATGGGAGACCCCACCAGGGACCCCCTAATTAGGGAGACCTCTCTCCAGAGACCCCATAAAATGGGTGACCTCCCGAGGGATCCCCTAAATAAGGAGAACTCAGAAAGCAAACCCCTAATGAAACGGACACTCACAGAGACTCTGTAACTAAAGGGAAGCTCCCCCCCCACAACAGACCGACTCTGTAACTAAAGGGAAGCTCCCCCCCACAACAGACCGACTCTGTAACTAAAGGGAAGCTCCCCCCCCCCCCCCCCCAACAGACCCACTCCCAGAAAAGAGTCTGTAATCTAGAGGGCAGTTAAAAAAAACTACTGTTGCAACACTCACGTTCACTGCTGGAAAGAGAAAATCGGTGACCTGCGCTTAAACCCCTCAGATCCTTTCGCTATAAGCCATTCATTCATCTCTCCTCGTGGGCTGTGACTGATAGTTTCCACAAAACAGTGGTGAGCTTTGCTTCATTCATTTTCCTTCTTGGATGAGTAACTCTAAGTGCTGTAACTGCAATGTTAAAAACATCAACCACATCAAAGACAACCACATTAGGGCAGCACGGTAGCATGGTGGTTAGCATCAATGCTTCACAGCTCCAGGGTCCCAGGTTCGATTCCCGGCTGGGTCACTGTCTGTGTGGAGTCTGCACGTCTTCCCCGTGTGTGCGTGGGTTTCCTCCGGGTGCTCCGGTTTCCTCCCACAGTCCAAAGATGTGCGGGTTAGGTGGATTGGCCATGCTAAATTGCCCGTAGTGTCCTAATAGTAAGGTTAAGGGTGGGGAGTTGTTGGGTTACGGGTATAGGGTGGATACGTGGGTTTGAGTAGGGTGATCATTGCTCGGCACAACATCGAGGGCCGTAGGGCCTGTTCTGTGCTGTACTGTTCTATGTCTAAAGAGAGTTAAGTTCATTCCAATCACCGACCCCCCACCCCATCCCCCCACTTTCAAGCTCGAGTGATTTTGAAGTGCTGAGCTGGAAATTGCACTTAACTCTCTTTGAAGTGGTTGATGTTTGTAAACATTGTGGTTACAGCACTCCAGACAGGGATCCCTTTTCAGAGGGATCTGTGGGGCAGGTCTCTTTAATTAAGGGGTCTCTGGGGGAGGTCACTTTAGTTAGGGGGACCCTGTGTGGGGTCTCAGTATTCGGGTCACCCCCCGTACTTGGGGGAAGGATGGGAACGCAGTCAATCCGGGAGGGGGGGGGGCTGATTTGCGATGCAGCGGGGGGGGGGGGGGGGGGGGGGGGGGGGGGGGTTTGACCGGCTGCAGGAACTCACTATCAGGCCATCCACTCAAAATACCGGCCTGAAAGCGGGATTCCCTTGGGAATCCCTCGTATTGCTCGCCATGAATAAATTTGCATGAGGAGGAATAAGTGATGTGCTTCGTGATTTGCGCTCCCACGTGCAATTCAGCTTCGGCGGGAGAACATAATCTCCCAAAGGGAGAATTCCACCCATTGTGACCTGTTGTTGGTTCCATGCCACAGACTCGTTCCTCAAAAGCTCAGACAGTCGGGTTGTCCCCCAATTAAATTGTGCCGTTCGAGCTCGTGGCTTGAGCTCCTGTGCACAGTCCGACTGAAGAGAAGACTTTTTCTCCCAATGCTGTTTGTTAAGTGGGAGTGATTAGATAAAAGGGAACATTTCGGCTGCCAGCGCGATTACAGTGTGTTTGAATTCAAAGGAGATTATGTGATACTATTTTATGAATTCTAGGTCAGAAATAAAGAAGATATTTAAATAGCACTTTGAATTCGCACACCGTGTACCGGCTGCAAACTGTTCAACCTCCTACTGGGACAATGGTTTCTTTCCTGAGGGCATTCCTATCTGTCCTGGATTTGGACGTTTATTGAATCAGTTATGTTGGTAGAGCACCATTGCTATGTGTGCATAATGTGAAGGGTGTGGTTCATTAGGCTGACCACTCATTGATTTATAGAATGAGGGGTAGTTGCAGAGATTTCTGGATACATGAAGTGAGATTGACCAGATTCCTATCCCAAGATATAATTATCTCATTGAAAACAGAGACAAGAGGATAGCCAGCTATCCTCAGTCTGAGGAGGATTGTGCGGCACTGCAGAAAGCGACCTCTTTTTTAAAAAAATGGCTTCTGTTAATTTGCAGCCAGCTCATACAAAAAATAGCAGTAAAAACTATCTTCCAGTGATGTTGGCACAGGGCAACCACAGTTGATGCACATTTCAAACCATCTTAGAAGAGCTTTGGCTCCTCTTTATAATGGTTCTCTCTGTTCATTCCCTTTTCCATGTCTCATCTACCGCGGGCAGCACGGTAGCTTAGTGGTTAGCACAGTTGCCTCACAGCACCAGGGTCCCAGGTTCGATTCCCGGTTTGAGTCACTGTCTGTGCGGAGTCCACATGTTCTCCCCGTGTGTGCGTGGGTTTCCTCCGGGTGCTCCGGTTTCCTCCCACAGTCCAAAGATGTGCAGGTTACTTGGATTGGCCGTGCTAAATTGCCCTTTGTGTCCAAAAAGGATAGGTGGGGTTACGGGAATAAATCGTGGATGCGTGGGGCTTAAGTAGGGTGCTCTTTCCAAGGGATGGTGCAGACTCGATGGGCTGAATGGCCTCCTTCTGCACTGTAAATTCTATGATCTCATGTTGAGCACACGTCTGCAGTACCAGCAGCCCACCGGTAGTTTGCCAAATCCAGCCATTCTTCATGTGTGAGCATCGGTAAACTATTCAACCGTGAGGGCCATCACAGTCAAACCTTCGTCTGCTGTCTACACAAAAGCATTTTCCAGTTCAGATCACTGGGTAGCAATTTGGAGTGGGAACTCTGGCTTATGTTCTTCCTAGCTTGGGAAGGTAACGGCAAACTGTCGTCACCCCGATGCTGCTTGGCAAAGATGTAAACCTTGGCTTGGTGGTAGTGCTCTTGCCTTTGAGTCAGTAGGTGGTGGGTTTAAGCTCAACTCAAGACTGGAGCATAGAATCTTAGCCGCCACGTAGCTGCACCAAGAATGCTTACTTTCACCTCTGTAACATTTCCTGGCTCCACCCCTCACTTAGCTCACCTCATCCGTACCTTTATTACTTCTAAACTTGATTATTTCAGCGTTTCCCTGGCGGGTCTCCCATACGACACGCTCCATAAACTTGAGCTCATCCAAAACTTGGCTGACCTCACTTGCATCAAATCCCGTCCACACATTACCCCAGCGGTTGTTGACCTACGCCCCACAATCCAGGGGCCCTTCAATTCAAAAAGTCTCTCCCTTGTTTTCAAACTCCTCCATAACCTATTCCCATTCCTATAGCATCCTGTCGCCCTACAATCATCCGAGATCTCTGCTTCTGACTTCTGCTTCCCTTATTTAAATCACTTGACCATTTGCAGCTGTGCGTTCAGCAGCCTAGGCCTCAAACTTTGGAGTTCTCTCCCAAACCCGTCTGCTGTGAGACTCCTTACAACCTACTTCTTTACTCATTTGTCCGAATATCTCTTTATGTGATTTGCTGTCAAATTTTGTTTGAGAAGTGAGGTGCCTTGGGGTGTTTTACTGTGTAAACGGCACAATATAAATGCAAGTTGTTGACACTTCAGTACAGTACTATGGGCACACTCTATTGTCAGAGGGGCTGCTTTAACATCTCTCTGAATTAGATACAGAAGATTCCACTTTGCAGAAAAGCAACAGGGTTCTCTTAATATCCTGACCAACATTTTAAAGATAGGAACGATTAGCCGATCATCTACTTATTTTTTAAAAAATTAGAGTACTGTCTTAGTCACCACTGTTTGTATAATATGTATATGAGAGGTAATACGGTAAGGCTCCTGTACTACAAGTACGGGGGTAGATCCCTGCCTGCTGGCTCCGCCCAGTAGGCGGAGTATAAATGTGTGTGCTCACCAAGCTGCAGCCCTTTTCGGCAGCAGCTGCTGGAGGCTACACATCTCTGCTTAATAAAGCGTCGATTACTCTCTACTCTTGTCTCGTCGTAATTGATAGTGCATCAATTTAGTAAGCAGAGATTTTACAGCGATGGACCTATGCATCAAGCCAGATCGCCTGCAGCTGCACCCTCAAGCAGACAACGCCACATCGGCCTTCGATCACTGGCTAGCTTGCTTTGAAGCCTACATCGGATCAGCAACAGAACAACCCTCAGAAGCACGAAACTCCAGATCCTCTACTCACGGTTGAGCTCCGATATTTTTCCCCTTGTCCGGGATGCGCCCAACTACACTGAGGTCATGGCGCTTCGGAAAGAGAACTACTTCCGGCCGATCAACAAACTCTACATCACGTACCTCCTGTCCATGCAGCAACAACTCCCCGGTGAGTCATTGCACGATTTCTGGCGTGCACTGCATGCCCTGGCGAGGAACTGCGATTGTCAGGCAGTTTCGGCGGTGAACATACTGAACTCCTAATCAGGGTCGCTTTCGTTACGGGCACAGGGTCGGCGTATATCCGCCAGCGCCTCTTAGAAGGGGGTATACTCGACCTCGCGACAACCAAGAAACTCGCGATCTCACCAACGGTAGCCTCCTGTAATGTTCAAGCCTACGCCCCCGACCACACGGCGCTCCCCTCATGGACATTGTAGGTCCCACCAGCAAACCCCGGGGGCCCAAGTGCTATTTCTGCGGACAGACAAAGCACCCCCGGCAGCGCTGCCCAGCGCGGAGTGCAATCTGCAAGAGCTGCAGGAAGAAGGGGAATTTCACTGCGGTGTGCCAGGCCCGGTCAATCGCCGCTGTATCCAGGCCCATTGTTCCTGCACCTCCCACATGCGACCCGTGAGCGCCGCCATTTTCGTCCACGCAGCCCATGTGCTGCACGTGGGCGCTGCCATCTTCCTCTCAGCAGAACACATACACATGCGGCCCGTGGGCGCAGCCATCTTCCCCCCCATCAGACACCGTGCGGCCCGTGGGCACCGCCATCTTTAACGCCGCCCGCCACGTGCGCCCATGGGCGTTGCCATCTTTGGCGCCATTTTGGATGGCGCCTCAGGACCTCTGCTCGTCGGGCACCTCATCTGACTGCTCATCGCCCGCAACCACCGCCGACCAGCCCGGGTCCCACCAACGCCAGCCGCAGCTCGCCTCCATCAAGCTCAACCAGTCCCGGCCACACAACCTCGCAATCACGACAATGACGGTGGAAGTCGATGGGCACAAGACATCTTGCCTTCTCGACACCGGGAGCACGGAGAGCTTCATCCACCCCACTACGGTAAGGCGCTGCTCCCTCACGTACACCCCATTACCCAAAGAATCTCTCAGGCCTCCGGATCCCACTCCGTGGAGATCCGGGGGTACTGCATCACCACCCTCACCGTCCAGGGCGTAGAGTTCAGCGACTTCCGACTCTACATCCTCCCAACCTCTGCGCTGCCTTGCTACTCGGCCTGGACTTCCAGTGCAACCTCCAAAGTCTAACTCTAAAATTCGGCGACCCCTACCACCCCTCACCGTATGCAGCCTCACGACCCTTAAGGTCGACCCACCCTCACTGTTTGCAAATCTAACCCCGGATTGCAAGCCCGTTGCCACCAGGAGCAGACGGTACAGTGCCCAGGACAGGACCTTCATCAGGTCGGAGGTCCAGTGGCTACTGCGGGAGGGTATCATCGAGGCCAGCAACAGCCTCTGGAGAGCCCAAGTGGTAGTTGTAAAGACTGGAGAGAAACACAGGATGGTCATTGACTACAGTCAAACCATCAATCAGTACACGCAGCTCGACGTGTACCCCCTATCACGCATATCTGATATGGTCAATCAGATTGCACATTACTGGTTCTTCTCTAAAGTGGACCTGAAATCTGCCTACCACCAGCTCCCCATCCGAAAGGCGTACTGCCAATACACTGCGTTCGAAGCAGACAGCCACCTTTACTACTTCCTTAGGGTTCCCTTCGGCGTCACTAATGGGGTCTTGGTTTTCCAACGGGAGATGGAACGAATGGTTGACCGGTACGGACTGCGGGCCACCTTCCCATACCTCGATAACGTCATCATCTGCGGCCACGACAAGCAGGACCACGACGCTAACATTTTCAAATTTCTCCACACCGCCAAACTCCTGAACCTCACGTATAACAAGGAGAAGTGCGTGTTCAGCACCCACCGCTTAGCCATCCTTGGCTACGTGATGCAAAATGGAGTTCTAGGGCCTGACCCCGATCGCATGCGCCCTCTCATGGAACTCCCTCTTCCCCACTGAGCCTGGGGTTCTTCTCATACTACACCCAGTGGGTCCCTAATTTGCGGACAAGGCCCGCCCACTCACCCACTCCACAGTTTTCCCCCTGACGGCTGAGGCCCACCAGGCCTTCAACCGTATCAAGGCCGTCATCGCCAAGGCCGTGATGCACGCGGTCGACGAGACCCTCCCCTTTCAAGTCGAGAGCGATGCATCAGACGTCACTCTGGCCGCCACCCTCAACCAGACAGGCAGGCCCGTGGCATTCTTTTCCCACACCCTCCATGCCTTCGAAATTCGGCACTCCTCTGTCGAAAAGGAGGCCCAAGCCATCGTTGAAGCAGTGCGGCATTGGAGGCATTACCTGGCCGGCAGGAGATTCACTCTCCTCACTGACCAAAGGTCGGTTGCTTTCATGTTCAATAATACACAGCGGGACAAGATCAGAAATGATAAAACCTTGAGGTGGAGGATCAAGCTCTCCACCTACAATTACAAGATTTTGTATCGCCCCTGTAAGCTCAACGAGCCCCCTGATGCCCTATCCCGAGGTACATGTGCCAGCGCACAAGTGGACCGACTCCGGGGCCCACACGATGGTCTCTGTCACCCAGGGGTCACCCGGTTCTTTCTCTTCATAAAGACCCGCAATCTACCCTACTCCATTGCGGAAGTCAGGATGGTCACCAAAGACTGCCAGGTCTGCGCGGAGTGTGAACCGCACTTCTACCGGCCAGACCGAGCGCACCTGGTGAAGGCCTCCCGTCCCTTTGAACGCCATAGCACGGATTTCAAAGGGCCCCTCCCTTCCTCCGACCGAAACACGTACTTCCTGAACGTGGTCGATGAATACTCCAGATTCCCCTTCGCCATCCAGTGCCCCGATATAACATCTGCCTCAGTCATCAAAGACCTCAATAGCATCTTCACTCTGTTCGGTTTCCCCGTTTACGTCCACAGCGATCAGGGATCCTCTTTCATGAGCGATGAGCTGCGTCAGTTCCTGCTCAGCAAGGGAATTGCCTCGAGCAGGACGACCAGCTACAGCCCCCGGGGAAATGGGCAGGTGGAGAGGGAGAACGAGACTGTCTGGAAAGCCGTCCTGCTGGCCCTACGGTCTAAAAATCTCCCGGTTTCCCGCTGGCAGGAAGTCCTCCCCGACGCCCTCCACTCCATCCGATCGCTACTTTGCACTGCGACTAATGAAACCCCCATGTCTCCTTGCCTTCCCCAGGAAGTCCACCAATGTGGCTGGCAGCCCCAAGACCCGTCCTCCTCCGTAAGCATGTGCGGCTTCACAAGGCGGAACCGTTGGTTGAAAAGATACAGCTGCTACATGCGAACCCGCAGTACGCCTACGTGGCATACCCCGATGGCCTCCAAGACACAGTCTCCCTCAGGTCACCAGCTGGTTCCTCACCCCCCCCCTCCAATTGCCCCGGCGCCACCCACCATCCCCCCAGCGCACCTCACCACAGCCCCCGCTCCAGGACGATCTGTCTTCCCCTTGTTCCCACCCGGGGATGAAGATGAGGCCAACACGCTCCCGGAGTCAAAGGCGACCAAGCCGGTGCCTGCATCACCACCGGGACTACGGCACTCACAATGGAGGATCAAGGCACCCAACCGGCTGAATTTGTGAACTTTCACCAAACTGTACTCTTTAAAAATGCACACTTACCATGTAAATAGTTTTTAAAAATGCTCGCATACCATGTCAATAGTTTTCCACCACCCCCGCTGGACTCTTTTTTAACAGGGGGTGAATGTGGTAGTCACCACTGTTTGTATAATATGTATATGAGAGGTAATACGGTAAGGCTCCTGTACTACAGATACGGGGGTAGATCCCCGCCTGCCAGCTCCACCCAGTAGGCGGAGTATAAATGTGTGGACTCACCGAGCTGCAACCATTTCGGCAGCAGCTGCAGGAGGCAACACATCTCTGCTTAATAAAGCCTCGATTACTCTCTACTCTCGTCTCGTCGTAATTGATAGTGCATCAAGTACCAATTTTATTTACCCAATTTAGCATGGCTACTCCACTTCGGCTGCACATCTTTGGGTTGTGGGTGTGAGACCCACGCAGACATGGAGAGAATGTGCAAACTCCACATGGACAGTGACCCGGGCCGGGACCGAACCAGCGTCCTCGGCGCCATGAGGCAGTAGTGATAACAGCTACGCCACTGTGCCGCTCCGATCATTTATATTATTGCCTTTTGTGGCATCACACCATTGGCTGCAACCTTTTTCTGTCTTCAAACAGAAAAGTACTTCCCTGATTCTCTAGTCCTTAACGAGATATCCTGAGTAGATGAAACGCATTACATAAATTTATGTTTGTTTTTGATTTCTTGCTCAAGATCTGCTAATTCACCTCAGACCAATAATGAAAGCGAGAATTTTTCCATTTTAATTACTATAATATAAGGGGCTGGTATAGAAAGAGTTAACCCAGGACTGGATATAGTACCGCCCGCACTGTGATGTGAAGGAATGCATATGACCCAAGTCTAGAGAGCAATCTTGTACTGGACAGAGGCATACATAGAGTCAAGCATGGAGCTCCTTGCTTAAATCTTATACTGTAAATATGTACATCGTAATGGGCAGGTAATAAACATTCATCGTGGAACTATACAAGAATGAGAACCTCCTTGTGAGATCTACCAAACTATTACACACATCTTACAACTATTAGTACAACAGATAGCTCAATTTACCCACAGAGACATTGGGCAAAATTTTCCCAAGCCCCTGTCGTCAGCTTCAACGGTGGGAGTCCCAAAAAATCGGTTTCATCCCGCGTGAATTTCCCATGGGATCGTCCACTGGTACCCACCATGCCGGATAAGTAATCCCGCTGGAGGTGGGTGTGAAAATGATTTGCATCCCGCTGATGGGATTCAGATGAAGATTCAACTAGAATTTTCCTCTCCATGTCCGATTCTCCATTATGCCAGCGGGAAAACATGTCAGTCCAGAACACGTCTGGAACAATGTGAAGTCCAGAAGTCAAGATTCATTTGCAGAATGCCAGCGGCCGCCTCCGGAGTTCAGCATGGAGGCCGACAGGGACCCTGGACCCCGGAACGGACACAGATGCGGATGGGGCTGCATCTTTCAGGTGGATCTTCCATCTTCAGTTTTCCTGCATGTTCACCTTCTTTCTTCAGGAGGTCCATTTTAACAATGGCACCCAGGCATGATGGCAGGCGTGTGTTATCAAGCCTGCGCTGCCACGAAATATGGTGCTATAACCCTGAATGTCTAATTAATGAGGTCAGGGCCAGAAGGTTTAGCATGGTTCCCTGTTGACCTCCGCAGCAGGAAACACTCCCAGCCCCTGTCCCTGTTGCGGGACCATGTGTGACAATCCCACTCATTCTGTAGTATAATGGAGTGTGTTAGACTGAGTCCCATAAAGGGTGAACTGTAATGGTCTGTGATGTCATGGGCCAGCCCCCCCCCCCCCTCCCCCTCTCAAAGCACCGGGGCAGCAGCTCCATTGCCCTTGGGCTGCATGTCCGAAAATGAAGATGACATGTCGCCTCCTCTGATCCCCTCAGCAGCTATTGCGCTCGGTTCCCGTTTTGTAATGCAAGTGCTAAAGGCACCTGCGTGCCCGCTCACCAGGGAGCTGGTTAGATCATGGGAGGCTGTTAGATCGGGCTTCCATCTCGCTAATGAGATGGAGATGACCTTAATTGGTCTCAATTGGCTTTGTGCCACGTCTAGGCGGGAACCGGAGCATGCTGGTTAGATTGCAAACCACTCGTCGCCTGGCACGGTCCCCGATTTGGGCCACTCCCGCGATCTAACTCGCCCGCACGGATCTTTGCCAGGTGCAACGTGGCCGTTTAAGGCAAGCTTTTTGTATAACATTAAGCCCAGAGGCCAAAATACTCGCTCAGAAATGCTCCACACCCTTTACTTCAAAAGATAAAAAAGTTTAACTCAAGGGTAAGACAAGGTGGCATTTCACCCATAAAAGAGCCAATGTGTTCTGAAACCATACGGTTACAAAGGAATATGTATTAACCTCACACCGTTCAACAAAACTTCAAAAGAGAAGTTCATCCAATGTACCAGTAGATGAGCGTTTAGCAAAATTACAGAAGAACTCAATATTCTCCCAATTAGACAATAACAGTGGATACTGGAAAATACCACCAGCAGAGGCTCACAATTTTCCTGTCACTATTTGGAAGATTTTGTTTCAGCAGGTCACCCAAACACAATCAATAATTCAAACAACCAACAAAAATAATACAAAAAATACAACCAAGTTCCAGTTTGTCATTTTCCCCCTTTTCTCCCCTTTTTCTCCCCTTAACTAACCCAACACTGCTCCCCAAACTGACTCTGCCCATCCTACCCCCTATTGCCCCGCTCCATTACCCTCTGGTGACAAACAGATCCTTACAGACAGAAAGAGCCTCCACCTTACTTAAAATCCTTATTCTGACGCTCTAAGAGCGAACTTAAGCTTCTCCAGTTGTAAGAGTCCGCCATATCCTCCAGCCGTGTCGACACCTTCAGCAGAACCGCTGACCTCCATCGCAGTAAGATCCATCGCCGGGCAATCAGAGTGGCGAAGACCACAACATCGGCCCTCTTCCCCTCCAGCAGATCCTGTAGCTCTGAAACACGGAAGATCGCCACCAATGGGAACGGCGCCATCCTCGCCCCCACAATCTCTGACAGTGTCTCGAAAATTCACGCCCAGAATCCCCCCAATATCGGGCAAGACCAAAACATGGGAACATGATCTGTAGACCCCGTTGCGCACCTCTCGCGTTGGTCCTCAATCTCAGGGAATGACCCACTCATGCGAGGCCGAGTCATATGGGGCCTGTGCATGACCTTAAACTGCATCAGGCTCATTCTGGCAGAGGATGATGATTAATTCACCCGGTACATAATTTCACTCCAGCACCCCACTCACCACAAACTCCATCCCCAGCTCCTTCTCCCATTTCTGCCTCATCTCCTCCACTGCAACCTTCTCTGTTTCCAACAGCAATATCTGCAATCTCCCCTTCACCCAGATCTCTTGAATTAGCAACTTATCCAGTAGAATATACCTTGGCAACTGAGGGAACAAGGGGAGCTCCTTTCAGACAAAATCCCGCACCTGTACATATCTAAATTCACTCCCGTTCGGCAGCTTAGACTTCCCCTGCAACTCTTCCAGCCTCGCGAACCTTCTTTTTTGTGAACAGATCTCTTATCTAAGGAAGTTGAAGCACTTGTCAAGAGGAAGAAGAAGGCTTATGTTAGGATGAGACATGAAGGCTCAGTTAGGGCACTTGAGAGTTACAAGTTAGCCAGGAAGGACCTAAAGGGAGAGTTAAGAAGAGCGAGGAGAGGACACGAAAAGTCGTTGGCGGATAGGATCAAGGAAAACCCTAAGGCTTTCTATAGGTATATCAGGAACAAAAGAATGACTCGAGTAAGATTAGGGCCAATCAAGGATAGTAGTGGAAAGTTGTGTGTGGAATCAGAGGAGATAGGGGAAGCATTAAATGGATATTTTTCGTCAGTGTTTACACTGGAGAAAGACAATGTTGTCGAGGAGAACACTCAGGTTCAGTCGACCAGGCTAGATGGAATTGAGGTTCAAAAGGAGGAGGTGTTAGCAATTTTAGAAAATGTCAAAATAGATAAGTCCCCTGGGCCAGATGGGATTTATCCTAGGATTCTCTGGGAAGCCAGGGAGGAGATTGCTGAGCCTTTGTCCTTGATCTTTATGTCGTCTTTGTCGACAGGAATAGTGCCGGAAGACTGGAGGATAGCAAATGTTGTCCCCTTGTTCAAGAAGGGGAGTAGAGACAACCCTGGTAATTATAGACCTGTGAGCCTTACTTCGGTTGTGGGTAAAATGTTGGAAAAGGTTATAAGAGATAGGGTTTATAATCATCTTGAAAAGAACAAGTTGATTAGCGATACTCAACACGGTTTTGTGAAGGGTAGGTCATGTCTCACAAACCTTATTGAGTTTTTTGAGAAGGTGACCAAACAGGTGGATCAGGGTAAAGCTGTTGATGTGGTGTATATGGATTTCAGTAAGGCGTTTGATAAGATTCCCCACGGTAGGCTATTGCAGAAAATAAGGAAGTATGGAATTGAAGGTGATTTAGCGGTTTGGATCAGTAATTGGCTAGCTGAAAGAAGACAGAGGGTGGTGGTTGATGGCAAATGTTCATCCTGGAGTTCAGTTACTAGTGGTGTACCACAAGGATCTGTTTTGGGGCCACTGCTGTTTGTCATTTTTATAAATGACCTGGAAGAGGGTGTAGAAGGATGGGTTAGTAAATTTGCAGATGACACGAAGGTCGGTGGAGTTGTGGATAGTGCTGAATGATGTTATAGGATACAGAGGGACATAGATAAGCTGCAGAGCTGGGCTGAGAGGTGGCAGATGGAGTTTAATGCGGAAAAGTGTGAGGTGGTTCACTTTGGAAGGAGTAACAGGAATGCAGAGTACTGGGCTAATGGCAAGATTCTTGGTAGTGTAGATGAACAGAGAGATCTCGGCATCCAGGTACATAAATCCCTGAAAGTTGCCACCCAGGTTAATAGGGCTGTTAAGAAGGCATATGGTGTGCTAGCCTTTATAAGCAGGGGGATTGAGTTTCGGAACCACAAGGTCATGCTGCAGCTGTACATAACTCTGGTGCGGCCACACCTGGAGTACTGCGTGCAGTTCTGGTCACCACATTATAGGAAGGATGTGGAAGCTTTGGAAAGGGTTCAGAGGAGATTTACTAGGATGTTGCCTGGTATGGAGGGAAGGTCTTACGAGGAAAGGCTCAGGGAATTGAGGTTGTTTTCGTTAGAGAGGAGAAGGCTGAGAGGTGACTTAATAGAGACATATAAGATAGTCAGAGGGTTAGATAGGGTGGACAGTGAGAGTCTTTTTCCTCGGATGGTGATGACCAACACGAGGGGACATAGCTTTAAATTGAGGGGTGAGAGATATAGGACAGATGTCAGAGGCAGTTTCTTTACTCAGAGAGTAGTAGGGGTGTGGAACGCCCTGCCTGCAATAGTAGTAGACTCGCCAACTTTAAGGGTATTTAAGTGGTCACTGGATAGACATATGGATGAATATGGAATAGTGTAGGTCAGATAGGCTTCAGATGGTTTCACAGGTCGGCGCAACATCGAGGGCCGAAGGGCCCGTACTGCGCTGTAGTGTTCTATGTTCTATCTGCTCCACTCCTTCCCAATGCCATCGCATGTATGTCGCGCCTATCCCTACAGGTATGAACCAATGGGGCCAGTACCGTCATATCCTCTACTCCAAAGTGCCACCTTAGCTGGGTCCATATCTTGAGGGACGACACCACGATCAGGCTGTTGGTACACTTCACCCCGGGAGAATGGGAGGGGGCTGTTGTCAGGGTCCTTAAGCACACCCCCACGCAGGAGGCCTCCCCCACCTGCACTCATTCAACAATCCTGCCTCCCCATCACTGTCTCACCTTCTCCATATTTGCCACGCCCTCCGGATCCTGGGCGTTTTAACTGCCCGTACAAATTCCAAGATTAATTTATCCACCCTCCAAAAGAAACCTTTGGAAGGATTATCGGAAGAGACTGGAACACAAATAAAAACCGTGGGAGATTGTTTATCTTTATGGTCTGTACCCTCCTCACCAAGAATAGTGGTAGGTCATCCCACCTCTTTAAATCCGCTTTTACCCCCTCTATCAAACTGGCCAAATTCCACTTATGCCTCATAGCCCAGTCGTGGGCACCTTAATTCTCAGATGCCGGAACCTTATTTTGGCCAGCTTAAAGGGCAAGGATCCCAAGTTTGCATTGCTCCCCTGGGCGTTCACCGGGAATACCTCACTCTGTCACATTCAGTTTACACCCTGAAAAGGTGCAAAATCTCCCTCGTAGGTCCATCATTTTCTCCATACATTCCAGTGGATATGAAACATACAGCAACAGATCATCAGTGTACAATGACCACCCTATGCTTCCTATCACCCTTTCAATGCCCTTCCACTCTCTTGATGCCCAAATGCAATAGCCAAAGGCTCAATAACCAGCAGTCGGGACATCAGGCATCCCTGTCCCATTCCCCTATACAGCCTAACATATCCCAAACTCATTGTCTTCGTCCCCATGCTTGCCGTGGACTTTGGATTTGGATTTGTTTATCGTCACGTGTACCGAGGTACAGTGAAAAGTATTGTTCTGTGTACAGTTCAGACAGATCATTCCATACATGAAAAGAAAATACATGGGTCAAACATAAAATACACAATGACAGCAAACACACCCACAAAATGAACCATGGCCCAAACCCAAACTGCCCCAGGATCTCAACCAGGTACTTCCATTCTACCCGGTCAAAAGGCTTCTCCGCGTCCATTGATGGCTTTACCCCTAGATGGAGTAATTACCACCTTCAGCAGTCTCCTGATGTTGCTTGATAACTGCCACCCCTCAACAAAACCTGTCTGATCCTGAGACCACCTCTGGCACACAGCACTCAACCCTTCCCGTCAGCACCTAAGCCATCAGTTCCACATCAGTATTTAACAGAGAGATGGGCCTGTAAGACGTACACTCCGCTGGATTATTATCCTTCTTTGGGATCAAAGAGATCGATGCCTGCACCAGGGTGGCCAGCAAATCGCCCGCGCCCGCGAGTCATTATACATCTCCAGGAATGGGGCACCAACTCTGCCGAAAACTGTTTATAAAATTCGACCGGCCATCTGGCCCTGGTGCCGTCTATGGCTGCATCAATCCAAGGCACTCCATTACCTCCTACAATCCCCTTTTGTTTATAAGATTAGAGTACCCGGTTATTCTTTTCCAATTAAGGGTCAATTTAGCGTGGCCAATCCATTTGCCCTGCACATCTTTGGGTTGGGGGGGGGGGGGGGGGGTGAGACCCAGGCAGACACAGGGAGAATGTGCAAGCTCCACACGGACAGTGACCCAGAGCCAGGACCGAACCTGGGTCCTTGGCGCCGTGAGGCAGCAGTGCTAATCATTGCTCCACCATGCCGCCCTTGAGGCAGCAGTGCTCACCACTGCACCACGGTGTTGCCTGATCACCTGCAATCCCAATGGCGACTCCAATCCCTGCCGTTCCCTCTCTCCACCTCCGGGAATACCAACCCTTTTAAAGAATGTCCCATCTCTGCGTCCTTCCCCTGGGCCTCAGATCTAAACAGCCCCCAATAAAAGACCTTGAATGTCTCATTAATTTTCTCCAGTGTTGTCACCAACCCCCTTCCCCGTACATAATGGGGGAATAACTGAAAGGGCAATGTTCACTTGTGTGAGGCTTGAGTAATGACTGCTGCCCCCATTTCACCGTAAACGCGGTCATGCTCCTCTCAGGCCAACTCAAGGGCTCTCTCCTCAAATGAGGAGAGGCATCTGAGCTTGTGCATGACTCCTGCTGGTTGTGCCCACTCACATCTGTCATGCTCAAGTTTGTCCTAAAATGAGATATATGGGGAGCATGTAGGCAGGTATCCTGCCAGTTCAGATGGTGATGAGGTGTGGCGAGCGTGGGACCTGATTGGAAGCGGGGATGTAAGCAGAAGAATAGCTACTGTGGGGAGCATGAGGATTGGGGAGGGGGGTGTGCCCAGGGGAGAGCCACTTAATAGTAGTTGGCAACCCGCGAGGTGACTAGGTAAGAGGTCACCTTAGAGGGGTAAGCAGTGTGTGGGGTGATGCAGTGCAAGACGGTAGAAGGTAGACGTACCCTAGCCACACAAAGAAAGTCAGTCATCTTCTTACGGCACCGCTTCCCTGCTCTCATACAGTGATCTGGCACTGACTAAGGCTGCCACTGCCTCCCAGGCAGGAATGGTTGCCCTGCTGGAAGGACGTCTGCAGGAACATAGAACATAGAATATACAGTGCAGAAGGAGGACATAGAACATACAGTGCAGAAGGAGGCAATTTGGCCCATCGTGTCTGCAGCAACCCACATTTAGATTTAGAACAGTACAGCACAGAACAGGCCCTTCAGCCCTCGATGTTGTGCCGAGCAATGATCACCCCACTCAAACTCACGTATCCACCCTATACCCGTAACCCAACAAATCCCCCTTAACCTTACTTTTTAGGACACTACGGGCAATTTAGCATGGCCAATCCACCTAACCCGCACATCTTTGGACTGTGGGAGGAAACCGGAGCACCCGGAGGAAACCCACGCACACACGGGGAGGACGTGCAGACTCCGCACAGACAGTGACCCAGCCGGGAACCGAACCTGGGACCCTGGAGCTGTGAAGCATTGATGCTAACCACTATGCTACCGTGCTGCATTAAACCCACACAGGGTGAAGGTGCAGACTCCACACAGACAGTGACCCAGCTGGTAATCGAACCTGGGACGTTGGCGCTGTGAAGCCACAGTGCTAGCCACTTGGGCTACCGTGCTGCCCCTAACCTGCACATCTTTGGACTGTGGGAGGAGACCGGAGCACCCAGAGAAAACCCACGCAGACACAGGGAGAACGTGCGGACTCCGCACAGTGACCCAGCGGGGAATTGAATCTGGGACCCTGGCGCTGTGAAGCCACAGTGCTAGCCACTTGTGCTACCATGCTGCCCAAGGTAACATGGGTAAAGAAGATCCCGCCTTTGCTGCATACAATCCAGTTGTTTGGTGAGGGCTCTCTCGGAGAATCTAGGTGCAGGCTTCCTGGCAGCCAACCCCCAACTGGATCTGGAACAATTGCTGGGGAGTGTTGGGGAGATGTTTATATGGAGCTCCTCACTGATTGCACAGGTTAAGTTACCCCAGAGCGAGAAATCAGTGGGGGGCCAGGAGCGCAATGTGATTCATGAGGGGAAAAAAATCCTGTGTGATTTCCTCCCGCTGGCAAGATTCAAACTAGTTTTCTCACTGGAAGATTCTGCCCATAGTCTGGAGCACAGGGCAAGAGGACAATGTGGACAACCTTATTACACTTCATATGGATAGTTATGGGGGCAATTTTGTGTGTGCAGTATTTGAGGCTGGAAACCTTGCTTTCTTGTGTCAGGAAAGGGTTAATCAAACTGTCCTGCCGTCACCCCATGTTAGAGCACTATTGATTTCTCTCTATATTGTAGAATTATTAACACTTAGGTCTTGCCTGTTTAATCAGGGAACTAGAAGCCAATTTAAATTACCACTGGGTTCTGGGTTCAGGGCTGACTCTGCAGCAACTGTGGAAACCATTGTAAAACTATTGATAAGATAACTAAGTAAGGGAGTTATACTTGTTAACCCAATGAAGAAAGAGTATTACTAAGGAAAACTAAATTGATAAACCACTTCAATTCTCCTAACATGGTGCTTTATTTTAACACTCCTAACCTACTTATTTGAATATATGTAAATATATGCAACATATTTCAGTTCCCAACTATCCGTGGCTAGTTCTGATTGCAAACATGACTTTTTAAATTGTATGTGTCGGCACTTTTGCATGCACAATATTTTGAGTTCAATGTTTCAATGTTGAAGAACCTTATTGAAAAACCCAGCACCCGGAATGCAAATTTCTGAAATTACCACTCCAAATTTCAATTCTTGATTGTCGAGTGGCATCCACCTTCTTGAATTCCAATCAACCTCTTAGCAGGTCAGGATATTTTGACAAAAAACTGATGATACGGATGTGTAGAGCTCACCTGGGAGTGTCACTTGCCTGGCCTTTCTGTTGGGAAATCACAGGTAGAGTGGTGGAACGTGGCAAAATTTGGGCGGTAAGTTTGCCATTTTCCGACATGCACTCCCGTGGGATCTGCCTCTCCACCTGGTGCCCATTCATACATTGGCACTTCTTGGTCCATGGAGTAAACGAAGAGGAACAAGGGAGCAAGTAAGAGAAAAAAAGACTGGCACTTGTAGAGGAGAATTCACGACCTCAGTTTACCCCAACGCACTTCAGAGCTAATTTTGCACTTTTATCTACATGATCACGATTGGAAACATGGCAGTCAATCTGCGCACAGAAAGTTCCCACATATAGCAATGTGATCATGGCCAGGTAATCATTTAAAAAAAAATATTTGTTATTGGAATTTTTTGAAAAATATATATCAACAGAACAACAATAACAATAACAATAATAATAAACACCCCCGGCACCCGTAACAACGCATATAACAAACTCCACCAACCCCCCCCCCCAAACCCAATAAACCAAAAAAAAATTAACAATAGGCAAATTAACTTAAACACTATCCCCCTAAACCCCCCCTGAACCCCCCCTCTCTCCCCCCCCCCCCAGGTTGCTGCTGCTGCTGACCTAGTACCTTATCGTTGAGCCAGAAAGTCGAGGAAAGGCTGCCACCTCCTAAAGAACCCTTGTACCGACCCCCTCAGGGGGAATTTCACCCTCTCCAGCTGAATGAATCCCGCCATGTCATTAATCCAGGTCTCCACGCTTGGGGTCCTCGCATCTTTCCACTGCAGCAAGATCCTCCGCCGGGCTACTAGGGACGCAAAGGCCAAAACATCGGCCTCTTTCGCCTCTTGCACTCCTGGCTCCACCCCAGCCCCAAATATCACGGGTCCCCAGCCTGGCTTGACCCTGGATCCCACCACCCTCAACACCGCCCTCGCGGGGGCAGCAAAGGGAACCCCTCCACCTGTCGCCTAGCAAACGCCTTGACCTGAAGGTACCTGAACATATTCCCCGGGGGGAGCTCAAACTTCTCCTCCAGTTCACCAAGGCTCGCGAACCTCCCGTCAATAAACAGGTCTCCTAACTTCCTAATGCCCGCCCTGTGCCACCCCAGGAACCCGCCATCCATGTTCCCTGAGACAAACCGGTGGTTCCCCCGTAGCGGGGCCTCCACCGAGCCCCCCACTTCCCTCCTGTGTCGCCTCCACTGCCCCCAAATTTTGAGGGTAGCCGCCACCACCGGGCTCGTAGTGTACCTCGTTGGAGGGAGCGGCAGCGGCGCCGTTACCAGTGCCTTCAGGCTCGTGCCTCCACAGGACGCCATCTCCATCTGTTTCCATGCTGCCCTCTCCCCATCCATTACCCACTTACGTACCATCGAGACATAGCCACCCAATAGTACCCAGAGAGGTTGGGCAGCGCCAGCCCCCCCTCTATCCCTGCCCCGCTCCAAAAAGACCCTCCTTACCCTCGGAGTCCCATGCGCCCAAACAAATCCCAGAATGCTGCTGTTCACCCTCCTAAAAAAAGGCCCTCGGAACGAAAATGGGGAGGCACTGAAACAAAAACAAAAACCTCGGGAGCACCGTCATTTTAACGGACTGTACTCTACCCGCCAACGACAATGGCAGCATGTCCCACCTTTTAAATTCCTCCTCCATCTGCTCCACCAACCTAGTAAAATTAAGCTTATGCAAAGTCCCCCAACTCCTCGCCACCTGAACCCCCAGGTACCTAAAACTCCTCACTGCCCTCTTTAGCGGGAGCCTACCAATCCCCTCTTCCTGATCTCCCGGGTGTACGACAAACAGCTCACTCTTGCCCAGGTTCAATTTATAGCCTGAGAAACTCCCGAACTCAGCAAGAATCTCCATCACCTCCGGCATTCCCCCCACCGGGTCTGCTACATACAGCAGCAAGTCGTCTGCATACAGCGACACTCGGTGCTCCTCCCCACCTCGCACCAAACCCCTCCACCTCCCTGACTCCCTGAGAGCCATAGCAAGAGGCTCAATTGCCAACGCAAAAAGCAAGGGGGACAGGAGGCACCCCTGCCTCATCCCACGGTGGAGCCTGAAGTACTCGGACCTCCTCCCATTTGTCGCTACACTCGCCATCGGGGCCTCGTACAGCAATCTCACCCATTTAATAAACCCCACCCCAAACCCGAACCTCTCCAACACCTCCCACAAGTACCCCCACTCAACCCTGTCAAAGGCCGTCTCCGCATCCAATGCCACCACAATCTCCGCCTCTCCTTCTGCTGCCGGCATCATTATCACATTTAGCAGCCTTCGCACGTTAGTGTTCAGCTGCCTCCCCTTCACAAAACCCGTCTGATCTTCATGTACCACCCCCGGCACCCAGTCCTCTATTCTAGTGGCCAAGATCTTCGCCAGCAACTTGGCATCTACATTCAGCAGTGAAATTGGCCTGTATGATCCGCACTGCAAGGGGTCCTTATCACGCTTCAGGATCAGGGAAAATAGCGCCCAAGACATCGTCGGGGGCAAAACACCCCCCTCCCATGCCCCATTGAAGGTCCTAACCAACAGGGGGCCCAGCAGGTCCGCGTATTTCTTATAAAATTCAACCGGGAACCCATCCGGTCTCGGCGCCTTCCCCGACTGCATGTGGCCAATCCCACTGACCAGCTCCTCCAACTCGATCGGCGCCCCCAGTCCCTCCACCTGCTCCCCCTGCACCCTTGGAAATTGGAGCCTGTCCAAAAAGCTCTCCATTCCCCCTCCCACCGCCGGCAGCTCCGACCGGTACAGTTCCCTATAAAAGTCCCTAAAGACCTCATTGACCTCTGCCACCTGCCGCACCACATTCCCACCCCTATCCTTCACTCCACCAATCTCCCTAGCCGCGTCCCGCTTACGAAGCTGATGCGCTAGCATCCTGCTCACCTTCTCTCCATACTCATACCATACTCATAGACCGCTCCCTGAGCCTTCCTCCACTATGTCTCCGCCTTTCTGGTGGTCAATAAATCAAACTTGGCCTGCAAGCTACGCCGCTCCCCCAGCAATCCCTCTTCCGGGGCCTCCGCGTACCTCCTATCCACACTCAATAACTCCCCCACCAGTCTCTCCCTCTCCCTCCTCTCCCCCCTCTCCCTATGGGCTCGGATGGAGATCAGCTCCCCCCTAATCACTGCCTTCAGAGCCTCCCACACCATCCCCACCTGGACATCCCCAGTATCATTGACCTCGAGGTACCTCTCGATACATCCCCGAACCCTCCTACACACCTCCTCATCAGCCAACAACCCCACGTCCAGACGCCAAAGCGGGCGCTGGTCCCACACCTCCCCCATCTCCAGATCCACCCAATGCGGAGCATGGTCCGAAATCGCAATAGCCGACTACTCAGCCTCCTCCACCCTCAGGACCAGTCCCCTACTCAAAACAAAGAAATCAATGCGGGAATAAACTCTGTGCACATGGGAGAAAAAAAAGAGTACTCCCGAGCCCTCGGCCTCCCGAACCTCCAGGGATCCACTCCTCCCATCTGGTCCATAAACCCCCTCAACACCTTGGCCGCCGCCGGCCTCCTGCCTGTCCTTGAACTAGAACGATCCAATAGGGGATCCAGCACCGTATTGAAGTCCCCCCCCCCCCCCCATGATCAAACCCCCCACCTCCAGGCCAGGAATGCGGCCCAACATACGCCTCATGAAACCAGCATCATCCCAATTTGGGGCGTACACATTTACCAACCCCTGCAGCTTACCGCTCACCATCACATATCTGCCGCCACTATCAGCCACAACCTCAGACGCCTCAAACGCCACCCTCTTCCCCACCAGGATCGCCATCCCCGGTTCTTCGAGTCGAGCCCTGAGTGGAAAACCTGCCCCACCCACCCCTTCCTCAGACGGACCTGGTCCGCCACCTTCAGGTGGGTCTCCTGGAGCATGGCCACGTCCGCCTTCAGCCCCTTCAGATGCGAAAACACCCGGGCCCGCTTAACCGGCCCATTCAACCCCCTCACGTTCCACGTAATCAGCCGGATCAGGGGGCCCCACGCCCCCCTCCCCCGTCGACTAGCCATAGCCCATCGGCTGCTCGCCCCGGGCCAGCACCCAATCGGCCCGTTTCCCACGGCGATAGAACCGCACCCTGACCCCCCCGAGCCGCACCAACTCCTCCCTGGCCAATCCAGCAGCAACCCCCCCCAAAGGCTAGGACCCCTCCTAGCCGCGACACTCCCTCCACTGTACTCCCGTGATTCAGCTGACTTCTGCTGACCCCGGCAGCTCCCGCTCTAACTCCGACCCCTACCGATATGAGGTCCCCCCTCCTCCCCTGCATCAGCTCCTTGGCACCGCTTCAGCGCAGGAAACCTGGTCTAATAACCATGCCCCTCGCCACCAGCTCCACCCCCCTCGTCCCGCAGCGCGGGAAACCAGAGAAAAGCCCGCGCTTTCACACTGCCCCACCCCACCAACGCAGCTCCCAAACAGCAGTCCCAACGCAACCACCAACTCCGTACAAACAAAGACACAGATCAACCACAAACCCCAGTACCCCCCTTAGAACACAAAACCATAACCCACATTGTCCGAAAGCGAGAGAAAAAACAGAAACAAACAGAATAACCAGCTGCAGCATAAACAGTGATACAGAAATAGAAAAACTCCCAGAGCCCCCAATCTCTAGTTCGAGTCCAACTTTTCAGCCTGCACAAAGGCCCACGCTTCCTCCGGGGACTCAAAGTAGTGATGCCGGTCCTTGTAGGTGACCCACAGGCGCACAGGCGGCAACATGCCGAACTTCATCTGCTTTCCATGGAGCACCGCCTTCGTCTGGTTAAACCCGGCTCTCCGCTTGGCCACCTCCGCACTCTAGTCCTGGTAGACACGCACTACCGAATTCTCCCACTCACTACTCCTCACCTTCTTGGCCCATCGGAGAACACACTCCCGGTCACTGAACCGATGGAACCGCACCAGCACCGCCCGCGGGGGTTCATTTGCCTTAGGCCGCCTGGCCAGTACTCTGTGGGCCCCCTCCAGCTCCAGGGGCAGATGGAAGGATCCTGCCCCCACCAGTGAGTTCAGCATCACGGCCACATAGGCCGGCAGGTCCGACCCCTCCAGCCCCTCCTCGAGGCCCAGGATCCGCAGGTTCTTCCTCCGTGACCGAAGCTCCATCTCCTCGAACTGATCTTGCCACTTTTTATGAAGTGCCTCGTGTATCTCCACCTTCCCCATGAGGGCCGAAACCTCCTCCTCGCGCTCAGAGGCCTGCTGCTGCAACTCAAGTATCGATGCACCCTGGGTTGTCTGGGTCTCCAGCAGCTTACTAGTCGTCACCTTCAGGGATTCCAACAACTCCCCTTTCAGCTCCGTGAAATAGCGCAGAAGGGCCGCCTGCTGCTCCTCCGCCCACTGCCTCCACTCCTCAGGGGCTCCACCGGCCGCCATTTTGTCCACCTTCCCCCACTTTTCCAGGGGAGCTGCTGCCGTTTTTCTCCTCGCCCCACTCCGAGTCCGCACCATAAATCCCGGGGGGGTTTTGCTCCAGACCCCTTTATCCACTGGGAATCGTCGAATCAGCGCCGTTTGGGGCCCTTAAAAGAGCCCACAAGTCCTATTAAAGCGGGAGCTGCCGAACGTGCGGCTTCCAGGTAATCATTTTTAAAGGGATATTGGATGAGGGGGAATATTAGCCGGGGCACTATGGGGAGGAATCCTCTGCTCTTCTTCAAAATACTTTCTGGTGATCTATTATATCGACATGAAAGAGCAGACACAGCTCCCACTAAGAAAATGAGAAAGAAATGACGGAAAGACAGAAGAATTTGAAATAATGGAACAAGGAAAAATCTAAACAAGTAACACAAAATATGAACGATGATAAGATGAAAGTAAAAGGTTATATTTTATTTTGCTTTATCATCATTACCGTTGAACTGCTGTTACTCTATTGCCTCCTAATCTTGTTTTGATATATTACTTGGAAACATTAGGAATTGCAGATTCCCTAACTCCGTATGCTCCAAAGTAATGGTATTTTAATGTAACCTGATAAATGTGTAACGAGCTTACCAAGAAACACTACACTTGGATCAAAGATTTCCATAAATCACATGAAAAAGAGTCGCTTTGTAAGCCCTTATGCTGCGTACAGTCCAGAAAATCGTTCATCCAGTAACTCAATCCTCAGTAAATATTTAAAGATAGATTCTTTAAAAAAATTTGAAAAACATCAGTGGGGAGCCAATGCTATCAGTGCACGACCGCAACGCTGAAAAAGGTTACTAGAGAAGAGGAGATGTATCAGGAACATTAGTTGACACCAAGTTTGGATATTTAAAATTGAAGGTAGGAAGAAGGGGGGCAGGAAAGATGTGAGCAGTTATCAGCTGAGATGCTGCACTGGGTAAGGATGAGTAAGAGATGGTGCAAATTTCAATACAGTGAGAATGAAAGTACCTCTTACAGGAAAGGCGGCACAGTGGCACAGTGGTTAGCACTGCTGCCTCACAGCGCCAGGAACCCGGGTTCAATTTCGGCGTTGGGTGACTGTGTGGAGTTTGTACTTTCTCCCCGTGTTTGCGTGCATTTCTTCCGGGTGTTCCGGTTTCCTCCCACATTCCAGGGATGTGTAGATTAGGTGGGGTTATGGGGGGATACGGCATGGGACTGGACCTAGGTAGGGAGCTCTTTTAGAGAGTCGGTACAGACTTGATGGGCCAAATGGCCTCCTTCTGCACTGCAAGAATTCAAAGAAAGCAAGCGGAATGTTAAAATGTGTCTGTTCATAGGCTAAATGAGGCAGGATGGGGGCTCTATTGAGTTAATTTACCACTGACCTCACAAACAAATAATTCTGGCAATTTGTACCCCTGAACCAGATCTTTCTAATATTCGGTTACTGATATGAATGGATAAATAGGCCATGGTGAGCAGCATTGGAAATCTATAATTGAATCAGGAATTCTATACAGCAGATGACTTGGTTGTGCTGGGCTCAATTGAAAATCTATACTTGGATCAGATGACTGTTTATCTGGAATTACCTACTGCTTACATTGCAGATCTCCACTTCTGTTTTTGCCGGAGAAAAAAAAATCCATACTTCAGCGAGGTTTTCAAAATCTCTTGATTTCCACTGTAAAATATGAAGTTGAGTCACAACATTTTTGCTATTAGAAATTGCTGGCCTATCCTGTATATTCCACCTTCGTATTAGCGAGCTTTCAATATGTGCTACAAGCATCTAGTAAATAATTAGTAATTTTGGTCACACGGCTATGTGACTCGATATTGCTAATCAGAGATAGGATTCAATGTGAGTTGATTAATAAATTGTTGCAGTGTAGCAAGGAATGCATTTTCAATTTGGCACTAACGCAGCGTGAAACCATCATAAAGCAAACACGTTTTTTCCCCAATGATTTTCCACATTAATTTCCCCTTTTACACAGGATTGGATGCACTAGCAAATGGAAACATTGAATTATTTCCATTGTTTTTTTTGTGTCTTGGGAATATTTTCAAAAACCTCTATTTTGAAATGTTTTTCATTTTCTCTTTATTTTCACATTGTTCATTGGGCTTGGCTATGGTTTATTTTGGTCATTATTGTGTAGTTATTTGTGTACTTCTATTTCTTGTGCTCCTTTTAAAATAAAAAAAAAATGTAAGTGCCCAGTTTTTTTTCCAGTTAAGGGGCAATTTAGCATGGCCAATCCACCTACCCTGCACATCTTTGGGTCGTGGGGGTGAGACCCACGCAGACACATGTAGAATGTGCAAATTCAGAGACCCGGGCGCAGGATCAAACCCGGGTCCTTGGCCCATGAGACAGAAGTGCTAACCACTGCGCCACCATGCCGTCCCATATTTCACGTGCTCCTTTTTGATATCTCTAATTTTCCTCATCTTCTACTGCTTTCCTTTAGTGCATCTCTCATTCCCACTCACCCAACTACCCTTGTTACCCCCCCACCCCCCAAAACAAACACACCGACTGACACAAAACCGTCTGGCATCCCATGAACACATAAGGATTTCCGGAGTTTCTCTAGGGTCATGTTGGAAATCGTGGAGGACATCCGGTGTATGTTCATCCATTTACAATGTGCGTCAACCAAGATGAAGAACATCGATCCCCTGAATGGCCCGGTGAAGTCTGCATGTACCCGTACCCCATACTCAAGGTCCCCCTGACCATTCCCACGGGGGACAATCAGACCAAAGGTGCGAGTTTCTGATTCTGCTGACACAAAATGCATTGTTTCAACAAGTTTTCAATGTCAAGCTCCAGCCACCACACATAGCTCCTTGCGAGCATGTTCATCTTGGAGGCCACCGGGTGACTGTTGTGTAGCTCAGTCGAGATTGAGTGCTGACCTGGGTGGGGGATGTTCACTCGGGCTTTCCACAGGATGATGTGGTATTTGGATAGGAAGGGCTCACATATTCTCTGTGGTGTGTCCTAGAATTCTGCCGTTTAGGATCATGTGGCGCAGTTTTGTCAGCGTGGGGCCCTTCTGGGTTCACGCCTGGACTTGTTTCACCGATTCATGCACGGCACCCAGGAAATTTTGTGTCATTGTTACTTCTTCCATTACTGGCAGATTGGCTAGCTTGCAGGCGGTGGTAGGTGACTCAGGGCATCAGCATTGGCGATATGTGCACCAGGGTGGAGCTCAAAGGAGTATTCCTAGGTTGCCAACAATAATGCCCAACATTGGATTTGGGCCGAGGTGAGGAGGGGTTCACTTTGTCCTCCTTGAGTAGTTCCAATCAGGGTTTATGGTCTGCGATTATCATAAAGTGTTGGCTGTAGATGTACGGATGGAAGTTCTTTACTCCAAATATCACGGCCAGTCTTTCTTTTTCGATTTGGGCATCGTGTCATCGTGTCGTCCCATCAAAGGAAGAGGACTGCCTCTACTCCTTATTGAGAGGTATTGTGTGTTAGTACCAGCTGTCTTGTGGGAGCATATTGTGTCATGATGTTGGATGATAGCAGCTGTTGTTTCACTTTCGGGAATGCTTGGTCCTGTGGCACCTGGCACGACCACTTCTTGTGCTTCGTCACAGTGTGTGTAGGGGCGCCAGTGAAATAGCAACGTTGGGGATGAATTTCCCATAATAATTTACGAAGCGTAGGAACAACTTGTTGGTTGTGTTTCACGGGGTTCGTGCCCCTTTTGTGGCCTTACTTTGTCATTGACCATCTTAATCGACATGGTACCCAAGGTATGTTCGCCCACCTGAAACAGACATTTCTCCCGCTTGAAGTGGGCACCCACATTAGAGAATCATCTCAGGACATCCTCCAGATATGTCTGGTGGTTCCTGTGATTAACGCATCATCTATGTACGATAGGCAGCCCATGAAGGATGTGTTCCATTATGCACTAAAATGACGCACGCTGCTAAGACTCCAAAAAGCAGGTGGGTCTATTCAGACAAGCCCTTATGGGTATTGATAATTACGTATTTTCTGGATAGCGCATCGAGCTCTAGCTGGAGGTACGGGAGGCTCATATCAAGCTTGGTAGAAGTGCGCCTCCTGCCAGTTGTGCATAGAGGTCCTCGATGCGTGACATGGGGTACCAGTCTTGACGGGAGGCTCTGTTAACAGTTAGTTTATAGTTCCCTGAAAGGTGGACCAACTTGTGGGCTTGAGGACTGGGACTACTGCCGCGGCTCATTCGCAAATTGCACCAGGCGTGTGATGCTAAAACTCTCCAATCACTTGAGTTTGGTCTCCTTCAGTAGGGTATTGGGGTCAACATAGATTTTTGCCCTGCTTCCTTGATTTTCCCAAGGCCTTCCTGAAATCTTCAGGCTATTTTCTGATGACCTCGTAACGACCAACAATTCCCATTTCAAACATTTTCTGCCAGTCCAAAAAGATCGGTTGGATCCAATCCCTGCCCAGAAGATGAGGCCGCAGTCCTCGTACGACTTTCAGAGGGAGTCGGATCATCTGCTGCCCATGGGTAACCGGAGTAAATGTTGTTCTTACAGTCCATAGAGGTTCCCCTGTATACGTGGCCAACCTGGCCCAGGCCCAGGGACATGATCCTTATTTGCAGGTGCCTAAAAGTTTTTTCCCAATAATAGAAACGGCAGCTCCTGTGTCCACTTCCATTTCCAGGAAGTGACTGCTGACCTGGAGATTTTTTAAAATTGGGGCAACCTTGGAAGCGGTGATACAGTTCAACTGTGTCATTTTGCCCTGTTTGGGCTGGTGGAGTTGTGAGGCCTGGGCCTGAGGTGACTTTGGCTTCCAGCCTGGACAATTCCGGCAGCCTTGCCTTGGGTGGCCACATGTCCAGCAGCCTTGCAACTGTCCCATGAAGTCCTCTGGGGATGCTTCCCTAATATTTTGGGATTTCTCAGCCATCCATCCATATTTTTGAGTGTCGTGGCTGAGTGATGAACAGACAATGGGTGGGGCATGTGAGTGCTCTCGATGGGGACACTGGTCTTTCTATGGTGGGGGGGGTGAGGGGGGTGGATGCCCTACGATGAGCACACTGTCATCCATTGACCCTTGAGGTTCCTGGGCTTTTTTGTCGGTATTCTTCAGGGACAACGTCAGTTCTTTGGTTCTTTTGAGGTCTAGGGTGGGTTCTGCTTGTAGCTTTCTTTGTGTTGCAATGTTGTTTATCCCGCATACCAATCGGTCCCGTAGCACCTCAGGTATGGATGGCCCATACTCAGAGAGTTTCGCCAGTTTCCTGGGTCTGATCAGGAATCTTGTCATGGATTCTCCAGGGATCCTGCCAGCCATGTTAGATTTATAACACTGGAGAATTATTGCTGGTCTTGGATCTTAGCGGTTTACTAACCCTTCCAGTTTGTTAAAGTTATTGATTCCTGGGATGCCTCTTAATGATGCCAGATGTCGCGGCTCCATATTCTATACTGTCAGCATTAAAAAAATAGCACATTCTTTCGGCAAACTGGGGCCAGTCCATTACACCCGCATTACATGGTTTGAGCTTTCCAAATAGGGTCATTAAAAATCCTTGCACTTTGTTCATTACCAGGATTTCAAGGAGTGCTGTCCCGAATCCGTACTTGATTCTCATTGCTAATGTAGTAATCCAGGAGATATGAAGAAGATGGATAAACAGGTTTATTTTAACTCAAAAGATAAAGACGCTACCACAGCATGCAACACTAATGTCCCAGCCCGGGACTATCAGAACTCCAAGAGCAGGATTTAAAGGGCTCACGAATGGGTCCCAGCTGTCCGGGCCTCCACCCTCTACCATGGAAACTTGTACTTGATGGGTCCCCATGGGGGGATGGATCAGTGATCTCCCATGGTCCTCATGAGGGCTATTACACCCATTTTAGATCAATACTCTCTAGAGAAAAGGTGAAAATCACATAGGAAAATCCAGGAGTAAAATGAGTTTGGTTATTTGACCAGATTTAACTAACACTGTGCCTCCTACCAAAGCAAGATGGCCACCAATATCTGTCAGCGCATGTGCACTTGGCTGAACATGCACAGAATCCTATGTTGTCAGTTGCAGGAAACACAGTGCCGATTGGAAGCTGTTCAGCCAGTTTCCGAGCCCCATGGCAGGCTGGCAGCTGGGGTATCGCCTCCCCACAGTTTCTGGGATTCATGATGGGAAGGGAGGGGAGACCCATGATCAACCAGGTGATGACCACCACTCCGTTTGAAGCCCCAGAGCTTGAAAAGAATGGAGTTAAAAAAAGGGCAAGAAAATTGTTAAGGCAATCTTACAGGGTAAAGAAATCTTTGCTCGCCCCCCCCGAGAGATTCAGCTGCCGGCATTGTAATATTTGCAATTCCATGGTGAGTGATCAGTGTACATGCGTCCTGCTGCACATTGCCCCCTATAAAAATGGCGGCCACTATGGCGGCCACTCCTACAACTGCGCACGCATGGCTTTAGCCACAAACATAGCCTTTAATTAAATACTTAAATGAGCACCAAGATATCATTCCTGTTCAAGAGAAGGAGTCGGGTCAATGGGTCTAAAGTTGTTGGGGATGGGTACTTTTATTATGAAGCATTAATGATACTCGGCATTAATCTGTAATAATGTCAACAATTTGTGGGATAATTGAGATCTGCCATGAGTTCCAAACCTTTGCAAATTCCCCAACTATTTGCACTGCTGTGCCATTAGTCTTGCCAAAGCTGTTAAAAGCCTATTCTCGCTCCCAGCTCTCCATTGTAGCTACTGGAGGTTTGCTGCATTAATGCTGCAGCCAATTAGACTGAAAAATAATGGTCTAAGTGACCTGGTAATGATGTGATTTATAGCCAACACATGACTCTTAGCTTAGTATGTCAACAAAGGGCCATTACAGCTTTGCAGCCTCACCCTAGCCGTCTGAATACAGTCCTGCATACACTGTACCTTCATTCCCCTTTAATCTCTCATTTTTGACAACTTATTCGTGCCAATTTTGCCATCCAGAGCACTACTGCATGAGGCAATTACTTTCGAGGTCCCAGCCTAATTGTTCAAGAAAGGTGTAAGTAGGATAATAGACTATCCACGGTTGCTGATGAGGAGGAATTACAGAGGGTGCAGACGTGTCACTTGAGGGCACCAGGGCCAGAGACTGAACCATTTGCTGAATATAAAGGATGGACAGGGAATGCATGCCATTTTATCAGTGACAATGAAGGAGATGATGACAGCACTTAATTTCTACAGTGCTGGTGTCTTCCATTGAAAACCAGCAAAGAGGTTGTGAGGACCTAAATTCAACTGATGCTGGACTACCTAACTCTATTAGATAGGACAAGTCCCCTGCACCACAAAGAGACAGGCCATTAACCTCCACAGAACTGCTGGCTTCCCTAGGGCATAGAGAACTACCGATGGGATCCATATGCCTCTGAACGTCCCCTGAGGAACCCATCACGTTTGTCACCAGGAGGGGAGTTTCACCCATTAAATGTACTTGTTTGTAGTGATGCCCAACTTTGATGGGGATGTACAAATTCCAGAGTTTACTACACAGTCTTTAATTTAAAAAAAACTGTTGTTAACTTCTTAGAAAGTTAATTTGGATTGACATCAGAGGTTGCAGCTTGCTTGTCTCCCAGTGTCACGCCTCAATCTTCTGGCATTCGTTCTCAGCTTCTTAAAGTGCCAGGGTCTGCGAGAAAAGCCAACGATGGGCACCCAGTCTATGAGGTCCCTGATTCATCACTCACCTCACTGTTAACAGATCAGCATTCCAGCTGTTTGCCGCGCAGTGTGAAGTTAATGGGGTGTCCAGAAACCCAATTAATGGTGTTCACTACCGAAACGACCAATACAGCAAATTTAAGTACTTAATACTTAATACAGAAGCTATATATAAAATCACTAGTTAAACTGTGGCATATTTTCCAATCAGCATTGTCAACACAGCATGTTAAATATTGGCCAGGAGCTGTGCGAAGTGATTTAGTATGAGAGGATCAACCAGGCTTTGCATGGGAATAGAAACAATATGGAAACACAGCTCCAGGGTACCAGGTTTGATTCCTGGCTTGGGTGACTGTCTGTGTGGAGTTTGCACTTTCTCCCCGTGTCTGCGTGGGTTTTCTCCGGGTGCTCCAGTTTCCTCCCACAGTCCAAAGATGTGCAGATTAGGTGGATTGGCCATGATCAATTGCCCTTAGTGTCTGAAAAGGTTAGGTGGGGTTACTGAGTTACAGGGATTAGGGGCTAGGGTGGAGATGTGGGGCTTAAGTAGGGTACTCTTTCCAAGGGCCGGTGCCGACTCGATGGGCTGAATGGCCTCCTTCTGCATTGTAAATTCTATGAAATTCCACAGATAATCAGAACAGACCTCTTCTGGTTACTTAAGCTCATACAATAACACGAGCAAGAAAATAATAAAGGTCAATAGTAATTAGTCAGTTTATGGTTTCTACATGTGAAGATGTATGTATCTAACCAGATTTGTAATTTTCCCAGAGGAAGCAAATTGTTTTCTGAGTAACTGTTTCCAAATGTTGGGTAAAAAGGACAGAGAGAAAGAACTCCACCAATGATTCCAATCAGAACTTACGTTTTTACTGCTTCGGGTTGGGATCTTTCGTTAAGTTTAAAACAGGACAGAGGGCAGCACGGTGGTGCAGTGGGTTAGCACTGTGGCCTCATGGCGCTGAGGTCCCAGGTACGATCCCAGCTCTAGGTCACTGTCCTTGCGGAGTTTACATATTCTCCCAATGTTTGCATGGGCTTCGCCCCCACAACCCAAAAAGAAATGTGCAAGCTAGGTGGATTGGCCACGCTAAATTGCCCCTTAATTGTAAAAAAATGAATTGGGCTGGTTTAGCACAGTGGGCTAAACAGCTGGCTTGTTATGCAGAACAAGACCAGCAGTGTGGGTTCAATGCCCGTACTAGCCTCCCCGAACAGGCGCCGGAATGTGGTGACTAGGGGCTTTTCACAGTAACTTCATTGAAGCCTACTTGTGACAATAAGTGATTATTATTATTCTGTTAGGTTGCTCCATGCTTGGCAAAGTACTGCAGTGGTTTTCAGTTGCCTTCTGCAGTATGGCCAACCAGCAAACTCTCCTGCCCTTTACCAGGGGTATTGGAAGCACTTACAGGCTGATAATCAACCAGCCTGCCCACGTTTTGAACATACCTTCCTCGGGCGACACGGTGGTGGAGTTATTAGCACTGCTGCCTCACGGTGCCAAGGACCCAGGTTTGATCCCGGCCCCGGGTCACTGTCTATGTGGAGTTTGCGCATTCTCCTCGTGTCTGCATGGGTCTCATCCCCATAACCCAAAAGATGTGCAGCCTCGGTGGGCTGGCCATGCTAAATTCCCCCTTAATTGGAAAAAAAAAGAGGAAGGAATAGAAATAGGTGAAAAAATGATATATTGTCCGTATCCAAAACAGATGCTTTCAGATCGTACTTCCACTGCATTTGTCAAATTCAGAAAGAGCTTGACCCAGATCCAGAGACGTCGACATTACTATGGGTCAGAGCACAGTGGGATCCCAGGCTATTCCTGACTTTGTATCTACATTACAGCATTCTAACATAGTACACCAGCCAACTAACCTATGGTTCTCACCAACAAAAAGTGAAGCCCTCTTACATGGGAGCATATGTGACGGCATGGAATTGGTGATCCTTGTAGCCCTTCACCCTAGCTAATTCACTAGCTGAACTCAAGACCCTATGAACTTCCAGCATTAATCTATATCCTAAACCGTCACGTTTTAAACAGTGAAATCATCTGGAACGTAGCTTCCGTTGTTTAACTGGTGGGGTTGGACCAAGCAATAAATTTCAAAAGCCTATTTCAGTCAGCAAAAAAAAAATGAGAAAGCAGAACTTTTCTGTACAGACTGTAAAGTGCTCGCTTTGATCTCTGGCCTTTTATGCACTTGCTTTGTTAAGACATATTTTACCTTGATACTGTGTGATTAACTGCACCTGAAACATTTGGAGGGCATTTCATTAGATCATGTGTACTTTGTGTTTACTGGAGAGCTAATTCTAACCTGTAATAAGTTGCTGAACATGAACTTCAATAAATTCAAGAAGGTAATTGGACTCCACTCCAAGCTCTGTCCCTTAGCTACTGACTCTATCCCTTTCCCTGGCAACCGTTTAAAACGAAACCAGTCTGTTGCAACCTTGATGTTATCTTTGACGGCGAGATGCGATTCCAACTACTTTATCACGCCTTCGCTAAGACCACCTATTTCCAAAACATCACTTTGCCTCTCTCTCAGCTAATCTGCAGCTGAAGCCCTCATTCATACCTTTTTTACCTCTGGATTTGACTATTCCAAATATTCCCGCCTGGTCGTCCAGATTCTACCCTCTGCAATCTTGAGGTATATACTCTGTTGCCTGTGTCTGAACTCACACTAAGTCCTGTTCACCTATCACCACTGTGCCCGCTGACATGTACTCATAGTCAAACAATACCATGATTTTAAGGCCTCCATGGCCTTGCCCCTCCCTATATCTTTAATCTCCTCCAGCCCCACAACCTGCTGAGATATCTGCATTCATCTAATTCTGGTCGCTTGATCATCCCCAGTTTTCACTGCTCCTCATTGGTAACCATACCTTCAGTTTTATAGCCCCTAAGCTCCCCCTATACCTCACTATCTTCCTATTTTGAAAAGTACCTTTTTGACCAGGATTTTGGTCATCTGAACTAATATCTCCTTATTTGACTCAGGGCCGTATTTTGTTTCATAATTCTACCCGGAAAATCTGGCTCATTTGATTTAATCACTGTGAACATGATTTTGACTTACACTAATGGACTTCCAAACTTGCATGTCACAGGATTTACTATGAAATAATGATAGGTTGGAAGATGAGAGTAGAAAACGAGATGTACGACATTAATACTTGCATTACATGGAAATCAGACAACACAATCAACAAGCAGTTTATCATTATACTGCGCAGAGCAAACATGTACTTTATAAAAATCCCACGTACAATATTTTCATAGAATTTACAGTGCAGAAGGAGGCCATTCGGCCCATCGAGTCTGCACCGGCTCCTGGAAAGAGCACCCTACCCAAGGTTAACACCTCCACCCTATCCCCATAACCCAGTAACCCCACCCAACACTAAGGGACACTAAGGGCAATTTATCATGGCCAATCCACCTAACCTGCACATCTTTGGACTGTGGGAGGAAACCGGAGCACCCAAAGGAAACCCACGCACACACGGGGAGGATGTGCAGACTCCGCACAGACAGTGACCCAAGCTGGAATCGAACCTAGGACCCTGGGGCTGTGAAGCAATTGTGCTATCCACAATGCTACCGTGCTGCCCTAATATGCGAATATATGGTATAGATTACATAAAGATTATATATAGAACATACAATAATACTCAATTTCTTTCCATCCGGACTGTTTTGATTGGTCAGTTTAAGGCATGTGTCCATTGGTCGGTGATGCCTGGCCCTTGTGAAGGCACATGGAATGTACAGAGGACTGGACTGCTTGCCACACGTACAGCTGTCAATGACAGGTGCTGGGTGGTGCTGCGGGTGGGGCAGGATAGGTGGAGAACAAAAACAGCAGAAGATAAGAGGAGCCCAACAGCAATGTTCTCCAGGTTGGAGAGATTTTTCCCCCCTGTGGGATGGGGTGGAAAGATTGGGATGGGGTGGCATGAGAATGATGGAATGACGTGTGGTGGAGATGGCATGGAAGGGTGCAGATGAGATTATGGAATTCGTTAAGTGTGGCAAAATGGCAGCGACAATTACTTGGATACAAGTTGTTATTCAAAAGCCATTCTTTGAGTTCAAATTGAAAGGTTTTAAAAAAAAATTAGAATGCCAAATTCATCTTTTCCAATGAAGGGGCAATTTAGCGTGGCCAATCCACCTAACCTGCACATCTTTGGGTTGTGGGGGTGAAACCCACGCAAACACGGGGAGAACGTGCAAACTCCACATGGACAGTGACCCAGAGCCGGGATTGAACCTGGGACCTCGGTGCTGTGAGACAGCAGTGCTAACCACTGCGCCACCATGCTGTCCCTTAAAATTGAAAGTTCACTTGGGTATAAGCAAAAAAAGTTTTGAAAAAGCCTTCAGGCGAATTAAATGAACACATCAACATTGATACCATAGGACAGCACGGTGGCACAAAAGTTAGCACTACTGAATCACAGCTGCAGGGTTCAATTCCAGCCTTGGGTGACTGTGTGGCGTTTGCACGTTCTCCCCGTGTCTGTGTGGGTTTCCTCCGAGTGCTCCGGTTTCCTCCCACAGTCCAAAGATGTGCAGGTTAGGTGGAGTGGCCATGCTAAATTGCCCTTAGTGTCCAAAATGTGTAGGTTAGGTAGGACTATGGGACGGGGGCAGGGGATTGGGTCCAGGTGGTGGGCTCTTTCCGAGAGGGTCGGTACAGATTTGCTGGTCCAAATGGCTTCCTTCTGCACTGTAGGGGTTCTATGAAGATGACAACAGTCTATACCAGTGTTCTTCAAACTTTTTTTCCGGGGACCCATTTTTACCAACCGGCTAACCTTCGGGACCCAACCCAGCCGACTTTCACGACCCGTGCTGTCCGACCTTCGCGACCCACCATTTTCTTTTACCTTGTTTGCTGCTGACAAAAATGGAGGAAATGGTTTTGGGTTCCTTTGGCCCTCGTACACTCCTCCAATGGAACCTGTTGGATGAAGGTGAAGGCTTCCGGTGTCAGAAAGTATGGAGTCTCCACCTGTCCAAAGTTCTGCCTATTTTTCTGGTAAAATTTTGTCAAATAATCCCCCACCCCCGAACTTGTAAAGAAAAAGAAAAATAAAATGAATGAAAAAAAAAATTAAATTAGTAAAATTAATAAAACCTCCCCGAACTTGTAAAACAAAAAGCTGCAACTGTTTTAAAAAAAAACGGTCGCACTGCGCATGTGTATCTGATCATCGGTGCACATGCGCATTGCTTTGCGCATGCGCGCCGAAGATCTGGCACACATGCGCAGTGCGGCTGCATTTTTTTTTACATGTTTGCGGCTGTTTTGAAGGCCGCTTGCAGCCGGCTGTTGCACGCAGATTTACGTGATCGGGAGCGCCACGACGGACGGTTCCGCGACCCTCCCGACACCCGCCCACGGGTTGCGCCCCTGAGTTTGACAACGCCTGGTCTATACCCTCCGGATATTTTTTTAAAATAAATTTAGAGTACCCAATTATTTTTTCCAATTAAGGGGCAATTTAGTGTAGCCAATCCACCTATCCTGCACATCTTTTGGGTTGTGGGGGTGAAACCCCGCAGACACGGGGAGAATGTGCAAACTCCACACGGACAGTGACCCAGGGCCGGGATTCGAACCCGGGTCCTCAGCGCCGTAGGCAGCAATGCTAACCACTGTGCCACCGTGCTGCCCTCCGTCCAGATATTTGACACAGTCCAGCTCCAATGGGTATTCCACCACACAAACATAGTCTCAAGAAAAGAGCAGTTATAAGGCTGTGATGAAACTTGAATCCTAAACAAGAATTGTGTCAAGATTGGTCATTAGGAAGCTGTTTCCTGCAATGCCAGGTGCTGAAATTCCAACAAGCAGATTTCAAGAAAATAGAATGTTTATTCCTTGAATAACATGGAGTCTGTCAGATGTAAGCCTGTCTTTTCAACTCGGGAGAAAACAGTTCCCAGTGTGACTTTCATACTCATTGAGTCTATGAAGATCAACAAGTCACGGGCAAAATTTGTATTTATACCTAGGCCTGATTTTACACATGGACAGCTTTATGTGGCATTTTGCAGAGTGAGATGTTTTGATTCTGTTAAATGAATAACTTGGAACTCCTAAATACTTAAACAAGCGCTGTTGCAATAATTTAGCTTCAAATTTTTTCTGGGTCTCTGCTGGTAAGTATATATAAAGTGAAGGCATATTGTTTGTCAAAAATAAATAGAAAAAAGGCATGTATTTGTGTAGTTCCTTTCATGACCACAGGATGCCTCAAAGATCTACTGCCAATTGTTTGTTTCATAGCTTCACACACTCTCTCCCTTTGGGGAATAGTGTCGGAAGGATTAGTAAGCCAATGACCAACCTGTTGAACCACATCATGAACATTCTTTTGGAGGCCAATAAGTCCTGGAGTGGGAATTGAAGGCAGAGCTTCTGATTCAGAGGCCAGGGGAGTTACCTACTCAACATAAGACACAGCCAATGAACCACTTCTGAAGTGTAATTAATGTTATAATGTAGGAAACACAGCAGCCAATTTGCACACAGCCATCTCCCACAGACAGCAATGCCCAGATAACCGGTTTCCTTGTGAAGGATTACTATTGGACAGGACACTGGGGTTAATCATAATAGTCTTTATTATTGTCACAAGTAGGCTTACATCAACACTACAAGGAAGTTACTGTGAAAATCCCCTAGTTGCCACACTCTGGCGCCTGTTCGGGTACACAGAAGGAGAATTCAGAATGTCCAAATTACCTAACAGCACGTCTTTCGGGACCTGTGGGAGGAAACCGGAGCACCAGAGGATACTCATGCAGACATGGGGAGAACGTTCAGACTCCACACAGTGACCGAAGCCGTGCTCTTCTGCAAAATAGTGCTTTGAGATCTTTCACATCCACTTGAGGCGACAGAAGGAGCCCTTGGTTCTACATTTCTTCTGACAGATGGCACCTCGACAGTGCAGCACTCCAGCAGTACTGAACTGAGTATCAGCCTTGATTTTCTGTGCTCCCTGAAGTGGGGTTTGAATCCACAATCTTCTTGATCAGAGACGAGAATATTACCAATTGAGCAGCAGCTGCAACTATACGTGATTCTATAACTTCAGCTCTGATACCTATGTTTTGTATTACTATTATGTCATCTTTCCAAGGTGCAGACTCGATGGGCCGAATGGCCTCCTTCTGCCTTGTAAATTCTCCCACACAATGCTCAGATTTAGAATCGTCACTGAATAAACATTCAAGGAAAAAGCATTCCGCTCTTAATAAGGGACAGAATAGCTGAATGAATTTATTGCTCCAATTCAATCTTGAGATTCTGAACGCAGTCACAGAATATTTGAGCTACATTCTGCAATTTTTCTTTTGAGGTCAGAATCGCTTTGATGGAGGTAAGGGGCCAGGAAAGTATGCAATGTGGTACTCAGCCAATCAGACTCCCTACTCAAATCATTTCCAATCTATCCTGATTCAGTGTAACTCATTGCCAGCCAGCCATTGTTTGTGCTGTGAATCATTAATCAGGTTCCAATAAACAAATGCTAACTGTGAATAAAGCATTGCTTCACCAAGGCTGTGTTTTGGATCCGCTCACTAATGCTTCTTGAAACAAAAATAAATCTTATCTCTCTCAGTTGACACAAACAAATTATTTAGAGTCTGCACATTATTATTTAAACATTGTCTAATGTACAAAGTAATTCTCTTTTATTCAGTATTATCTTTAGTTTTGATGTTACAGCATAACTGTAGTACTAACCATCAAAATATTGCTGACAAATATTACTCGGTGGTGAGAAATTGCCTTATTTAATGGTGGAGTGGTTTCAACAACAAGAATGTAAAAATGTCGAAGTGCAGGTTTAAATTTGTTTGTCGGCACATTCTATACCAACAAACAATCTGGTAAAATTGTGCTTGCTTTTCACCATACAGGATGTAAGTTGAGAAAAGGCAATATTTCTCAAACTCGCCTTTATTTTTCCAAAAAGAAATCAAGCCGCACAGACATGGCTTCCTCACCATTCTAAACAGTGATAATCAAACAAAATGGTTGCTGCCAACCTAATGTGTAATGAAAACACTCATTGTGTTTTCTAGTGCTTGCCGGCACCATGCCTTGGTAATGCTGCAAAGTTGTACAACACGCTGACTCCGACATTAAAGTTCATGGACCAGAATAAGCAAGAGCAGAAGGAGGCCATTCGGCCCATCGAGTCTGCTTCAACATCCAATGAGATCATGACTGATCTGAAATGTTAATCATCAACTCCACTTTCCCACCTTATCCCTTTGATTCTAAAAATCTATCTCAACTGTAAACATACTTAACAACACAGCCTCCCCAACCCGCTGTGGTAATGAATTCCACAGATTCACTACCCTCTGAGAGAAGAAAGTCCTCCTCATCTCTGCCCTAAATGGATGACGCCTTACTCTGAAATTATACCCTCTGGTCTTAGACTCTCCCACAAGGGGAAACAACCTATCTGTATCTAGCCTATCAAGCCCCCTGAGAATGCTACATATCTTAATAAGATCACCTCGCATTCTTCTGAACTCCAATGAAAATATTCCCAATTCAACGTCTTCCTCATAAGAAAATCCCTCCACATCTGGGACGAACCTAGATTGCTGGATTGCTTCCAATGCCAGTATACCTTCCCTGGGATAAGGGAACCAAACTGTTCACAGTACTCCAGGTGTGGTCTAACTAGTGCCTTGAATAGTTTTAGCAAGACTTCCCTATTTTATACTTCATTCCCTCTGAAATAAAAACTAACATTCCTTTTGCTTTTCCTCTAACCTGCTGAACTTGCATGCTATATTTTTGAGATTTAAGCACGAGGACCCACAAATCCCTCTGTGCTGCACCTTTCTGCAATCTTTCTCCATTTAAATCATTATCATCAGAAATCATGGAATCCCTACACTGCAGAAGGAGGCCATTAGGTCCATCGAGTCTGCACCGACCCTCTAAAAGAGCACCCTAGGGGGGGCAGCACGGTGGTGCAGTGGTAGCACTGCAGTCTCACAGCGCCGAGGTCCCAGGTTCAACCCCGGCTCTGGGTCACTGTCCGTGTGGAGTTTGCACATTCTCCCCATGTTTGCATGGGTTTCACCCCCACAACCCAAAGATGTGCAAGGTAGGTGGATTGAACACACTAAATTGCCCCTTAATTGGAAAAAATTAATTGGATACTGTAAATTTTTTTAAAAAGTGCACCCGAAACAGGCTCACTCCCCCTCCTATCACCACCCTAATATTCAGCTCCTTTATTTTACCTACCAAGGAGCATAACTTTACATTTTCCCACATTATATTGCATCAACCAAGTTTTTGTCCATTCACTTAACCTGTATGTATCCCACTAAAGACACTTTGTGCCATCCTCAGCTGTCTTTGCGTCATCCACAAACTCGGCCATAGGGCGGCACAGTGACGCACTGGTTAGCACTGCTGCCTCATGGAGGCGAGGAGCTGAGTTTGATCCCGGCCCCGGATCACTCTCCGTGTGGAGTTTGCATGCTCTCCCTATGTCTGAGTGGGTCTCACCCCCACAACCCAAAAGGATTGGATTGGTTTACTGTCATGTGTACCGAGATACAGTGAAAGGTATTGTTCTGCGTGCAGCTCAAACAGATCATTCCGTACGTGAAAAGGAAATACATAATAGGGCAAACATAAAATATACAACATAAATACATAGACACAGACATCGGGTGAAGCATACAGGAGTGTAGTACTATTCAGGAGAGATCAGGGGAGGGTTTCTCCGAGCCACTGCGCCAAAATCGCGATTGGCGCGGGGGCGGAGAATGGGCGTTGACGCCGAAATCCAGCATGATGCCACTTCCACGATTCCCGCGTCTGTGGTCTATGCGGCGCAGGTAGGGAGCCATCGACAGGGGCCTCCGCAGCGATTCTCCAAGTGTAACTGGCTGAGTTCCCAACGGCGTGGATCTCTCATGGTCTCACCCGTCGGGAACTCGGCGTGGCAGCTGCGGGCTCAGTCCGCGGCCTCCCTGGTGGGGGGCAGGGGCTCCTTCACCGGGGGAGGAGGGCCTCACAGATGGTCAGGCTATCGATCAGGGGCTATCGATCCGCGGGCCCGCGCGATCTCGGGAGGCCTATCTTCTCGGTGCCAGTCGGTGGTGTAGGTCCGCCATGTCTCGCGGGGCAGCCAACGCAGGCTGCCACCATGCGCGGATCCCCGACCGGAAGTACAGGGCCCCGTATGGGCAGCCGGAGCTGCGAGGACTACTCCTTTCTTCAGGAAAGTCCAGAGTGATTCGCTGGAGTAGGGACGTAGCCCCATTATTGGAGACTCCTGCCCCAGATCAGTCCATAAGTCCATCAGTCCATAAGAGGATCTTTTAGGAGCCTGGTAACAGCGGGGAAGAAGCTGTTTTTGAATCTGTTAGTGCGTGTTCTCAGACTTTTGTATCTCCTGCCAATGGAAAAATTTGGAAGCCAGATGGGAGGGGTCTTTGATTATGCTGCCCGTTTTCCCAAGGCAGCGGGAGGTGCAGACAGAGTCAATGGATAGGAGGCGGGTTTGTGTGATGGATGGGTGGTGTTCACAACTCTCTGTAGTTTCTTCCGGTCTTAGGCCGAGCAGTTGTGTGCAGGGTAAAAGATGTGCAGAATAGGTGGATTGGCTATGCTAAATTGCCCCCTTAATTGGAAATAAAAAGAATTGTGTACTTTAAATTCAAAACAACTTGGCAATAGTATTCACTTCCCTCGTCCAAGTAAATAATTGTTGCCCGAATACTGATCCTTGTGGCACTCCACTAGTTACAGGTTGCCATCCTGAAAATACCCCTCTTATCCCAATTCTCTATCTGCTGTTAGTTAGCTAATACTCTAACCATTCTGATATACTACCCCCAACACTCTTATTAAATAACCTTCTAAGCGGTACCTTTTCGAACACCGTTTGGAAATCCAAGTATATTACATCTACTGGTTCCCCATTATCTATCCTGCTCGTTACCACCTCAAATAATTCTATTAATTTGTCAGGCATGATTTTCCCTTCAAGAAGATATGCATTATATTATGCCTTTCTAAATGCTCTGCTATTACATCCTTTACAATGGACTCTAACACTTTATTCTGATTGTGGGATCTCCTGCAGTTCTTTTCCACCCCCACCATTGGCAGCTCAGTGACCTAAACCCGACACTCATGATTGATTTCCCTAAACCTCTTCAGCCATCGATATCCATCCACTCCCTCCTTAAATATTCCAGATTAAATTTTTGGTTAATCCTCATAAATTCTCCTAAAGCCTGGGAGTCTTTCCAATATGCATAATGGCAGGTGGTAAAGATCAGGAAAGTTTCCTGGTCAACAATACTGAAGAAGGTAAATCGCTGAAGTAATTTGTCAAGCCCATGCTCAGGGCAAGCCCGGTTCAGCCCATGCTTAGGGCATGGTGCCTGAAGCAGGAGAAATGTGGGTCAGAGTCAATTTTCCTTGTGTGTTTGTATAGAAACTTGGGATGTTCTTCCATGTTGAAGATTCTTGCGGGATTCTCCCGCAATTGGTGGGATGGCCCGACGCCGGCGGCAAGAGTGGCGTGAACCACTTTGCCGTCGGACCGCCTGGAAGTTGCGGAATCCTCCGCACTTCCAGGGGCTAGGCCGGCGGGGCAGAACCGGCAGCGTGGTTCCACGCATGCGCAGAACCGCCACTGTGTTCCTGCGCATGTGCAGGAGAGTTCTTCTCCATGCCGGCCATGGTGGAGCCTTATAGAGGCCGGCGCAAAGGGAAAGAGTGCCCCCACGGCACAGGCCCGCCCGCTGATCAGTGGGCACCGATCGCGGGCCAGGCCACCGTGGGGGCTCCCCCCCCGGGCCTGATCCCCCCCCCCCCCGAGGACTCCGCTAGCCGCCCTCCAAGCCAGGTCCCGCCGGGATGGATGGACCATGTCCGCCACTTCACCGGTGGGAGTGACCAGGAACGCGCAGCCGCTCGGCCCATTGGGGCCCAGATAATTGCCGGGGAGGGCGCTGCCAACGGCCTCCGACCAGCGTGGCGGGGCGGGATTCACGCCACCCCCCCCGGGGATTCTCCGACCCGGTGGGGTGGGGTGGGGGGCGGGGGGCCGGGGGGGGGGGGGGGGGGGGGGGGCTGTTCGGAGAATCCAGCCCATTGAAGTTTTTTGGAAATCAGAAAAATATTTTTTTTACTGTGAAACATGATCATGAACCTAACTCTGGACCACAAAATGCTGCACAAAATCTCTGGGAAATGCTTGACTAAAGCAGAACAAACAAAATACTAATAGATTTACTATTTTTAATAGGACAAATGATATGCAAGCCATGTGCCAATTCCCTGACAGAAACCAACATAATTTAGAGAACATGGTCAGCACTGTGGCGCAGTTTGTTCGCCCTGTTGCCTCACGGCGCTGAGGTCCCAGGTTCGATCCCGGCTCTGGGTCACTGTCCGTGTGGAGTTTGCATGTTCTCCCCGTGTTTGTGTGGGTTTCGCCCCCACAACCCAAAGATGTGCAGATAGGTGGGTTGGCCATGCTAAATTGCCCCTTAATTGGAAAAAATGCATTGGGCACTCTAAATTTATAAAAAAAAATTTAGAAAACACCCTCAGTTAACAGAAAACAACACATTTGTTGCAAGCTTAGAAACAGTTACGGGAAACTGATACATTACTGGATTTAGTTTCCTTGGTGTAACTTTAAAAGGAAATAAATCCAATGCATAAAGCCTATTCTGGCTCCAACCACAAATCAGTTTGCAGTTTTCACCTTTGCTGGACAATGTTTAATGATGGAGTGCTTTGTAGATTAGTATAAAACAAAGAGTCACAGGTGTTCTTTATACCAGCAATTTACTTCAAACTGATAAGGGATCTCTATTTTATTTTGACCCGTTACCAGAGGCCCATGAAGGTCAAATTCACTTTATTGTCAATGTCTCATTTTCAATGTATTGAAGTCAAGGTTCAGCTGTATCAAAATGTAACATCTTCAGTTGAGAACTACATCAATTTACAACATTTTTTGCTTAAAGGTTTATGAACGATCGGCACGATAGCACAGTGGTTAGCACTGTTACTTCACAGCACCAGGGTCCCAGTTTCGATTCCTGGCTAGGGTCACTGTCTGTGCGGAGTCTGCACGTTCTCCCCATGTCTGCGTGGGTTTCTTCCGGCTGCTCCGGTTTCCTCCCACAGTCCCGGAAAATGTGCTTGTTAGGTAATTTGGACGTTCTGAACTCTCCCTCCGTGTACCCGAACAAGCGCCAGAGTGTGGCGACTAGGGACTTTTCACAGTAACTTCATTGCAGTGTTAATGTAAGCCTACTTGTGACACTAATAAAGATTATTAAAAAGAAAATGACATTTAATCAAATCTAGTCTTACCCAAAAGTGTTTACCAATGGTAGTTGATATTCTCTAGACTGATCCCAATCAGGCAGTAATAAGACACATTGAACACCAAGATATGATTCTTCAAATATTACATTACTTATAGTCTAATTCAGATACAAAGTCATTCAAAATGGATCGAGCACATTTCAAGAAGTTCTTGTGTCTAAATACAGTTTAATTCACACCAAATGCAGCTTAATTGCAACAAATGCAAAGCAAACCCTGCCTAAGTGGTTCTTAGATATTTGTAAAATCTTGTTTCTAATCTTCTGAATCTTAGCAAAAATGTCATTCTCATTATTTTTTTAAAAAATAATTTTTATTCAAATTTTCACAAAATATCAATACCAAAATACAAAAAGAAGAGAAAACAAACCCCCCCCCCCCCTCCCATATATACAAAAAGAAATAAATTAACACCCGTCATCAACATTGAACAAATATACACACCCCTTCAAAATAAAACAAAGAGACGAACCTCCCCCCTCCCCCCCCCCCCCCCCCCCCCCCCCCCCCCCCCGGGTTGCTGCTGCTGTTGGCCTTTTCCTACCGTTTTGCCAGGAAATCTAGGAATGGTTGCCACCTCCTGAAGAACCCCTGCACTGATCCCCTTAGAGCAAATTTCACCCTCTCCAATTTTATAAACCCCGCCATGTCATTGATCCAGGCCTCCACACTTGGGGGCCTCGCATCCTTCCACTGAAGAAGAATCCTACGCCGGCTACCAGGGACGCAAAGGCCAGAATACCGGCCTCTTCCGCCTCCTGCTCTCCCGGCTCCTCTGCAACCCCAAATATTGCGAGCTCCCAGCCCGGCCTGACCCTGGATCCCACCACCCTCGACACCGTCCTGACTACGCCCTTCCTAAAGTCCTCCAATGCTGGGCATGCCCAGAATATATGGGTGTGATTTGCTGGGCTCCCTGAGCATCTAACACACCTGTCCTCACTCCCAAAAAACCGGCTCATCCTTGTCCCAGTCATGTGAGCCCTATGCACATTAAATTGTATGAGGCTGAGCCTCGCACAAGAAGAGGAGTTCACCCTTCCTAGGGCGTCCACCCACGTCCCCTCCTCGATCTCCTCACCCAGCTCCTCCTCCCACTTACCCTTCAGCTCCTCCACCGAGGCCTCGTCCTCCTCCTGCATCACCTGGTACGTTGCCGAGATCCTTCCCTCTCCAACCCACATCCCCGAGAGCACCCTGTCCTGGACCTCGCGTGTCGGCAACAGTGGGACCTCCGCCACTTGCCTCCTGACAAACGCCCTTACCTGCATATACCTGAAGGTGTTCCCCGGGGGGGGGAGCCCGAACATCTCCTCCAGCTCACCCAGGCTCGTGAACTTCCCATCCACAAACTGATCCCCCATCCTCCTGATACCTGCCCTGTGCCAACTCAGGAATCCGCCGTCAATTCTCCCCGGGACAAACCGGTGGTTCCCCCGTATCGGGGACCCCACCGAGGCCCCCACCTTCCCCCCTGTGCCGTCTCCATTGCCCACAAATTTTGAGGGTAGCCGCCACCACCGGGCTCGTGGTATACCTCGTTGGAGGGAGCGGCAGCGGCGCCGTCACCAGTGCCTCCAGGCTCGTGCCCACACAGGACGCCATCTCCATCCTCTTCCATGCTGCCCCTCCCCCTCCATCACCCACTTGCGCACCATTGCAGCGTTGGCAGTCCAGTAATACCCACAGAGGTTGGGAAGCGCCAGCCCCCCCCCCCCCCCCCATCCCTACTTCGCTCCAGGAACACCCTTCTCAGCCTTGGGGTCCCCTGCGCCCACACAAACCCCGTAATGCTCCTATTAACCCACCTGAAGAAGGCCTTTGGGATAAGGATGGGGAGGCACTGGAACAGGAACAGAAATCTTGGGAGCACTGCCATCTTGACTGACTGCACCCTACTCGCCAAAGACAGCGGCAGCATGTCCCATCTCTTAAACACTTCCTCCATTTGCTCCACCAACCTCATGAGGTTAAGCTTGTGCAAAGCCCCCACAGCTCCTGGCCACCTGGACCCCCAAGTACCTGAAGCTCCTCTCCGCCCTTTTTAGTGGGAGCTCACCAATCCCTCCCTCCTGGTCCCCTGGGTGAACAATGAACAGCTCGCTCTTCCTCATGTTGAGCTTGTACCCTGAGAAATCCCCAAACTCCCTGAGAATCCTCATCACCTCCGGCATCCCCCCCACCGGGTCCGCCACATACAACAAGTCATCCGCATAGAGCAACACTCGGTGTTCCTCCCCACCTCGCACCAGCCCCCTGGAGTTCCTCGACTCCCTCAACGCCATGGCCAGGGTTTCAATCGCCAGTGTAAAGAGCAGGGGGGACAGGGGACACCCCTGCCTCGTCCCTCGGTATAGCCGAAAATACTCCGACCTCCTCTTATTCATGGCCACACTCGCCATCGGGGCCTCATATAGCAGCCTCACCCACCTGACAAACCCCTCCCCGAACCCGAACCTTTTCAGCACCTCCCACAAGTACCCCCACTCTACCCTATCGAAGGCCTTCTCCGCGTCTAATGCTACCACTATCTCCGCCTCCCCTTCTACCGCCGGCATCATTATAACATTCAAGAGCCTCTGTATATTAGTATTCAACTGCCTCCCTTTAACGAACCCAGTCTGATCCTCGTGAATAACCTGCGGCACACAGTCCTCTATCCTCGTGACTAAAATCTTCGCCAACAACTTGGCGTCTACATTTAAGAGTGAGATCGGCCTGTATGACCCACACTGCAGGGGATCCTTGTCCCACTTAAGGATCAAAGAAATCAGCGCCCAAGACATCGTCGGAGGCAAAGCCCCTCGTTCCCTTGCCTCGTTGAAGGTCCTAACCAACAGGGGACCCAGTAGGTCTGCATACGTCTTATAGAATTCAACCGGGAACCTATCCGGCCCGGGTGCCTTCCCCGGCTGCATGCTCCCTATCCCTTTGACCAACTTCTCCAACCCAACCGGTGCCCCCAATCCCACCACCTGCCCCTCCTCCACCCTCGGGAATCTCAGTCGGTCAGAAAATGCCCCATCCCTCCCTCCTCCAGTGGGGGTTCGGACCGATGCAGTTCCTCGTAGAAGTCCCTGAAGACCCCATTGATGCCTACCCCACTTCGCACCACGTTCCCTCCCCTATCCTTAACTCCACCGATCTCCCTGGCTGCATCTCGCTTCCGAAGCTGGTGCGCCAGCATCCGGCTCGGCTTTTCCATATTCATTCACCGCCCCCTGTGCCTTCCTCCACTGCACCTCCGCCTTCCTGGTGGTCAACAGGTCAAATTCGGACTGGAGGCTACGCCGCTCCCTAAGCAATCCCTCCTCCGGAACCTCCGTGTACCTCCTGTCCACCCTCACCATCTCCCCCACCAACCTCTCCCTCTCTCTCAGTTCTCTCCTCTCCCTGTGGGCCCGAATGGAGATCAACTCTCCCCTAACCACCGCCTTCAGCACCTCCCAGACCATCCCCACTCGGACCTCCCCATTGTCATTGGCCTCCAGGTACCTCTCAATACATCCTCGGACCCGCCCGCTCACCTCCTCGTCCGCCAGCAACCGGGATCCGGCACAACATGCGCCGCATGAAACCTGCATCGTCTCAATTCGGGTCATATACATTGACCAGCACCACTCGCTCCCCCTACAGCTTGCCACTTACCATCACATACCTACCGCCACTGTCTGTCACAATGTTCGATGCCTCGAACGACACGCTCCTTCCCACCAAGATCACCACCCCCCCCCCCCCCCCCCCGATTTTTTTGCATCCAGCCCCGAATGAAACACCTGGCCTACCCATCCCTTCCTCAATCTTACCTGATCCGCCACCTTCAGGTGCATCTCCTGAAGCATGACCACATCCGCCTTCAGCCCCTTCAGGTGCGCAAACACGCAGGCCCGTTTGACCGGCCCATTCAGTCCCCTTACATTCCAGGTTATCAGCCGGATCAGGGGGCTACCCGCCCCCCCTCCCCCGCCGACTAGCCATAACCCTTCCTCAGCCAGCCACGTGCCCGTGCCCCACGCTCGGCCCGTTCCCCACGGTGGCAGACCCCCATCCCGACCCTATTCCACCTGCTCCAGCTCCCTCTTGGCCATTACAGCAGCAACCCGGTACCCCCCGCCCCCACCCCCACTCCCCCAGCTAGGACCCCACTAGCTGCTTTGTTCCCCGGATTGCACTCCCGTAAGTCAACCGACTCCTGCTGACCCCGGCCACTCCCGCCACTCCTTCGACCCCTCCCAGTGTGGGGCTTCCCCTCCTCCACATTGCCCACCACCAGGCTCTCCTCCTCCCCCTACCGCTCTCAGCGTGGGAAAAAGCCCATACTTCCCGGCTCCGGCCCCGCCCCCTTCAGCCCTCAGCGCGGGAAGAAGCCGCGCTTTTCACCCGCCCGACCCCGCCTCCACTGACGCAGCTCCCTTTACAGGCCCGGTCCCCTCACCCACAATGCAGGCCTCTCCCCTCCCGCTGCGGGGCCCCATCCCCCCTCCACGCCATCAGCCCCCCACACCGCAGGCCTGCCCCACTCCCCAAGCCCATCCGACAGACCCAAGCAAAAACAGTGCCCAACCCGCCCTCAAAGCAACAAAGAACCAAAAATAAACAGAGAACCCCCCCCATCAAAATGTGACACAGCTATCCCTGACCACCCCAACACGCAAACCCCCGTACCCAACCCTCAGTTTGAGTCCAATTTTTCGGCACGCCTCCTCCGGGGACTCAAAGTAGTAGTGTCGGTCCTTGTAGGTGACCCACAGACGCGCCGGCTGCAGCATGCTGAACTTCACTCCCCTCCTGTGTAGCACCGCCTTCGTCCGGTTGTACCCGGCCCTCTTCTTCGCCACCTCCGCGCTCCAGTCCTGGTAGATCCAAACCTCCGCGTTCTCCCACCTGCTGCTCCGCTCCTTCTTGGCCCACCTGAGCACACACTCCCAGTCAGCAAACCGGTGGAACCGCACCAGCACCGCCCGTGGTGTCTCATTAGGCTTGGGCATCCTCGCCAATACTCTGTGGGCCCCCTCCAGCTCCAGGGGCCCCTGAAAGGACCCAGCTCCCATCAGCGAATTTAACATGGTGACCACGTAGGCCCCCACGTCCGACTCCTCCAGCCCCTCTGGGAGGCCCAGGATTCGCAGATTTTTCCGCAACGAGCGGTTCTCCATCTCCTCGAACCTCTCCTGCCATTTTTTATGGAGCGCCTCGTGCGCCTCCACCTTCACCGCGAGGCCCAAGATCTCGTCCTCGTTTTCGTAGACCTTTTGACAGACCTCTCGGATCGCCACCCCCTGGGCCGTCTGTGTCTCCAGCAGCTTATCAATTGAAGCCTTCATCGGCTCCAGCAGGTCCACTTTAAGCTCCCTGAAGCAGCGCTAAAGAGCCTCCTGCTGCTCCTGTGCCCATTGCATCCATGCTGCCTGGTCTCCGCCCGCCGCCATCTTGTGCTTCTTCCCTCGCACCTTCTTTGGCTTCGCTACCACTTTTTTACTCGCCCCACTCCTGGTCCAAGCCATACACTGCTGAGGAAATGTTGCTGACTCCTTCCCACACCGGGAAACGTCGAAAAAGTACCGTTGGGGGCCCTAAAAAGAGCCCAAAAGTCCATTCCTAGCGGGGGCTGCCGAACGTGCGACTTAGCTCCGCATAGCCGCAACCGGAAGTCCTGTCATTCTCATTATTTTTGGTAATGATTAAAACTTTTAAAAATACTTTCCAATTAAGGAGCAACTTAACGTTCCCAATCCACTTAACCGGCACATCTTTGGGTTGTGGGGGTGAAACCCACGCAAACACGGGGAGAATGTGCAAACTCCACACGGACAGTGACCCAGGGCCGGGATCGAGCCCAGGTCCTCGGTGCCGTGAGGCAGAAGGGCTAACCACTGCAACACCATGTGGTGATTCTGCATCAGTGTAGATGCAATACAAGCACTAGAGGGAGCATGGGAGAGCTATAAAGACAGAGGGACAGGAAGTGAGGACACTCTTCACAGAACGGAGCAAGACACACAGGCAGGCAGCATTTGAGGTAGCTATAAGTTAAGCTCTGAAGACAGAACGAATTCACAATAAAGCATCTTCTCCACCTTTGAGACTACGAGCTTTATTAAGATACAAGGAACAACACACACCATGCCGCCTGTAGTCATGATTAAAATTAAATGGCTTTCAGACTCCTGCGAGTGACATCACATCCAGTCTTAATACAATGACAGGGGACCTTTGCAATCTTAATGAACAATTCTTAAACTAGTATAACGATCAACTCAAAACACATCCAGGGTGTGGTTCCACCCATTTTTAAAATAAATTATTTTTTTCAATTAAGGGGCAATTTAGTGTGGCCAATCCACTTAACCTGCACATCTTTGGGTTGTGGGGGCGAAACCCACGCAGACACGGGGAAAACGTGCAAACTCCACACGGGCAGTGGCCCAGAGTCTGGATCGAACTAGGACCTCCACGCCGTGAGGCCACAGTGCTAACCACTGCGCCACCGTGCGGCCCCTGATTTAGCAGCTTTTAATCGAGTTTAATTTCATGTATATCCACTGTGTTAGAATTTTAACAGATGATGCTGGATCTGCCAAGTTTATCCAGCAACCTCTGTGTTCTTGGCTTCGGAGTCCAGTATTTTGCGTATTTTAATATAATTTTGCTAGCCGCAATCACAAAATCCTGGAACCTGAAATTATAAACCTGTAACAAAGCTGGAAATACTGGTACGCTGGCACCTGAGAAATATTCTGATGATAGGCTTAACCATGCTTCTTTCTCTCTCCAGCAATTTCTGAATTGATTTTCTCTGGTCAGTAATGAAGGTGCACTCTCCATGTGAAAAACAAAATTACAGTTTAGTAAGTACTGACGTAACAATCAAAGTAAATGTTCATCAGCCACAAAATGGAAAACTCGGTTTGGTTGGGGCATATACTTCTACTGTTGGGAAGAGTTGGTGGTGTAATGATATTATTATTGGATTAGTAATCCAGAGGCCCTGCCGAATGCTCTGGGTTTAAATTCCACCATGTCAGCTGGTGGAATTATACAGTAAATCTCAATAATTTTAGGTCCATCCCAATTCATATTATCCAATTAAGGGGCAATTTAGCATGGCCAATCCACCTACGCAGCACATCTTTGGGTCGTGGGGGCGAAACCCACGCAAACACGGGGGGAATGTGCAAACTCCACATGGACAGCTAACCACTGTGCCACTGTGCTGCCCTAGTAAATCTCAATAATGGCGACTATTAAACTATCTTCGATTGTCATGAAACCCGTGAGGGAAGGAAATCTGCCATCTTTACCTGGCCTGGCCTACGTGTGATCCCAGACCCACAGCAAGGTGCTAGACTCGTAACAGCCACTCTGAAATAGCCTGGCAAGCTGCTCAGTTCAAGGGCAATCAGGAATGGGCAACAAATACTGGCCTTGGCAGCGACGTCCAAAATCCATGAAAAAAAAATCACACCTCGGGAGTGGCATGATGATATCCATGGAAAACATCTCCCAAAGGTAATTCAGAGGAAAAAGGAGAAAGAAAACCTAAACAACTAAACCTAACACACAAAAGAGAGAAGGTCAGCAGGATTCTCTGTTCCTGAGACTTAGGGCAGGATTTTACGTTCACGTTTGCGCCCGGTGACCGGAGAACCCACCCGAGGTCATGGGATTTTTTTCCATTCTATGTGTCTCGCCTGTGGCGATCTGGTGGCGGGCGGGAGAATCCAGCTCTAAGTGTTGATGCCGGGGCAGGATTTGTGGACTTCCACTACAGCAAAACTGGCACCAATTCAGTGACCGTTAAGGGGCTAACACTGGCGCCAATTAGAAATGGTGCGGGATTCGCCAGGTCTGTGATTGACACATGGGAGGCTGACAAGTTGCAGCCGCATATACACACTTCACACCCCACACACAGCAACCCAGTCAACAAGGTGACACTGGTTGTGCTGGAGCGCGCCCATCCAGCTGATGGGTTGACTGGAGCCAAAGGGCACCTAGTGTGGTGGCCTGGAGGGACACCCATAAGACCTGTGGCACTAAGTCCACAGTGGGCTGTCAGTGGCATGCACAGCTGCATGGCTGCCTTGTGCAAATGGTGTTCTGTGCCCGTCCACGCCGACTCCACAGCCCTCCTCCTAGCCACTTCCCGCTACTCCCCCCGGCCCTGGCAGAAGTCCCCCAGCCAGCGGCACTACTAGCAGCAAACTATGGCGATGTTGGACACATTCTGTACCCTCTCTCTCTCCTTCAGCAGCAATGGCGCCTATTTCACGACTTTTAAAAGCACAAGTGAACCTCGCTGTTGGGAATTTGCCCCAGTGGAGGTGGAGAATCACGGAGGCTCCGGAGAATATCGCGTCAGGCCTGCTAATGATATGCCAAGAGTGCTTACTCTGCGTGCAGAGTGGAATGCATTGACGCCACTGTCGAGGCACCGGAGAATTGTGATTTTGCGTGAAGCTGGTGCTCGCCACGATTTCGGCGTCAAAACCCATTCTCCGGCCAATCGCGTTTCCCGATTCCGGCATCAGTCGACGGAGTATCCTGCGCACTGTGTTTGGGTGTCATGCTACGATATGACCATAAATTAATATAAAGTGCACAATGCCATAGCATTGTACACATATTAGGCCAAAGGTCCCTGAATAATGATAAATTAACGTGACTTGTGAAATAAAGGAAGCGCTTACGAAATTATTATTTCAACCAGCGAGGAGAGGGGATCGCCAAGTGGATCAGTCAGTTTGGCAACTGCAACTCATGAGGCAGACTTGCTGGGCTTCTCTTTTCTGGTCTTCGTAAGAATGTTTTAAATTTAAATTTAGAAAGGCACAGAAAGATTATCACAAGATGCTTGGCGACTTTGCTAAATAACTGAGACACAGTCAATAGGGAAATATTCTGCCAGCCCACACATAGTAAATGGAATGTTTCCTGCATTGGATCACCCATGACTATTGAAACAGATGTGAACGATGTGGTGTCCTAGCATTCTACAGCACTCCCATCCCATAGGTTTTTAGATTCATGACTGCAAGTCCTCCCATAATAAATTACTGTACTCGGCCGTTTAGCAACACCTCATTGAAAGAGAGGAGGAAATGGGGGCAGGCATTCAGAACATGGGACTTAGTCAAATCTTCCATTCCTTGCAGTGGGACTGGAATATCCCACTGCTTGAACAGGAAGAGAATCCAGCCCCAAATCATCTCATATCCTTCTAAGCTCCACTGGCTCAACCTTCCTTCATAAGTTCCTTATCTTAGCAATGAGACCTTCTCTTGACTGCTTCCAATATAATTATATCCTTTTTTCAAATAAGGTGACCAAATCTGTACACAGTATTCCAGATGTGATCTCACCAAGGCCCTGTACAGCTGTAATAAAACCTCCCTATCTTTACATTCCATTCCCCTTACAATAAATGCCAACAATCCATTTACCTGCCTAATCCTTTGCTTTTTGTGATTGATGCCACCCGGACAGCGGGTCCCTCGTACCACCGAGTCTTGCAATCTCTCTCCATTTAAATGCTGTGCTGCTTTGCTATTCTCCCTGACAAAGTGGACAAGTTTATATTTACCCCCATGTTATACTCCCTCTGCCAAATTTTTGCCCACTTATTGACCTGTCTACATCATAGATTATCATAGAATTTACAATGCAGAAGGAGGCCATTCAGCCCATCGAGTCTGCACCGGCTCTTGGATAGAGCACCCTACCCAAGGTCAACACCTCCACCCTATCCCCATATCCCAGTAACCCCATCCAACACTACGGGCAATTTTGGACACTAAGGGCAATTTATCATGGCCAATCCACCTAACCTGCACATTTTTGGACTGTGGGAGGAAACCGGAGCACCCGGAGGAAACCCACGAACACACGGGGAGGATGTGCAGACTCCGCACAGACAGTGACCCAAGCCGGAATCGAACCTGGGACCCTGGAGCTGTGAAGCGATTGTGCTATCCACAATGCTACCGTGCTGCCCTACATCACTTTGTGGATTCTGTACCTCTTCTTGACAACTTGCTTTCTTATCTATCGTGGGGTCATGGGCAAGTTTATCTACCATACATTTGGTTCCTTCATCCAACCCATTGATGTAGATTTTATATAGTTGGGGTCCCAGCACAGATCTCTGTGGTACGCCACGAGTTAGAGCCTGCCAATTTGAAAAAGGCCCATTTATCCCTACTCTCTGGTTCCTGTTCGCGATCTAATCCTTTATTTGTGCTAATGTGTTACCCCCTACACGATGTAATATTACGTTGTGTGGTAACGTTTAATGAGGCATCTTGTCAAATGCCTTTTGGAAATCCAAATACACCACGGGCACCATCTAACGGCTGTGTTGCGCCATGCGTGAATCAGAGCGAGCTGGTTAAATCGCGGGAGTGTGGGAAATCAGGAACTGTGCCAGGCGCCAATTGTGTCAGATCTAATCATCCACTCCCGTTGGCGAGATCCGGATCATGCCTCGATGTGGCGAGAAACCAAAAATAACCAATTAAAGCCACTTTCCATCCATTAATGGGGAGGACCCCCTTTCTAACAGCCTGCCATGATCTAACCGGCTCCCCAGTGAGCGGTCGTGCACACACCCTTTAGCACACTTATTTAAAAACATGAAGTTAGCGCAATAGCTGCTGTGGGGATCAGAGGAGGCATGTAGCCATCTTGGAAACTGTGCAATCAACCCGGGGACACTGGGGCTGCTGCCCCACTGCTTGGGGAGATGGGGAAACCCGGGGAGGGTGGTCGGCCATCATCGATGAAGGGTTGCCCCTGGGCTGGGGTGTGAGGGGCTCAGTACCCCCATGTCAGATATGCCACCCCCGGATCGTATATACCCATAACAGTGGCACTCCAGCTGCTGCCTGTCCCCACCACCAAACACTTCCAGGACAGATCCCCGTCCGAGAGAATATGGTGAAGGTCACTTTCACCCCAACTGACTTTGGCGGCCTCTGGCCGCACGGTTGAAGGCCTTTGCTAATAGGGAATTAGCAATGTTGGTAATGTGAGCACTTCACAGCCCCCAAGTGAATTTCTCTGGGTAGACATGCCATTTCATAAGAGGGTGTTACTGCCTAGCACCCCAATCAGACTGTGAAGCCTCGACACTTTGCCTTAACAGTGGAGGCTTTAGCACCACAGAGGCAACAACCAACAATCAAACACACAAAAGATGGACTTCAGCACTGGGGTTATCCCCGTGACCAGGGGGTGGGTGTGTGGATAAGAGAGGGAGCCTGCACCCGGTCCAAGTAATGTTCCTGACAGGGGTCCAGGGTCTGGTGCCCAGGGGCCCTTGCTGTGGATGGGTGTGTGTGTGTGTGTGTGTGCAGGGCGTGGTCCCCCAGCACAACTGGCTTGTTGGATGGCACCTGAGAGATGGCGGAGACATAAGGATGGGGAGGCTTGGGGGACCCGATGGTACCAGGGTATCAGCCATAACTGATTGTCTGTTTCTCACCCACTCCAATTCCTTACAGATACCACATTGTGGATGTGTATTGTTAACTCCACAGCCGCTGCCCTCACAGTGGCACTGGCAGTCCAGACAGCCAGATGCTGGAGAAGCGGCAGTAGCGTTGACAGAGGCTCAAAGCAGCAGCCCACATGCAGGGACCCGCCCACACCCTGAGGACCATCAGTCCAGGGAAGGACCCAGAGGGGGAATGCAGTGATGTCCCAAGGTGTACAGTTGTCACTGGTTGTTTTGTTAATAATCTTTCTAATCACAAGTAGGCTTACATTAACACTGCAATGTTACTGTGAAAATCTCCTAGTCGCCAAATTCCGAAGCCTGTTCGGGGACACTGAGGGAGAATTCAGAATGTCCAATTCACCTAACAAGCCCATCTTTCGGGACTTGTGGGTGGAAACCGGAGCACCCGGAGGAAACACACGCAGACACGGAGAGAACGTGCAGAAGAACGTGCAGACTCCGCACAGACAGTGACCCAAGCTGGGAATTGAACATGGGATCCTGGCGCTCCAAAACAACGGTGCTAACCACTGTGCTGCTCTGCAAATCAAAGGGATGTCGGACAGCATGTGCCGCAGGAGGCTCTGCCTCAACAAAGAGATGGTGTGGCATAGACTTGTGATTACGCGTAGGAGGATGATACCGCTACCAGTGGCTGTCAAGGTCACTGCAGCCCTGACTATTTTACGCCTTGGGTTCATTCCAGGGCTCGAGCGGGGACATGTGTGGCATTTCCCAACCAACAGCCCACAAGTGCATCTGTGACTTCACAGATGCCCTGTTTGCCCGGTCCGCTGACGAGAGAACTTTGATCTGGACCAAGCCCATCAAATGCCTGGGCAGCAGGATTCTCCGCCATCGCCGGGATGTCTTAGGTCCAGAAGGTAATGGATGGCACGCAGATCTAGGATTACCATGCCCGAGGGATTGGGGCCGGGGAAGGGCAGAGAGCAACCGGGAAGAGTGGTGGATGCAGGCTGGCCCGCAGTGTGGAATAATGTGACAGAGGCTTCCCATGTCTCTGGTGTAATGTGTTTTAATGGTGAACAATCGTGACTCGAACTGTCCCTAGCTACTGATGGTACCGCCCCCTAACCCCATGCTCTCTCAGTGATCCTGTCTCTGCTTAGCTCTCCTTACTCTGCCACTACGTCTAGGTGTGTTCCCAGGATACTCATCTGACGTGGAGCAGCCTGCTGCTTTCCGCCCCCTAAGACCTTTGAAGCCCCTGACGGGCGTCCTCTGGAAGTCTTGGGGCAGGAGGGCCTTGGCCGACTTTCTGATGTCACATGCTTTGCTGTGCCATTCTGTTCCGCCTGCTGACACCAAGATGCGGCGTTGTCAGGAGGAGGGACTTGGGGAGCTAGTGGCCACCATCGTCTCCCTGTAGGGAAGTTCCGGGTTGGCCTCCGCTGCTCCTCCTCGCGGTCAGTGCCCGTAGGGTTCTGGGGGTCAGCTTGGAATGAAGGGGGCAGCTTGATTGAGCTCCAGAGGCCCCTGCGTCATCTGGCTCTGCCAGCCCTGGCAGCTCCCTATTGTCTGCATCATGGTGCCAATGCCCTCTGCGATGCCCCTGGGTCCAGTGCCTCACTAATGTCCCCCTGCATCCAGGACATGGTCCTCAATGACTGGGACATTTTCTGGAGCGCCTCAGCATGGCCCACCTGAGACTGGGATATGCTTCACAGCGCCCGGCATAGTCCACCTGAGACGGGGACTTTTCCGTTAGATCGCGCCCCAGATCTGCAGTTTAACCTTTATCCACATTGTTTGTTACTTCTTCATCAAACTCTAATACATGACTAGTGTCTCCCTTGTGGGCAATTATCAGGAAGCACTGACCGAGCCTGACAGCAGGTCACTTGATCTTTTGCCCTCTCTACTGGGTATGGCAAAGAGGGATCGAGGGGAGTATATGACTTTAAGATTTTGTTTTTGCCACAACACATCATGGCATTAATATCAAGTGACTGGTAAAAATCCAGCAATAGTGTTTTGGCTCCTCAAGAGTTTTTTAACAAAGAATTTTCTTTGTTCAAGTGCAGGTAAGAATGCATGTATAAGTTTCAATTCTTCTCACGCTCGATTACATTCTTTCAAGGAAAGAAAATTAAAAATGTCAAATCAATTTACCGACACTGTTATATTACAAACCATGAAGCTGTTTCTATTAGCAAGTTGTAACAGGTTACCTGGACATCATCTCATTGCTATTTGTGTGCCGATTGGCATCCATATTTACAATGTAATAGTTCCACTTCAAAAGTGCCTAATTAGCTAGAAAGTATTTTGAGACATCGTTAAGTTCTCAAAGTGCTTTGTAAGTCCAAGTTCTTTCATTTCATGTTTTATAGCTGGGTGCAATATTCAGTCCAGTCAAGTCAAATCCTCAGCTTCATTACAGTAGCAAACTAGACCTCGTCAAAATAAAAAGCCCACTTTCTGGCAGATTCTGGACACTAAACAACATTTGCTTCAAGTCTTACGGTAATTATGTTTTTACGTAAATAATCATCTTTATTGATTTTCGCTTACAGTAGGTCTTCCATTATTCGAGAAACTCAAAACCTTGAAATCCCATGCAAAGCGACTGAGATTGTCAAAGGTTAGCTTTCAATTAAACTGAAATGAAAGACTTGGCCAGAAATTATTAATTAAACTGGGATGAATTGTTTTGACATTCCCATTTGACACTGATCACGTTATGCTTGCTTAATCCCACAAAATATTTGAAGGTATCTGTTACAATTGTAAAATGCCTTCAATTTACCAATGGATCTGCTATTTGATAAAAAGGTAACCTTTTCTCTATCGACTTTTTCAAAGAGATTGTATTAGGTGGGATTGGGGTTGGGGTGGGGGGGGGGGGGGAGTCAAGGGCAGGGGGAATGATGGTTTAAGGAAGAACCAGGGCCTGGATTCTCTGTTTTTGGGACTATGTCCTCATGCCATCGTAATAACTGTGGCCTTTCACTGCCAGCTTTTGCTGCAGCTACAGGCCCCCGCACTTCTGTGTTGGAGGCTGCGCATGCGCACGGCAGCGGCCACGCCATGCTCCACGGTGGACTCAGGAGCTGGACCCTCCAAATAGTGCCCCCGATCGGCCACACGCCTGACCCGGTCCGCCCGACCAAAATTAGCGCGCTGCTGTATAAGGCCCCCCCTGCCCTCCGATCTGCTCGCCCCGACCATGGTTGCCGTGGACTAAGCCCGCAGCTGCCACGCGAGTATCCCGACTGGCAGGACCATGTTACTCCCCGAGTGCACCGCTTTTCGGGGCCCGGAGAATCAGGGAACCTGTGCCGGTCCCGATTCCATGCGGGAAACTGGATTCTCTGCCCTGGCACCGGCCACAATTTCGGCGTCGGGGTGCGGTCAATCCAACCCCAGTTTTTGTTCAGTTCCCCCATTCTCTGTCAAACCTCTGCTGTTAACACCTCACATTAACATTGATATCCCTTCTCAGTCCAAGTGATCTGGGCTGTGACAGTGTCTCCAGAACTATTACCAAAGATGCTCTTTACGGGTAATAATTGCACAACCAATTTCCTTTCCAGACCATAGTTTGATCGACCCAATGCACACTATGTGAAACTCCCCCACAACAAAAACATCTGCATGAGTCATGAGAGGCTCAGCTTTCCAAATTCATTCCAATCCTCAAACATTTTAATTACCCTTGGTTTTGTTTCAAAACTGTCGTGTTGCGTGATGGGCTAGTCCAGCAAGTAGCTGACTCAGGCAAGGATGGGTAATAAATACTGGCCTAGCCAGCGACGTCAACATCCTGTGGAAGAAGAAAATGAATTCTGGTGCTGAGTCAGCCAAGACTGAAGTAGAGATGACACAGTTGGCCTCAGTATCCTTGTATTAGGATATGGAAAACTAGCCATAGTTTATGTTCCTGGTCACTATCCATTAACCCCCCCCCCCCCCCCCCCACCACCACCACCCCGGCCACCTCAATTCCGTAGAGAACGAGAATTTAATTCCACTGTAATAGCATTACTGGTGACCTGATGGAAAGTCATCAACTCAAAACGTTAACTCTGATTCTCTTCCTACAGGTGTGTGCCTCCAGCATTTTCTGCTTTTATTTCAATTTCCAAAGTCTGCAATATTTTTGTTTTGCTTGGCATAACCATGATCCTCTGTGTCAAATAGTAAACCAACATGTGGAGATGCCAGCGTTGGACTGGGGTGAGCACAGTGAGAAGTCTTACAACACCAGGTTAAAGTCCAACATGTTTGTTTCAAACACTAGCTTTCGGAGCACTGCTCCTTCCTCAGGTGAATTCACCCGAGGAAGGAGCAGTGCTCCGAAAGCTAGTATTTGAAAAAAAACATGTTGGACTTTAACCTGGTGTTGTAAGACTTCTTACAGTAAACCAACAGGTACTGTTGGGGTCCCACATGAATAGTGAAATATCATTGGGCCTCTAGAATCGGTGGAACATGGAGACTTTGGACAAAGAAAAGATGTAAAAATTAAGATGGGGGGAGGGGGGGGGGGAAAATCTAAAACGGTTGAGACTCATGATGCGGCTACAGCTAACAGAAACAAATTCTACCTTGACGACATTTTAATGTTTCAAAACAAGCAGGTGGAAGGGACACAATGTGCCTGAACTGAGCCACACTGTACATACAGTATACTGTGGGCTTTGTTCAACTTTTAATGTCACTTCCAATTCAAACAGCTGAGTGAATTTCCAAATAGACCAGAAAAGTGAACATCAATACATTTTTGAAATGTTTTCAAGAAACAAATGACAATAGTGTACCAATAGCGTACATTTAGATATTCATGGAAGCCCAGTATTAATGGTATCATTGTAGTAGTTCCTGGTAGTCAGGGAGCAACCAATTAAGTTTGCGCTGCCTGTATTGGAAAGGTTGCATGTTTTTTCTGATGATGGAAAAGACAATACTAAACCATAGTTTACAAGATGCTATAATGCTTCTGTGTTATTGAGCCAAATACTGTTTATGGTTTGAATACACTTGTGTTTACAAAGTATATTTTCATGTTGAAGTGCTGGTCAGTGACATCTGGAAATGTGGTAGCATGCGTACCAATAATCTACCATCTACCACACACACACACACGCACACAGCCGAGTGGTGGAATAAACTTGATTTCTGGGATTATCTTGGACAAGGCAAGGAACCACCTGCTCCTTTACAGGCAATTGCAGTGAGGTCTCTGATTGAATGCTCAACAGAACAGGCTGACATGACCTCAGTTTCAAAGCAAGCATTTCCATCAAACTGGGCTGGACAGTATGCCTCCATGCTTTAATGTGGGACGGAAAAAGAAGTTGCACTCTGTCGCGCCTTGCATGATCTCGGGGCTGTCACGTTCTGTCGACTGGCCGAAGTGAATGATGAATGACAGAACATTTAGTTTAAATGATTTATTGTGGAACAACAGCATGGTAAGATAATTAGGATAAATGAAAAAAATAAACTAACACTAATTAACTATTATGGAACTACTGCAAAATGCGTCCATCCTCCAGCACGACCTACTCCGAACTCCCTGACCACAGGGTCATATGATGGGTTTACACTGTCACCTAGTGGTCAGAGGACATGCATATCATTATGTACAAACTTGCCGAATGCATATCATCACAGGGGTCTTTAGTGAAAAGCAATTTACAACCAATGAAGTACTTTTGAAGATACTGCCCAATGTTCTAATGTAGACAACGCTGCAGTCAACTAGCACACAGCAAATTCCCACACAACAGTGTGAAAGCGACCAGGTAATCTACTTTAGTAATATAGATTGAGGGATCAATACGCACTGGGGCTAAATCCCCTGCTCTTCTTTGATAAAATGCATGGGATCTTTTAACTCCACTGAGAGGGTAGATGGGGCCTCAGTTAAATGTCTCATCTGAAAGACTCAGTTTAAATTACTATAGACTTGAACCAACGACCTTCTGATTCAGAGGCATGAGTGTACTCCTCTGAGCCACAGATGACACCTAACAGAATAACCACGATTTGACTCAGTGGTAAAAATGCAACCCAAACTTACATCCTGTGACAATTGTTCAAGTAAACTAATTTTATTGGGTGTGAGGGAACAATGCTGACTATTCCCTCCCACTCCTTTAAAAAAAGAGATGAGCTATTTACTTAGTCTACTGCCAACATTTCTAGCTCCATAGCAGCACCCAGTGGTTGGTATTGAACAAAGCAAGGAAATAACCGATCAACAAACCCTTCTGACAGATCATCAGCGTGCTACCATTTTAATCCCATTAGGAAATTAATCTTTCGAACTTCAATCTGTATCAAAAAAGCAAATGTTTACAAGTCAGGGTTGAAGGTGTTAGTTATAGATTGTGCAGATTCAGTTAAATGCACATTTCACAAGGGCCAGAGTAAGTCGACATAAACCTCTCTTGCCCCACTGATGTACATTACCTGTCTACATCGCAGCCCCAGCTGAGAGATGGCAAGGATGTGTCTCCAATTTAACTCAATTGGGGTTGGGGGATGGTGGGGGTGTCTGGGAGGGTAAGGTCCCAAACATTTCAGAATTGCCATGGCTCATTGTCCGGTGCAATGAATGGATGGCACGACTGGGGAGAAAGATTTGCGCATACTCAACAGCAAAATGATTTTATCTTTTGAAACATTAAAAATGTCATTGAGGAAGGACAGCACGTGGCGCAGTGGTTAGCACTGTGACTACGGCGCTGAGGACCCGGGTTCAAATCCCGACCCTGAGTCACCGTGTGGAGTTTGCACATTCTCCCCGTGTCTGTGTGGGTTTTAACGCCACAACCCAAAGATGTGCAGGTTAGGCGGATTGGCCATGCTACATTGCTCCTTAGTTGGAAAAAATAAATTGGGTACTCTAAATTTTTTTTGAAATGTCATAGAGGAAAAAAACTAACCTGCGCCTCTTTCAGTGGTGGTATTGAAGACTAGCATAATGGGCAGTTATAATCTGATTAATTATTTTTGTTAGCTTGGGGCTGTTATGGATTTCTAAGCAGACCCTATTGTGAATCACAGTGTCTGTCTACATGTGCGTCATAGAGGAAGAGGCCAACGCAGCTCTGAACCTAAAGCAAGATTGAAGCAGAATTTGCTGGACTGACATCAAGAAGAAGACAGATTGTTTATGAGACAAGACCGGGTTCTTTGCCATGTCAGCAATGGAGGCAGCAGCTTCAATTTGGGTGAAAAACAAATTATATATGATAACCCCATTCATTGATTAAGGTCTCCATCATCTGTTGCATCAGGTGATTGACGTTCCAGCAGATCTTTGAACTTGATTGAAAATTGATAAATACTTGAATCCTCATGGCTGCATCTTAACTTGGATCGAGAGAGATTGACCTATGAAACGTGCTGCCCATGTCATTGGTACAAATGACTGTGAGGGCCACAGCTGATCCCCAATCAACATTTTCTGAAGAGCCTATCTAATCGCGAGTGTATTATTTTGTTGTTTCAAGTATTTGTACAATCAGTATCAGACTACAGAGAGTCATGAATACAGCCAGTCCATCACGCGAACCCGCCTCCCATCCATTGATTCTACATCACCCCCTGCCTTGTGAAAGGGGGCAGCATAATCAAAGACTCCTCCCACCCGGATTATTCTCTCTTCAATCAGGCAGGAACTACTAAAAAATTTGAGAACTCGCACTAACAGATTAAAAAACAGCTTCTTCCCTGCTGTTACCAGACTCCTGAAAGTCCCTCTTATGGACTGAACTGATCTCTCCACGCATCTTCTCTACTGAGTAGCAGGACACTCCATAAGCTACACTCAATATCTATGAATTTACATTGTGTACTAATCGTTTGTTATATCTTTCTCAGGTATGGAACGATCTGCCTGGTCTGTATGCAGAACAATAATTTTCACTATACCTTGATACTTGACAATAAATCAAAATTTACTACCTCAAACAAATCTGACCTGGAGGGCGATGCAGAAGTATGCAGGGAGAAGCCCTTTTTTTTGCCCTTTACTTCCCTTTTCCCTCATAGCTGCCAACTCCCCCCCCCTCCTCGCCCAAAAAAAGGCAATGCCACAATTGACTAATCTCAGTTGTGTGCACATAATGGGGCTCAACCGTGGCTTCAGACTTGACTTTAAATGGGTGACACTATATGGTAGTTGGACATTTGCATCTGAAGAAAGGTTAAAGGACTGGCAAACATGTGAAAGCAAATCGAAGTGAAGGCCATGTTTCTCACTGAAAGATTCTTAATGGGGTGATCCATACAAAGAAAAGATCCCCAAGACAAGAGAGATGTCATTATCTTTTTCCCTCCTTGGAAAGTTGTTTAATTTTTCCAAGTCTTTGAGGAATTTTTGTTGTTGTTGCAAAGATAGCTACAACCGAATCTCATCCCAGTTTGGGCGTGTATGTGGTCATGAGTCCATTAAGATGCTGTAGGCCAATGTTGAAGCTCAGGGTGTTTACCTCTGTTCATATGTTAGCTACAGAATGAATGGACCAGAAGAAGCACCTGGAGTAGTTAAGGAAGCTAAGCCATTAAAACAACAGGCAAGCTTTGTACGTACAAGCTCCACAGGGACACAGTACAAACACTGATTTTCTTCCCCTCTCTCAACTGTTATGGCCTGACATCCTGTCAAGACAAAGGAAGACAAATCTAAATATAATACTCAATGATAAGCCATGGAGCACAGAAAGATAATTTATCCCACTTGTTAGTAGAACACATACAAAGTGGTATTTTGAAGAGCTATGCAATTAAAATACTAAATGGCTCATCAGTTTACAGATGTTGACTTATTTGCTGGAAATGTTCCGCACAAATCATGTCTCTGTCTTATTTGATACCCCTCACTTAAGTCACAGATTTGATGGCTTAAAGAGGCTATTCTTAATTTGTAATTCTGCAAAAAAGTGCACATTCCTTATATCAAATCAGCACACATTGTCTTTACTATGCAGAAAATGTGCAATATATAAGATCTGGAGTGACGCAACAACTACTAATAACATTGCTCTATTAAAACTGAATTTATAATAGTTGATTGACAGTACAGAACTTGAGAATTGCTGAAAAATGAGGCATGTTAAAGCTTTTCCCCTTGCACTCATCAGGACACTTCTCAAGAATATCAGTATAAGAGGAAAACAACAAACATACTGTTTGAAAAGATAATGCTGATTGGTATGGAGAATGCACCAGTTGGTGGTGAATGACAGATAACTGCCAATAATTGTTTGAAATTTAAACCAGGCAGCTGATGGTCAAGGCATTGCCATGGGAAGTGAATCACTAAATGGCTGTTAGCTATTTTGTTTAGCTGAAACAGGCACAATGTGTGTACATTATTTGTGTCTGCCAAGAACAGGGCCTTATGTATGAATGCACATAGCTTCCAGTACATGCAAATGTGCTACACGGTGGGCCCTACTGACAATCTCAAATTGGTGGTCAGCATAATTCTTGATGTGGAGATGCCGGCGTTGGACTGGGGTGAGCACAGTAAGAAGTCTTACAACACCAGGTTAAAGTCCAACAGGTTTGTTTCAAACACGAGCTTTCGGAGCACGGCTCCTTCTTCAGGTGAATGGAAAGGCTTGTTCCAGAAATGTTTATATAGACACAGTCAGAGATGCCCCGGAATGCGAGCACCTGCAGGCAATCAAATCATCAAAGATGCAGAGAGAGAGGTAACTCCAGGTTAAAGAGGTGTGAATTGTCCCAAGCCAGTTCAGTCGGTAGGCCTCTGCAGGTCCAGGCTTGTTGGTGGGGGCCGCATTACATTCGGCCCCCACCAACAAGCCTGGACCTGCAGAGGCCTACCGACTGAACTGGCTTGGGACAATTCACACCTCTTTAACCTGGAGTTACCTCTCTCTCTGCATCTTTGATGATTTGATTGCCTGCAGGTGCTCGCATTCCGGGGCATCTCTGACTGTGTCTATATAAACATTTCTGGAACAAGCCTTTCCATTCACCTGAAGAAGGAGCCGTGCTCCGAAAGCTCGTGTTTGAAACAAACCTGTTGGACTTTAACCTGGTGTTGTAAGACTTCTTACTGAGCATAATTCTTAGCGCACACAGAGGATTATTTAGCAAATGTTGTCCAATGGCGGAATCACATCTAATGTGTGTGTTTTTAGTTTTGCAACCACGATGAGTATGATCTGTACCTTGCCCCTTGCGAATAGTGACATGGTGTTTGATATACATACCTAGCATCACACTTGCACTGAAATTCATGTGCCACATTACTCGTGTGCGATAGGCAGAACATCTTTTTGGCTCGAAGACAGCATCCTGTTAGTTGTAATTACCACTTTTATTGCTACAGTATTGCACAGTGGTAAAATGAGACAGCTAGCTTGAAAAATGAAAATGAAAATCGCTTGTCACGAGTAGGCTTCAATGAAGTTACTGTGAAAAGCCCCTAGTCGCCACATTCCGGCGCCTGTCCGGGGAGGCTGGTACGGGAATCGAACCGTGCTGCTGGCCTGCTTTAAAAGCCAGCGATTTAGCCCAGTGAGCTAAACCAGCCCCTTCAACTGTTCAAGCTGTTTTTGAGACACTTGCCCTCCAGGGTACTCTTATCTATAACTGGATATGCAGTATGAAGGGGACAAATGGTTGGGTGAATTGTTGCAACCAGTTTTGAGCAAGTTTCCCCACATACGCTGAAGGATTCGTTCACATTTGCAAAGACCATAAAGGACTTGCACATCGACGGCAATGCTGTGTCCGTGTGCTCATTTGACATCGCTAACCTATTCACCAAAGTTGCACTGAAGGAAGCCATAGATATTTGCACTGCAGCAAGCCATAGATATTTGCACTGCAGCACTATATCATGGCCATCCAGAACTGCCACCATTGCATGCTTCAGTATTCATATGAACTCGGCAACTTGCGCAGTTGAGCTCAGTTTTAAGAGCACGTACATCCAAATTGATGGTGTTGCTATTGAAGTCCCTCCAGGTCCCAATCGTGCAAACAACTACCACTTGCATATTTCTGATATGGGGATATGTTTGCTATATTTAAATTCGCAGCTGCGTATTTTAATTCCCTTACCTGTCTTAATGGGCTACAGTCTGTGCTCAAATTTGAAATGGAGCAATCAAATAAAAGCTCCTTTTCCTCGACGTACCAGTTGAGAAATTTACCAGAGGGATCTCTACCATGGTTAACCTCAAGCCTACTGTCATTGGCCAATATATGTATTGGGATTCCAGTTCCATCTGCTAGAGGTTTGACCTCATTGACAACCTTTTAAGTAGATCCTGAGTTATTTATTTACCATGCAAAATAGATGCTGAAATAGGGCACATAATAATAATCTTTATTGCCACAAGTAGGCTTACATTAACACTGCAATAAAGTTACTATGAAATACCCCTAGTTGCCACATTCCAGCACCTATTTGGGTACACAGAGGGAGAATTCAGAATGTCCAAATTCCTAACAGCACATCCTTGGGGACTTGTGGGAGGAAACTGGAGAACCCAGAGGAAACCAACACAGGCATAGATAGAATTTACAGTTCAGAAGGGGGCCATTCGGCCTATCGAGTCTGCACCAGCTCTTGGAAAGAGCACCCTATCCCCATAACCCAGTAACCCCATCCAACACTAAGGGCAATTTTGGACACTAAGGGCAATTTATCATGGCCAATCCACCTAACCTGCACATCTTTGGACTGTGGGAGGAAACCGGAGCACCCGGAGGAAACCCACGCACACACACGGAGAGGTTATGCAGACTCCACACAGACAGTGACCCAAGCCGGGAATCGAACTTGGGACCCATAAAAGGAATCCTGTGGGTTAATGACTATCCTGATCAGGTCATCTTGTGCAAACTGATGAGCTGGCTTAAGGCCATCACTTTTGGCCCCAAAAAGTGTCCAAATTAATAAGGTATCTCAAAAGCCTTTGAGCAACAGGTGAAGCTAGCTGTTTCATGTTGCTACTATGCAGTAGCAGTACAAGTGGTATTCACCACTAACAGAATGCTGCTGTCAAGCCAAAAGAGGTTTTGCCGATCACAGAAATGAGCAATGGGATATTTGAATTGCAGTACCAGTGTGATTCTATTTCGGCTGTACATCCCAAAGAATGGCAGATCATATCAAATAGTACGTCCCTGCCGCTGTCTGCAATGGGCAAGGTACAGACTGTATCCAACTAGCCCATGCTTGCACAACTCAAAACACAGTATCCAGCATTCAATGTGATTCTGCAATTGATCATTAGTTAAATAGTCCTCAGTGGGCTAAGAATGATGCTGACAACCAATTTAAGATTGCTAGTTGGGCTCGCAGTGACACATTTGCATGTACTGGACTTTTACATTAGCTTTGTACATTAGTACTCAAGGCCCTGTTCTTTGCAGACACAAGAACATCTACACACATTATGCCTGTTCCAGTTAAAACGGACAGCCATTCGATGATTCATCCCCAGGACAATACCGGGATCTATCACGGTCAAGCTCTCTGGTTTAAATTTCAAATGATGCATGGCAGCTATTGGTCAGTCACCATCAATTGGGGAAATCTTCATGGAAATGTCCCAGCAGAGACCACTTGCCAACCAATCAGCATTCTCTTATCACACAGGATAAATTGTTGCTTTCCCCTTCTACTGGTATTCTCGTGTCCTGATGAGTGCAAGACAAAAAGCTTTTTATATGTCTCTTTCTTTCAAGCAATACTGAATTTATAAGTGTATAAAAAGTTTTAAAATGTTTTATTTGTTTTAAATTTAGAGTGCCCAATTTTTTTTCCAATTAAGGGGAAATTTAATGTGGCCAATCCACCTACCTCGCACATCTTTGGGTTGTGGGGATGAAACCCACACAGACACGGGGAGACCTTAAAAAAAAAAGTTGACAATAAAATGATGCTCATTCACTCACAGGCCACTATTGTAAGACGTATGTGGTGCCTTTATTCGCCAAACACAATTTACACATTAGGTTCAGTTTGCATTGAATCTGTGATGTACCATACATTGGCCTCTCAAAGATGACCAATGGGTCCATTGCCAGTTCTGCCCTTTTTCGGATACAACTATGCAATGTAAAGTTAAAACTTATGGAGCTATGAAGGTTAGATAGAAAAGTAGGATTTGCAGTTGTTTACTTTAAAAAGTGTAGACACGTGGCCTAGTGGTTAGCACAACCGCCTCACGGCACTGAGGTCCCAGGTTCGATCCCGGCTCTGGGTCACTGTCCGTGTGGAGTTTGCACATTCTCCCCGTGTCTGCGTGGGTTTAGCCCCCACAACCCAAAAGAATGTGCAGGGTAGGTGGATTGGCCACACTAAATTGCCCCTTAATTGGAAAAAATAATTGGGTAATCTAAATTTATAAAAAAAAGTGTAGACACAGCAAACTATATTATTTAAAAAAAGTAAATGTTCTGTTTATGAGAAATATGAGAATGACTAGAGCGAGGGTGGGTCCGATCAAGGACAGTAGCGGGAGATTGTGTATTGAGTCTGAAGAGATAGGAGAGGTCTTGAACGAGTACTTTTCTTCAGTATTTACAAACGAGAGGGGCCATATTGTTGGAGAGGACAGTGTGAAACAGACTGGTAAGCTCAAGGAGATACTTGTTAGGAAGGAAGATGTGTTGGGCATTTTGAAAAACTTGAGGATAGACAAGTCTCCTGGGCCTGACGGGGTATATCCAAGGATTCTATGGGAAGCAATAAATGAAATTGCAGAGCCGTTGGCAATGATCTTTTCGTCCTCACTGTCAACAGGGGTGGTACCAGGGGATTGGAGAGTGGCGAATGTTGTGCCCCAGTTCGAAAAATGGAGTAGGGATAACCCTGGGAATCACAGGCCAGTTAGTCTGACTTCGGTGGTAGGCAAAGTAATGGAAAGGGTACTGAAGGATAGGATTTCTGAGCATTTGGAAAGACACTGCTTGATTAGGGATAGTCAGCACGGATTTGTGAGGGGTAGGTCTTGCCTTACAAGTCTTATTGACTTCTTTGAGGAGGTGACCAAGCATGTGGATGAAGGTAAAACAGTGGATGTAGTGTACATGGATTTTAGTAAGGCATTTGATAAGGTTCCCCATGGTAGGCTGATGCAGAAAGTAAAGAGGCATGGGATAATGGGAAATTTGGCCAGTTGGATAACGAACTGGCTAACCGATAGAAGTCAGAGTGGTGGTGGATGGCAAATATTCAGCCTGGAGCCCAGTTACCAGTGGCGTACCGCAGGGATCAGTTCTGGGTCATCTGCTGTTTGTGATTTTCATTAATGACTTGGATGAGGGAGTTGAAGGGTGGGTCAGTAAATTTGCTGATGATACAAAGATTGGTGGAGTTGTGGATAGTGAGGAGGGCTGTTGTCGGCTGCAAAGAGACATAGATAGGATGCAGAACTGGGCTGAGAAGTGGCAGATGGAGTTTAACCCTGACAAGTGTGAGGTTGTCCATTTTGGAAGGACAAATATGAATGCGGAATACAGGGTTAACGGTAGGGTTCTTGGCAATGTAGAGGAGCAGAGAGATCTTGGGGTCTATGTTCATAGATCTTTGAAAGTTGCCACTCAAGTGGATAGAGCTGTGAAGAAGGCCTATGGTGTGCTAGTGTTCATTAGCAGAGGGATTGAATTTAAGAGCCGTGAGGTGATGATGCAGCTGTACAAAACCTTGGTAAGGCCACATTTGGAGTACTGTGTGCAGTTCTGGTCGCCTCATTTTAGGAAGGATGTGGAAGCTTTGGAAAAGGTGCAAAGGAGATTTACCAGGATGTTGCCTGGAATGGAGAGTAGGTCTTATGAGGAAAGGTTGAGGCCTTTTTTCATTAGAACGGAGAAGGATGAGGGGCGACTTGATAGAGGTTTATAAGATGATCAGGGAAATAGATAGACAGTCACAGACTTTTTCCCTGGGTGGAACAAACCATTACAAGGGGACATAAATTTAAGGTAAATGGTGGAAGATATAGGGGGGGATGTCAGAGGTAGGTTCTTTACCCAGAGAGTAGTGGGGGCATGGAATGCACTGCCTGTGGAAGTACTTGAGTCGGAAACGTTAGGGAACTTCAAACGGCTTTTGGGTAGGTACATGGATTATGGTAGAATAATAAGTGTAGATTAATTTGTTCTTAAGGGCAGCATTGTTGATAGCACAATCCACAGCTCCAGGGTCACAGGTTCGATTTCGGCTTGGGTCACTGTCTGTGTGGAGTCTGCACATCCTCCCAGTGTGTACGTGGGTTTCCTCCCACAGTCCAAAGATGTGCAGGTTGGGTGGATTAGCCATAATAAATTGCCCTTAGTGTCCAAAATTCTACTATCAATGATTAACCTAGGACAAAAGTTCGGCACATCGTGGGCCGAAGGGCCTGTTCTGTGCTGTATTTCTCTATGTTCTGTGTAATGAACTTCAAAATAGAATAAAACCAAGTGTTAGGTTGGCAGGAACATTTTATTGATGTCAGAAATGGTGCACCACACACACTAAGTTGACCATTAATAAAGTTCACATGAAATATTTCATGATCTATACAAAAGAAAAAAAATTAAGGTAAAAATCATAATCCATTACATAATTTGGATCAAGTGTGAAGCAAATAAGGATACACTGCTCAATTATAACAGAAGGGTCCTTACATAATACAAATATATTTCACATAATGAATGGAAGTAAACAGTTTCCTTAAAAACTTGTAAAAAAAACGCACAATTAAACACTTTTCTACAAAAACTGCTATTGTGAGGTAAATGTGGTATGTTAATATATAAGGCTAACGGTTTAAATAGAGTGATAACAGACTTTCCTAGTTCACAGAATATTGCATTTGTTTTTGGTGCTTTAATAGTAGCTGCAAGTGTTGTTTTAAGTCTCCACTGCATGACATACATGCTTTCTAACTACAGCATTATCGCAGAACCCTATTTCTGCCCCCTTCACTCATGTTCATTATGCAATCCCAAATTTAATTTCTACACAGGTTCAGAACTAGTCATGTGCAAAAAACCAAAGAAAAACAGTAGACTCCCTTTAACTGCATTACATAGGAAAGATCATGAGTTCTTCTGAAAATCTAAATTTTACACATACACATTTATCGTGCCTTTTTTGTAATTAACAGATTTGATGTAGCATATTTAAATATCCTTGCGTTGGTGTATCAAATGAACAGACGTCAGCCTGTTCACACTTCATGAGAATAGCAGGATAAGTAGTCAATAAATTTGATAATTGAGGTTTATAAAGACATGAAAAATGACCTCTGAACGTTCACATATTTGAATTCTGGTGAAAATATTATTTAAATATTATAGATGTATAATATTTACAAGGCATACACTGTAATGGCTTTTCATGATAATGGAACATCTGCAGCTCTACAAGAGAGCAGAATAGTTCAAGGTTTTTCAATATATTCAAGTTGCTTAAAGATCGACCAAGGTCCTGTTAATGCAGAATTAAGAGTTGCAAGTTGAGAAACTATGTTCAGCAGGAAGGAAGCTCTATTATATTCATAAAGTAACATTTGCATAGATCAGCACCTGGATTAATTATCTCAATATCCTGTACTGCTGTTTTCATATTGCCAAGGGTGAGGAGCACTACTGAATTAGCCTTCAGAGCATCAAGATTGAGATGTGGGTTAGGATTGCCAACCCTCCAGGTTTTTCCTGGAGCCTCCAGGAATTATAAAGATTAATCTCTTGCTAGAGAAACCTGGAAGAAAAATCATAGGAATATCTTTCATTTTACTTATTAGTTATGAAACTATTGAAGATGGGCAAAATAGCTGTTGGACTGGGTGGAATGGCTGGAGGCAAGAGATAACATGATGAAACCTCCAGGAATAAGCTCAGAATTGGCAACCTTGGATTTGATGCAAATAAAATTTTTCTGACTCCAGTCTGTAATTGGTACTAATGTGGACATGCGACCAAAAGTAATCCAGGGTTTTTCTTACAAGTAGGGTTCTAACACTTTTACTTTTATTGTTCATATCTCTTTTGCTTGTGATTATGAGTGTACACATATGGAGGAGGGAAAAAAGTGGATGACGACCTTTCTCTCTTCCCATCTGCCAAAACGAAATGGTACGACTCCATACAATTGCAGCATGTTTCTTTATTGTAATATTAAAATCTACTAAACTTTCTAGACATAAACGCAAATAGATAAGGAAGTGATTACGGACTACAGTTACTTTTTGAAAATTTAAGAGGTGGAAATCCTGTTAAACTATTCAGTACTACAAACATAACCCATAATTGACGACTTCCACTGTGACGCTTTGGTACAAAGTTACACAGGAAGCGATACACCTGGATTTCTTACTAGAATGTAAACTTGAAATTGTAGGGCTTTTTTTCCTTAGGATAAAAAGATGAAAAAAATACTTTATTCAAAGTTCTGAAAAGATTTACTTGTTCCATATAATGGTTGCAAAAGACTAGAAAGGTGTTAATCAACATAAAAGGCAGGTAACAGAACAGATTACAGCTCAGGTCAAATGACTTTCACTTACATTCAGGGTCCGTTGATCAGCAACAAGCCCCAACTTACTGGGACAGATCATGTAAAATTATTTTTAAAACTTTGAGTCAGTCTTTAATAGCCCCTCCAAAAGGTTTATTCGTCTGTAACCCGTTTTAAGAATTAAAGCGGCCATGTAACCCAGGAGCCTAATCCTGATCAGTGCTTCGTGCAGCACATTCAACTTTCCCTTTTAATTGGCACATAGGGAAAGACATTTAGAAAAGACACCATACCCTGACACTCCATTACACCTTCAATGAAAGGTGCACAGCCTGATTTTGCAATAGTGTATTAATCACTGGTGTTTTGAGATCTCAGACAAGCACACAGTTCACTTTCCTTATAACTCAATTACTTAGAAATCTATTCATGCAGCGTATGTTCTGTGACCTTGGAGTATGTACAATGATGTTATTTGAAGCTACATTGTACCACAGTTCTTCATAATCAGAAATAACCTTCTTGGGAAGAAATCAAAAATGGCAAAAGCATTCTTAACTGAAAAGGTAGTTCACATTGTATTCAACATATTGAGCAAGGTTAGTTAATTAATTGTGCTCAATTGTGATCATTTCTAGGCAACCAGACCAGTATTTCACAAAGAAGCTGAAAATTGAATATTGCGGAAGAAACATATCTATTTGATTGCTTTCTATAAACCCTGCCTTCCAAACTTGGGAGCAGCTTGTGAAAGAGATCAGCACTGAACCAGTGTCATTGGGCTTTATTTTAAAAGTAGCTGTCAGATTTGGCTAGATTGCAAAGTCACAAATGCATTCATATTATTTCTAAAATTTGTTCATAAAGATGCTCAAAATATTACTGAACCACCAAGTAGTATCAAGCTATAAACTTCACGGCAGAAACAAAAAATTTCAATTCTGAAGTCAGTTCCAAGAATCTACGTTTTGATTGCTATTTTCAGATAAATTCAGACAAATTGGTCAAAAGAGGGATAAGTTCTTAGCTAGCAGGATTGGAACATACATTTGAACTTCATTTTAGATTTGGATTAATTTGTTCTTTCTGTTGTACATATTGTTAGGCTCAGCAATACAGTTGTATCTAGAAATATGCCAACACTTGGCAGCTGGCAATCAATAACCAGTTGTAGGAAATGTGATCTCGTAATTCCTCAAGATAGATCTACAGGCTGATCTAAGTTACTAGCAGCAAATAACTTTGTTCTATGTATTTCGATTGAACAAAATTCATAAGGTCTCACCATTAAAAATGCATCAGGGAAGAGTTATCAGGGCAATAGAATTGAAAATAAAACACTGACTAAAATTTTACATCTTTAGCTGAATAAATCCGATTATTCCCACCACTATTATATATAACTAATTTTATTCTACGCTGATCTATGAAAGCAGGAAACAGTAATCCAGTATATAACATTCATTATTGCTCTGAAATCGTAGGAGGCCTTTACTCAGGTTGTTAATCAAACAATGTTAGAACAGCTCCATTTTCTCTTGAAGGTGTAATGATGACCTAACACAATAAAACCAATTCACAGCAAGTGTGCGATGACAATTTGAATGTTCCTGAAATCCAAACTCAATTTTTCTTTTTATCAGTTGAACATTTCACAAAATTTTCAATGGGAAATATTACAGTGACTACAGATCACTATTACCAACACTGTAACACACATACATACACGCAAGAAGTTGTTTTATGGTGTTTAATAACTTGATTGACTGAGGACCAGTTATAGCTGTAAAAATATAATCTATCAAGGTGCATGTGGAAAATTGTATTTCATTGAGCGTGACCTCTGCCAGGAGCATTAAATTGCCAGCAAATTATTACCTCATCTAGTCTACTGAAAGTACGCAATTAGTATAAGAAATATCTCTGAACACAATCCAGACATACTTGACAAGTATTTTACAGCAAATAAGCTGATAAAAAAGGTAGTTATATACAATACCTGATTTTAAAGTCTATAATGTTCTGATAAAAGTAGGTGGATATAGTTGGAGTGTATTAGATTTGAATATTCTAGTCACCTTGTTTTCAGAGATTCATCAGAAGGTACTTCATAGTTGGCCATTCACTATGGCATTGCGGTGAAGCCTACATGTTTGTGAAAACTGGATTCAATACGGACCAGGTCACTAAAATACTTGAAACAAAATTGCTAATTGTTTCCAACCAGACAACAATCAAGAGTGGGGTAAAGTGAAAAAGTACTTGCAACTGGTCTTTATAATTTCAAGGAGAAAATGGAAATCTGATATAACTGCAGACTGAAAATGGAAACTGATGAAGTGTGCAATAATAAAGGCAATAGCTGAAGTCAAAGTAAAATGACTCCTCCATTAAACAATTGTATCAGTATGCAAGATGCAACATACTTTAAACTAGTGCAAAACCCTCTGTCCCCTTGTGGGTAAAAGTTACCAAAAAAACTGTAAAATAAAAAATGGCTTGTAAGCAATTTCCATTTGGTATAAAATTCGAATTGCAACTTATCAATAACCTTAAATGATGATCAACAGTCTAGATTCACAATGGAAACATGAATTGTTCGGCATCTAAAAGTCTTAACCAATTTAATGCATTGTGGCATTGTTGTATTGTGTTTTTTAAAAAAAAGATCAGTAGCCTTCAAACTGGTTGTGAAAAATTGGATGGAACTGGGAGTCACTTGGCGTTTCCCCTTGTGACAAAAAACTATTTAGTACTGAATAATTTATTTTCAATATTATGCCATTGTACCAAGGTGGGAAAGAATAAATTGTAACTAACTGATTTTGTCTTACTAGGTTGTGGCTAAACATCCATGTCTTTTAAATGGCATGATATTACTGCTAAAATGTGAATATATCCTCCAAAAAAATTCTTCTGTCAAGACATCCTCACATGTATAGGCATGCACAACTAGAAAACTAAATTGACGTTTCCTCATTAGGATCACTCACTGTACAACTCCTCCGATAGTATGGCCCTTTCACTACTGCCATTGTGACGCAAGGGCTTCAGTCTCTCCCAGTTTCCTTCACACATAAACCCCACCTCCCCCCCGCTTCCATCATCAATTGACATAACTGCTGCTTCACTCATCAATGACTCCAACCTAGCATGTGAAAAAAAAAACCACATCCATAGGATGGAATTCTGACCAGGCATATAATCCAAGTTTACAACTTGAAGTGAGGTAAAGTCAATCAACGATGAAGCTATATTTTTTGCTCAATTTGGAATTTTTGCTTTCAATGTTTAAAAACTGGAAAAAGCACAAGTATCCCATTAACACAGGAAATATCTTCATTGCAGTCCTTTAATCAAACAGGAGTTTTTGCCAAAAAAAAGGTCAACTGAAAAGCATGGCGAGCATCTAAAGTAATTTGCAGAACATTTTACAGTTATGCAAGTCACAATTTCTACATTTAAGACAGGACAACTTTGTTCATTTGAACAGGGCATTATTTTCCAAAAGCAGGAAAACGATGTTCAATTTCTGCCAATCTTAATAGGCATTAAACATACTTGGATTTTTGCAGAGTTATGGGTTAAATTCAGAATCTAACGGCAATACCATCCGTATTGGGCTCTTTCAATAATTGGGCCTGTTCCCTGTTAGAATTATTTAGTTTTATATAATATAATATTGGCAGTTTTGTTTTCTTATTTTTGTGGACACTAAAATGAAATGACCCAAAGGACAATTAATTTTGTTGGTTTAAAAAAGTATCAAAAGATTGCAAACGACTACAACTCCATGCTGCAACTGTATCTCTCCTCCGTCCCACCCCCTCCTCTCACACACACACGTAAATTGTTCATTTACTTCACTTCAATCACAACCTATGAAGGTCAATTGGGAAGAGGGCCTCCTTCATCTGAACCTATCGGATCACCATGTAAATTACAAGTCCTAAACTTTATCAGTTAAATAAGAATCTCATTTCACTGCACTGGGTTAAAAAAAAAAAGAGTACAGCTCTTTTCCCTCCACTGACCTGTTCCACCGGAGACTGAATCAAAAATGCTAAACTGGCAGCCAATAAAATAGGCAGCGTATTGACTAGCTGGTTATGTAGCCTCAATTAATATCTACTGGTTTTAAAGGCTTGGTTATTTTAATGATTTATTGATGTACAGTTAAGTCCAGGCAGCAATGTGAACACTGCTAGTATCACTTGAAAGCAGCCAACATCAATCTTAATCAAGAAACTCAAAATACAAGGAAGCTTCGGATCATGATTGCTGCTGTTTAGACAATTTCTGATCACTACACTACTAGATGCATTATGGGTTGAAAAACTGTAAGAGACATCCTTGACTCTAGACTTGTAAACTCTCAGCCAGAGTTTACCTAGTATTCCACTTGCTTTTCCCAGATGAGGGAGATTTTCTAACTGATCCTTGAGATAATTCAAGTCAAATACAACTTTTTCCAAACATACAATATAATTGTTAGCAATCTTACAGACATCCTTCTGAAACTACACAAACTATTTATGAATTATAAATAACAAAGCTTATGTACTGTCATCACTTGAGTCCTTGGGCATTCAGGATGGAATACAGAATCAAAGTAAAATTACTTTGAATATATACAACTAGGCCAACCAGGTATGTGTTGGTTTAACTAAATTTGTTACTTTTGACCAATTTGCGTCTTGTTCAACTTTTTAAAACTCAAAAACAAAGCAGCAAATTACCACGCACCTTTAATGGCTATTATGTTAGCAGGTCGTCACCATCAAAATGATGGGTAAATCCGAATTGTAACACTATGCTTTTGCATTTCCTACTATGAAATGTATAATTTTTTTTATCATGTAGCATACTGAACCTTTCAATATACTTCACCGCACCCATCATTTTCACTGTACAGAACTGCGATTTCATCCTTTCACCCTGTACTATGCAGTTTTCCGAAACAAAGATCTTTTTTCTCTCCTGTAAACATTGCTAATGTTAACAATGGAAATTATTACATTTACGCAATGTTGGTTCATGCTACTTGTACTACTGATACTTGCATTGGTACCCGCCTATTCACGGCTTTCAAAATGTAGAATGAGGTAAATAAAGTCTTGCCTACCTACTTATTTTTTTAAGTTTACTTTTTAAACTTTTTTTTTATTACTACACTGAAATGAAATTGGTCATTAGTTCCTCTTGACTCAAATAAGGTTACTGCTTTGCGGTTTCAAAGCTGTTTTCAGGGGCCAAATGCTTCAATGCACAGATGGACCTGGCAAAATTCCCAACATCAAAGTTCTGCTCCCCCTTTCAAGTCAGTGCTTGTGGAATTTGTTTCAATAGAAATATCCCCATACTGCATCAAATGTTTCCTGAGTCATACTATAAACTAGAGCCATAGCTCAATATTAATGATGTCTCTATTTTGAAAATTGAACTTTTTGAGCATTTCCCTGATGCTTTTGAGTTCCTCTTTTTTTTCCATTAATAGTACAGTTGAATTAACAAAAAAACACAAATCCCACGAAAAAAAACATTTAACCCCCATCCAAGTCATGCTATTTTGCTAAAACATTTCCCAGTCCAATTGAGAAAAAAAAATCCAGACTTATTTAATTTTCTGCCTATCCACTGTGTTTAAAATTTATTCCTAATACAAACTGTTCTAACATGATTACAGACTGAATGCACCAAACAAAATGGTAAAATGTTGCATTGGAAGGGCTTCATACATTTTACATTTTTTCTCACAACCAGACATATAAACATTTGGACTGGCAATGTGCTTACGCATGGTTAAAAGCATGGTATCAAGCACTCAAGGCCCTCCAGCCTGGTCATACTTATGACCTTACCTGTAACTTTGGCTGGTTGGAGTCTTGGCTCCTGTACTAATTGGCTCATTAGCATCAGACAACAAATTAGTGTACCCTGAGAATTCAGAAACTGTAGTCCTTATTCTGTGGCCTGCCTCTTCGCCGGTGCCACTGCTGAAAGTCATTGGCACTCTCCCACCTGTCTTAAACTGAGATCCAAAGGCCTGGGCAAAATTCTCAATCTGATAGACCTGATGGTTCAGGCCAGCCTCCAAGTTCTTTTGTTGTTCCAGCTGCCCCACTAACTCTTGCGATGGAGTCAGCCTTTGATGAGCAGCTTCGGTACCAGGAAAGTGAATGCCAGGTTGGGAACCTCCAACCAACAGACCAAAATGGGATTTTGGTGAGGTGGTTGGCAATACTGAGGTAATAGATGGACTGAAACCACACTCAAGTGCAGGTGTGTTATATGCCTGTTTGTCAGGGAATAAATTATGGCTGGGGATACTCGCTGGAAGACTAGTGGGACAAAACTGCATCCCTGGGCTTAGTGAAAAACCGTCACTTTGACTTGTTCTCTCCAAAGCTTGCTGCAGGTACTTAGAATATTCTTGGAGCATTCCTGTTTTGTCACCTCGAGATGCATGTGGTTCTGGGCAAACAGCATTTTCATGTATCTCTGGATTCTCTCCTGAAGAATGCATTGGGATATGTTGCTCAGTCATATCAAAAGGAACATCATGCTGGCCCTCATGTTTGTGAGAATATTGGTCCAGAAGGCTTTGAAGGACCTCATCTGGAATTCCAGACTTTTCATGACAGACTTTCACATCCACATTCATCGGAGAAGAGTCCAGCAGTGTAAGCGAGGCTTCATTATCCATCACACTGGCAACTGCTGCTTGAATTACAGACTGTTGGGATGCCATCTGTCCTATACTTACTGCATAGTCATTGTTACTGGAAGCAGCTTGCAAGTATCTTTTTTTCTTAAAAAACTGCATAGCATCATCATAGTTGCAGTTGCTAGCCTGTTCTGTCTTATTGCCCGTGTTCTGCAGCAAGACAATATTATCCATGCTGGTGCTATTGTTCAATTCCAAAGTTCCTTGTTTATTAGCCATCAGCTTTTGCCTCATCAGCTCTGTGGCAGGTATAACAAGAGGTGTTGTACAGTTCAGACCTGTCCTTTGAGGGCTCTTCCTATTCACCTTTTTGATTACCAATTTAGGTGCTCTTGTCTGCAAATCCTCTTCACTTCCCAATTTCATACTAGAGGGCAACATAGGCATCTCAACAGCATATTCATGCATATTATATACAGACAATTTATCTTTGCAGGTGGTCAAGCTACTTGGAAGTTCAGAGATGGTGGTTTTAATCTTTTTGCGAGCTGCCTTTTCCTTAGTCTCCTGAGATGCAGCTTTTGATTTTGCTTTTTTGCGTGCTCCCTGAGTTGATGTGAAACAACCATTTCCCATTTGATTGGATGGTCCAGGTTCCATTCCATTTTCACTTTTACCAAGGACTTCACCACATGTTCGCCTGTGCTTTAATAACCTGTCTGTTCTGGAAAAATACTGAGAAAAAGAAGAGAAGCAGAATTAAAATGTCTTCTACAATACTAAACATACACTCAATGAAACATATAATATATATATATATTAGATACACAGAAAGAAAGAATTGCAGAATGGTTACAGTAGAGATAAATATAAATGACCACTGAACCAAAAACAGTAGCTTCCATTTCCCAAAATAAACACTAAAAAACTTCATTATACATTTGAAATCAAAGGACAATTATTCCCATTGAAAAAGAGGATATGTAATTTAATTAATTAAATATAAGCCACATAAATGAAGCTTATGAATGGCATGGTGCAGAGAAAATAACAGAATATTTGCTGGGGTCTTGCTAAGTGGCTGGAGTGGCTAACTTTGTTAAATTTTTTTTATTTTTATAATTTTGTTTTTATAAATTTAGATTACCCAATTATTTTTTCCAATTAAGGGGCAATTTAGCATGGCCAATCCACCTACTCGGCACATTTTTGGGTTGTGGGGGCGAAACCCACGCAGACACGGGGAGAATGTGCAAACTCCACACGGACAGTGACCCAGAGCCGGGATCGAACCTGGGACCTCAGCGCCGTGAGGCGGTTGTGCTAACCACTAGGCCACCGTGCTGCCTTGCTAACTTTGTTAATTGTGTGATCATTCAGGACCTCTTCTTGCTGCCAAGTCCGACAGTAAGGATGTAGAGAGAGGTGCACGAGGCAAATCTACATGACATGCAACGAGGGAGCTCAACATTAAGCTTATGCTGTCTGCAATGCTACTGTAGCAAATACCCTGCCAATATTTGTTGTCAAATCTCATGCACTATGCCCCAGCAACTTTCTCACAAAGCCCATCTTTCATCCACTAATACAAAATTTAAAAAAAAAAGAGTAACAATTCATTTAATTTATAGACACATGGATATTTCAGCATAGGTTAACATTTGTCCTACTGTTATATTACATATTTAATTCCCTAAAATCTCTTTCCATGAAAGCCTCAACAGCTGGAAAAAGATTTACCATACATTGTCCCTTCCACCCATTTCAGTCAGGCTAAACAAGTGAGGCTAACATGGGCAGTAGATTGATTCACGTGTTTGATTTGAGAACAGTGAATACATTCTCTGGTAAATCAAATCTGGCCAATAAATTTTGACTAGCTTCAAACACTTCTCTAAAAATAAACAATTTCCCAATACCCTTGCATCCATCATAAAAAACTGTTCTATTAAAGCAACACTATATTATGGTTCAGCAATGGGACTGGGCCATACAGCATATATGTCGCTATTTACCTCACAAAGCTTTTGATTAATCTAACAATTCTGCCTTGTTATCTATATTTTACATCTTTCCCATTCACAAGAAACACTTTCAAAGTCAGTCAGTTCACAGGTACCTGTTGACAAGTGTGGCATTGATAAGGCTTTTCCCCACTGTGTGTCCTTTTGTGTCGCTCCATGTGATATTTCTGGATGAACCTCATATTACACTGATCACAGCAGAATGGCTTCTCTCCTGAGGAACATATATATCAAGCTTCAAAACATGTACAAAGTACCATTGTTTATAGACAACCCCATCACATATGCAATAGGTATATAATTACAAAAAAGTTTTTAAGAAAACTTAAAAAGCACTGAAGTTAGCTGAAATAGGTGCCAATATAATCGCTGTGTGCATACCACTGTGGATCTTCTCATGCCTTTGAAGCAGATACTTCTGAATGAAGCACATGTTGCACTGGCTACACTGGAAAGGTCGTTCACCTATACCAAGAACAATTTTAGAATTATCCCTCCAACATAGGCTTTCAGGTCACACTAAACTGTCTCAAACAGGAACTGTAGCAAGCAGTTCCAAAGTAAAGCAAGAAACGCAATAGCATAACCACAGAAAAATCACAAAAAATTGCAAGGAAAATATTGGAAAAATTCATAGCTTACTTCCAGTGCTATCAATATTTTCATTCCTTACCAGTGTGAATGAGCACGTGGCGACGCAGATGGTAAGAACTACGGAAGGAGGCACAGCAATGCTCACATATATGAACCTTCGGACCATGTAAAAGACCGGTACCATCTCCACCCGTTGAAGACTACGAAGGAAAACAATTCTTTGTTAAAACCCAAGAACCAATTTAATTAAAACATCATCAAGTTTGATATTGTGGTACGGGATTTTGTCCGGAGGCAGGTTCCTATTTCCCTCGCCTTCCCCTGAGGGGGTGACAAGATAAGGTGATGTCAAAAACAGAGGTTGGAGAGGGGTGGGTCTCGGAGATATACAAGGAGTTGATGGAGTGGGAAGGGGCCCCCATCAGGGAGGTGGAGGAAGTGGGAAGAGGAGCTGGGTGGAGAGATAGAATTCGAGCTGAGGGATAAAGCCCCGAAGAAAGTCAATTCGTCCTCGTTGTGTGCAGCTTGATCCAGTTCAAGGTGGTCAACAGGGCCCATGACGGCAGCCCGGATGAGCAGGTTCTTTGAGGAGGTGGAGGACAGATGTGGGTGGTGTGGGGGTAGCCCAGACAACCATGTTCATATGTTTTGGGCATGTCCGAAATGGAGGGTGATTCTGGCAGGGATTTGTTGGGATGGAGGGACTCAGAGGCCCCGAAGTCAGGAGTGTGGGTCAGCGATCTGGCAGGGTTTCTCAGTCTGGAGAAAATTAAATGCGCTTCTGAGATGATCAATTCAAGGGTTCGCCCTGAGATGGCAGCCGTTCATAGACTACTTCAAGGAAAATTGAACGTCAGCAGTAGAGGAGGAGGGGGGGGGGGGGGGGGGGGGGGGGGGGGGGAGGAGAAAGAGAGGAGGAGGAAGACAGGAGGCATGACAATGTTGCAAGAGGACAGATAATAGAGTTTACGGGCAGCTAGGGAATAGAGCGGGGGTGTTGTTCTGTAAGTTGTTGTTTTTTTTACGTGTGTCAGCCCGTGCGGTTGTTTCAGAGATGTGAATGTGTTAAACTGTGAAAATTGCAAATGCTTCAATAAAATATTTTCTAAAAAAAAAGTTTGATATTGTGGGGTCGTTAAAAACCTATTTAGATGAGATGGTGGTAATTTTAAACCTTTGAAACCTTCATAAGTCAAAATTATCTGTGGCATTCAGCAGAGTATATTTGGACCAGTATATGCATTAGTAATTCATTTTCTATTTTGAAGTCCTATGTTCTTTCCTTATTTCTGCGTTTGGATTTTAAATTTCTTTGTCCATATTTATAATAATGGAAACTGCCTATGTAAACATGCCATGCCTTAATTACATCCTTGGTGTGGAGGACATAGGAACTTATCATTGAAATAACTGATGAGAAGTGTACACAACTGTAGGTTTAACACATTTATATATAAATAAATGGAAGCGTCAACAGGTGCAAAAGAATACTTAGGAAATATAATTGTTTGCAAATAAACTTCAAAATCTTATTATACTGATAAGATGGAACGATTCTCCCCACAACCCAAAGATGTGCCGCGTAGGTGGATTGGCCACGCTAAATTTTAAGATTGAATAGCCAGCCAGTTAAGTTCTCAAATGATTAACAAAACCTGCGACTTTAGTAAATAGTTAACTCTCCAAGCTACCTTCCAGTGTAATCAAGGCACTGAGAAAAAAACATGTCCTTACCTTGGACGTTTCACTTCGTTTGCGCTTGGGTTTTGTATCCTGAGATTGGGAGTTCTGTTTCTTTGCCCTCTTAACATTCCCTGGTTTTGGAATAGTGAGGTAATCTTTTTCATATCTGACCTGTGACTGAAGGAAATAAATTAACAAAATGTTAATGTCGGTAGGGATTTGTTACTCTACCCTGGGCCCTAAAATATACATTTTCTTCAATTTTGCAACTTCCTTGAATTCAAAAGTGCACCGCCCCCCAAAAAAAGGCAGTCAACATGGCTGACAAAAGAAGTTATGGATTGTACAAGATTAAAAGAAAAAGCCAGAAGTAGTAAACCTAATTGGGAAGTTTTTAAGAATACAGCAAAGGAAGGCCTAGATACTGATTAAAAAGGGTGAACAGAATTAATGCAATCCGGTGAAAAACAAAAACAGACTGTAAAAGCTTCTCTAGGGGTGTAAAAAGGAAGTATTTGGCTAAGACAAATGTGAGTCCATTACAGACAGAGTCAGGAATTCATAATGGAGAATAGAGAAATGGCAGAGAAGCTAAATGATTACTTTGTCTTTGTTTTCACGAAGGAAGTTACAGGAAATCTCTTTGATGTAGAACTCGAAATGAAAAATGAAATGAAAATCGCTGAATGTCACAATTAGGCATCAAATAAAGTTACTGTAAAAGCCCCCAGTCGCCACATTCCGGCACCTGTTCGGGGAGGCTGGTACGAGAATTGAACCCGCGCTGCTGGTCTGCCTGGGTCTGCTTTAAAAGCCAGCTATTTAGCCCTGTGCTAAACCAGCCCCTGCTGGAAAGGACCAGGGAGAATGCACAGTTCAAGTAAATCAGTATAAGTAAGAAAGTTGTATTGGAGAAATTAATGAGACTGAAAGTTGGTAAGTTCTGGGAACCCAACATTATGCATCCCAGAGTGGTGAAAGTGTTTGCTATGGAGAAACTTTAAAATAAATAAATTTAGAGTACCCAATTAAGGGGCAATTTAATTTGGCCAATCCACCTACTGCACATCTTTGGGTTGTGGGGCTGAGAGCCACGCAGACACAGGAAGAATGTACAAACGGCACATGGACAGTGACCGTGGGCCGGGATCGGACCCGGGTCCTTGGCGCCGGGAGGCAGCAGTGCTAACCACTGTCCCACCCTTAGAAAACAAGAGCCATACCTGTTAGCTTTACAACAGTGGTAGGGAAAATGCTAGAACCGTTATAAAGGATGTGATACATAGACATTTGGACAATTATCTGATTGGGGATAGTCAGCATGGATGTATTTTATTTTTAAATAAATTTAGAGTACCCAATTAATTTTTTCCAATTAAGGAGCAATTTAGCATGGCCAATCCACCTACCCTGCACATCTTTGGGTTGTGGGGACGAAACCCACGCAAACACTGGGAGAATGTGCAAACTCCACACGGACAGTGACCCAGAGCCGGGATCGAACCCGGGACCTCAGCGCTATGAGGCAGCAGGGCTAACCCACTGCCCCACCGTGCTGCCCTGTCAGCATGGATTTATGAATGGGAAATCACATTTGATGAATTTGTTGGCGTTTTTTTTTGAAGGTGTTACGAACAAAATTGATAAAGGAGTTGATGGACACAGTATATTTGGACTTCCAGAAAGCTTTTGGTAAAGTCCCACAGGGGGATAATTAGCAAAACAGAAGCACATGGGAAACGAGGCAACATACTGTCATGGACAGAGGATTGGCTAAAAGGCAGAAAACAGAGTAGAAATAAATGGGTTATTCCAGTGTTGAGTGGCTAGTCTGGTACCGCAAGGATCAATACTTGGGCCCCAGCTGTTCAGAATATACATCAATAATTCAGATGTGGGTACCAAATGTGGTATTTCCAAGTTCACGGTTGATACAAAGGTAGATGTGAATGTTTGTAAGGACGATGTAAAGTGGCTTTTGGAGAATTTGGACAATCTTAGTGAGTGTGCAAGAACATGGTAGATGGAATAAAATGTGGAGAAATGTGAGGTAATCAGTTTTGGTACAATCATAGAATCCCTGCAGTGCAGGAGGCCCATCAAGTCTGCACCGATCCTCCGAAAGAGCACCCTAACCCAGGCCCAATCCCCGCCCTATCCCCATGACCCCACCTAACCTTCAGACACTAAGGGGCAATTTATCAAGGCAAATCGACCCATCTGCATATTGTTGGACACTAAGGGGCCAATTGTGAATGTTTAAAGCAGAGATTGATAGATTTATGATCAACAATAACGTAAAGGGTTATGGGGATTGTAGGCGGAAAACGCATTGAAGTCTCTGATCAGCCATGATTGTCCAATACCAGCACTCCGGCAAATTTACTCTGTAGACAGCAGTTAACTGGTGGACGAGAGTGACAACCAGATGATGACCATACTTATCAGATTGGATAAATAAAGGTGTCTGGCATCTTGAGAATTCAGTCTATGATATCCCTAGAGAAGTGAGAATGCACTGCAGGGGAAAACTGCAGACATGAACCTGAATTCTACATATCTGCGATGAGCTACATCAATAAGCTAGGGCAGCTGCTATCAAAGCATTATCCTTCTAGAACAGTTTTGTTACATTGGCATACTGTAGCTTACTAGGCAACAAAATATAATATTCAAGCAATAAATGGCTGTACTGATATTTATGACAAAAATGTTGCCAACATTGATAATAACAAAAAAAAAGCACATTTGCATTCACAAATATTTTCACAGATATGATTCTACCAAGTAACAAGTTACTCAAAATGTGAAGTTGATGAAAGTTCTAACTTAAATAAAAACACATTGTACTATATGCATGTGCTATAACTTTAATAGTGTGCAACAGGCCATTCTGGCCCCAAAATATTATCAAAGCACTGAAAGACAGCAAAGAACAAATATATTCAGCAGATAAATCTTTTAATTAGCTGAACCACTCCTTTGTTGTTAACGAACTGTGGCCGAAAGGCCATCTAAAATGGAGTCCTGCAAAGGAGGCTGGGAAATTTAGCCAAGTAAAGGACAAGCAGGCTGCAGTTTAAATAAACATTGATGAGCAAGCTGCAGCCTAGACATCGCAATACACAGGAAAAGGCCATCTCCAGGGACAATAGAAACACACTTGTCAAACACGAATGTCTACCAGATTCCATATTTGGAAGGGCCTACATGCCCCTAACACCTACAAACATGGTCGGTGAGTGCACACCCCAAAACTGATGTGGCAGTCCCTGGTTGGACTTGATCGATCAGCGTGATCAAACCCTGATCAATTGATTGGTAATGACCTGGGGACTTTCCAAAAGGGCACAAAATCCAAGAAGGTCAAAAGGTGCCACACCACCTTAGAACCTCTTTTTGCAGCAGCCAGCAACAGTAACGGAACAACGGTGATCATCACCAGCCACCGTAAGGAGGACCATCATGTAACCAACAGAAGGAAAACCAGAACCAGAGCATCAGACAGACCGAGGACCAAGCATCGAGGACTACAGGACTTAGCACAGAGATCAAGGCCAATATCTGCCTGGGTAATTGCTAGTCACTCAAAAATAAAGTTACAGTCTAGTATGAACTTTTAGTACTCTGTAGAATAACTTGTGTTGATGGAGTAATTGATTTACTGTAGCATTGTGAGAGTGTGAATAAAGACTATTGATTTAAAATGAAGTTGACTTGCAGTCATTTGTCCACCGCATATGGGTTAAAGACACACTGTGATAGCAACAAAGCACTAAATTTTTGATTCAAATAGTGCAGGCACTGATAAATATGGAGTCTAAAGGTTTCAAAGGAGCTTTCAGGTAGCAAGAGGAGAACTACAAAAACAGACTTTGACTCACAATGTTGTGAATAATTTGAGTGGCAAGCTTTGAGTATAAGTGGAAATTATTATTCATTAATAATCGGATCCAGAGAATTAAGATAAAACCCAATTTGAATGTGTTTCACTTGCCACTGGCAAAGCCCAACTTGCCAGGGTTCCAACCCCTGGTTGTTATTCAATGACCACTGCTGGAAACTGTACAAACAGGGTCAACTGGAGACAGGATCTCCAGTCTGGCTGTGATACCTTAATATGTTGCCCGGGTTCATACATTAAGAATGACATTTAGACAAGACAGAAGAATTGCCACTTGCTGTGGAAGTAACTTCAACACAAACAAAGACCTTAGGGGCATTTCAGGAAGTGAAAGCGGGAAAATAAGACAACAAACGGAACACACCTTATAGCAATTATCACCATATCAGTAATTCCAACGTGGGAGGATTGTCACATTAATTGCAGTACAGTGAAAAGTATTGTTCTGCGCACAGCCCAGACAGTTCGTTCCATACATGAAATAATATAGCACATACGATATGTACACAATGTAAATACATAGACACTGACATCGGGATACGCATACGGAGCATTGTACTACTCAGCAGAGAACATGCCTGGAAAGATCAGTTCAGTTCATAAGAGGGTCATTCCAGAGTCTGGTAACAGCGGGGAAGAAGCTATTTTTGAATCTGTTAGTGCGTGTTATCAGACATTTGTATCTCCTGTCCGATGGAAGAGGCTGGAAGAGAGAATAACCCGGGTTTGATTTTGTTGCCCGCTTTCCCAAGACAGCGGGAGACAAAGTCAATGGATGGGAGGCAGGGTCGCATGATGGACTGGGCTGTGTTCACGACTTTGGCCGAGCAGTTACCATACCAAGCTGTGATGCAGCCAGATAAGATGCTTTCTTTGGTGCATCTTGTCCTCCAGAACTTGCCGCACCATAGCTGTTCTATCCGGCAAAATGGAAAATTGCCCAAGTGTGTCTGCACACAAGGAAGAGGGCAAATCCAACCCAGCCAATTAACGCCCTATCAGTCTATTCTCCTGTAACTCACCTCCTGACCGCCCCCCCCTCCCCCAAGCCTGACCACCATCGAGCAGTTGCCATACCAAGCTGTGTTGCAGCCAGATAGGATGTTTTCTTTCTTTTCCCACTTGAAGGGTATTAGCATGGCCAATCCACCAACCTTGCACATCTTTGGGTTGTGGGGGTGAGACCAAGGTAGATACGGGGCCGGGATTGAACCCAGGTCCTCAGCACAGTGCCACTGTAATAGGATGCTTTCTATGGTGCATCTGTAAAAATTGGTATGAGGCAATTTGGACACAATGAATTTGCTTAGTTTCCTAAGAAAATATAGCTGCTATTGTGCATTCTTGGTCTGAGCGGCAAATGTGGGTGGACCAGGACAGATTGCTGGTGATGTTTACACCTAGGAATTCGAAGCCATCAACCATCAACACCTTGGCACCATGGACACAGACAGGAGTATGAACGACACTTCCTGAACTCGATGACCAGCTCCTTAGTTTTGCTGACATTGAGGGCGAGATTGTTTTCATTGCACCATTCCACTTCCTGTACTCTGACTCATCATAGTTTGCGATCCAACCTACTACGGTCGTGTCATCAGCAAACTTGTAGATGGAGTTGGAGCCGAATTTTGCCACACGGTCGTGTGTGTGTATAGAGAGAGTATAGTATGGGGCTAAGCATGCAGCCTTGTGGGGCCCTGGTATTGAGGAATATCGCGGAGGTGTGTCGTTTATCCTTACAACTTATAGTTTGTTGGTCAGGAAGTCAAGGATCCAGTTGCAGAGGGAGGAGCCAAGTTCTAAGTTTTGGAGTTTGGAGACAAGCTTGACTGGGATTATGGTGTTGAAAGCGTAGCTGTAGTCAATGAACAGGAATCTGACGTAGGAGCCCTTGGTGTCTAGATGCCCCAGATACGAGTGTAAGACCAGGGAGGTGGCATCTACTGTGGATCGCTTGTGGCGGTATGCGAATTGCAGTGGCTCAAGGCAATCTGGAAGTATGTAATTGATGTGTCTCCCAGCTGACCCCTCGAAGCACTTCATAATGATAGTTGTCAGGGCCACCGGTCTGTAGTCATTGAGGCACATTGCCTGGTTCTTTGGCACCAGCATGACTGTGTCATCTTGAATCAGGTCTGAAGAGAGTAGGGAGAGATTGAAGATGTCTGTGAACATACCCTCCAGTTGGTCCGTGGAGTACCCGAGTGCATGACCAGGGACTCTGTCAGGACTCATTGCTTTCCTCGGGTCATTTTCGAGAAGGTTGATCTAACTTCTGAGGCTGTGACAATAGGATTGGATGTGGTTGTTGGGGTAGTTGACAATGGTTCGTTGGCTTCCTGTTCAAAACGAGCATTGAATTCATTCAGTTCATCTGGGAGGGATTCTACTTGGCTTTGCTTTGTAGCCCGTTCTATTGTTTAAGCCTTGTCACAACCGCTGAGATTTGTGTTGTTAGTCTGGGACTCTAGCTTAGTCTGGTATGGTCTCTTGGTGTCCCTGATGGCTTTGCGTAGGTTGTACCTAGATTTCTTGGCTAGGTCAGGGACACCAGTCATGAACGCCTCAGATATGGACTTCAGTCGGGGAGTAGATCTCCCGGTTAAACCGCGGTGTCTGGTTGCAGAAGGCACGTACCACCTTCTTTGGCACACAATCTCCGACACACTTACTGATGAGGTCTGTGACAGTAGTGGCATTCTCTTCCAGGTTGGCCGCTGAGCTTTTGAATATGGACCAGTTCACAGACTTCAAGCAGTTTGCATAGGAGCTCTTCTGTTGCCTCAGACCAGCATTGCTTGACCTTCTTAACCAGATCCTCCCGCCCAAGTTCTGCTCATATGCCAGGAGAAGGAGCACCCACTGTGGTCGATTTTCCGAAATGTGGTCTTGGGATGGCGCGGTAGGCACCCTTGATGGGTGTGTAGCAGTGGTTAAGGATGTTAGGGCCCCTGGTGGGATGGGAGAGGTGTTGGTGGAATTTTGGGACTACACTCTTGAGGTTGGCCTGGATGAAGTCCCCGGCCATGAGGAACAAGGCCTCCGGTAATCCTTTCCACGGTTGTTTATAGCGGTGGAGAATTCATCAAGCACTTTCTTTACTTCCACCTGGGGTGGGATGTAGACTGCAGTGATGATGGCAGAAGTGAACTCATTTACTTAATTGCCATTTGTGGGACATTGCTGTGCACAAACTGGCTGTATTACCCTACATTAAAACAGTGACTACCTCGAGTACTTCATCAGCTATTATTCACTTTGGACCTTCAGGAGGTCGTGGGGGTGCCTTATACAAACAAGGTTCTTCGTGTATCAAATAGAAGCCAATGTGATTTCAAAGATCATGGAACTCCTTCCATAACAGCACTGTACCAACACCACATGGACGGCAGAGCGATGTCCACATCTCATGAACAAATAAATAAAAGAATAAGTGTCCACCATGAGATTAGAGTTAACATATTTAGTGGACCCCAATCACAACATTGTTTCAATTTGGAGTTTAAGATTATCTGTGGATGGTACCTGGAGGCCAACGATAATGGGGAGGTCCGAGTGGGGACGGTCTGGGAGGCGCTGATTCGGGGGGAGTTGCTCTCCATTCGGGCCCACAGGGAGAGAGGGGAGCAGAGGGAAAGGGAGAGATTGGTGGGGGAGATGATGAGGGTGGACAGGAGGTACGCGGAGGCACCGGAGGAGGGATTGCTGAGGGAGTGGCGCAGCCTTCGGGCTGAGTTCGACTTGTTGACCACCAGAAAGGCGGAGGCTCAATGGAGAAAGGCTCAGGGTGCGGTGTACGAGTATGGGGAGAAGGCAAGTAGGATGCTGGCACACCAGCTCCGTAAGCGGGATGCGGCTAGGGAGATTGGTGGAGATAAGGACCAGGGAGGAAATGTGGTGCGGAGGGGGGTCTTCAGGGACTTTTATGAGAGATTATATCGGTCCGAACCTCCGGCAAAGAAGGGGGGGCTGGGGCGCTTTTCGGACCGGCTGAGATTCCCGAGGGTGGAGGAGGGACGGGTGGAGGGTCTGGGGGCGCTAGTTGAGCTTGAGGAGCTGGTTAAAGGGATAGGGAACATGCAGTCAGGGAAGGCACCGGTGCCGGATGGGTTCCCGGTTGAATTATACAAGGCGTATGCAGACCTGCTGGGCCCCCTGTTGGTTAGGATTTTCAACGAGGCGAGGGATGGGGGGGGCTTTGCCCCTGACGATGTCTCGGGCGCTGATCTCCTTGATCCTTAAGCGAGACAAGGATCCCCTGCAGTGTGGGTCATACAGGCCGATCTCACTCCTGAATGTGGACGGCAAGTTGTTGGCAAAGATTTTAGCCACGAGGATAGAAGATTGCGTGCCGCAGGTTATCCACGAGGGTCAAACGGGGTTTGTGAAGGGGAGGCAGCTGAACGCTAATATACGGAGGCTTTTAAACGTCATTATGATGCCGGTGGTGGAAGGGGAGGCTGAGATAGTGGTGGCGCTAGATGCGGAGAAGGCCTTTGATAGGGTCGAGTGGGGGTACTTGTGGGAGGTGCTGGAAAGGTTCGGATTTGGGGAGGGGTTTGTCAGTTGGGTGAGGCTGTTGTATGAGGCCCCGATGGCCAGTGTGGCCACGAATAAGAGGTCGGAGTATTTTCAGGTGTCCCCTGTCCCCCCTACTTTTTGCGCTGGCAATTGAACCTGGCTATGGCGCTGAGGGAGTCAGGGGATTGGAGGGGGCTGGTCCGGGGTGGGGAGGAGCACAGAGTGTCGCTCTATGCGGACGACCTAATGTTGTATGTGGCGGACGCGGTGGGGGGAATGCCGGTGATGATGGGGATTCTCCAGGAATTTCTCAGGGTATAAGCTTAACTTTGGGAAAAGCGAGCTGTTTGTGGTACACCCGGGGGACCAGGAGAGGGGGGGGGGGGGGGGGGGGGGGGGGGGGGGGGGGCTTGGGAGGCTCCCACTGAAAAGGGCGGAGGGGAGCTTCAGGTACTTGGGGGTTCAGGTGGCCAGGAGCTGGGGGGCCTTGCATAAGCTAAACCTCAAGGCTGGTGGAGCAAATGGAGGAGGAGTTTAAGAGATGGGACATGCTGCCGCTGTCTTTGGCAGGTAGGGTGCAGTTAGTCAAGACGACGGTGCTCCCGAGGTTTCTGTTCCAGTGCCTCCCCATCCTTATCCCAAAGGTCTTTTTCAGGCGGGTTAACAGGAGCATTACGGGGTTTGTGTGGGCACACGGGACTCCAAGGGTGAGACGGGTGTTCTTGGAGCGGGGCAGGGATTGGGGGGGGGGGGGGGGGGAGGGAGGGGGGGGGGGGGCTGGCGTTGCCCAACCTCTGTGGGTATTATTGGGCTGCCAACACAGCGATGGTGCGTAAGTGGGTAATGGGCGGGGAGGGGGCAGCATGGAAGAGGATGGAGATGGCATCCTGTGTGGGCACGAGCCTGGAAGCGCTGGTAACGGCGCCGCTGCCGTTCCCTCCAACGAGGTATACTACGAGCCCGGTGGTGGCAGCTACCCTCAAGATTTGGGGGCAATGGAGGCGGCACAGGGGGGAGGTGGGGGCCTCGATGGGGTCCCCGATACGGGGGAACCACCGGTTTGTTCCGGGGAGAATTGATGGCGGGTTCCTGAGTTGGCACAGGGCAGGTGTCAGGAGGCTGGGGGACTTGTTCATAGACGGGAAGTTTGCGAGCCTGAGTGAGCTGGAGGGGAAGTTTGGGCTCCTCCCGGGGAGCACCTTTAGGTACATGCAAGTAAGGGCATTTGTCAAGCAGCAGGTGGCGGGGTTCCCTCTGCTGCCGCCGCTTGGGGTTCAGGACAGGGTGCTCTCGGGGGTATGGGTTGGAGGGGGGAGGATCTCTGAAGTGTACCAGGTGATGCAGGAGGTAGACGAGGCCTTGGTGGAGGAGCTGAAAGATAAATGGGAGGAGCTGGGTGAGGAGGGGACATGGGCGGATGCCCTAGAAAGGGTGAACTCCTCCTCTTCGTGTGCGAGGTTTAGCCTCAATACAGTTTAAGGTGCTGCATAGGGCTCATATGACCGGGACAAGGATGAGCCGGTTTTTTGGGACCGAGGACAGGTGTATTAGGTGCTCAGGGAGCCCAGCAAACCATGTCCACATGTTCTGGGCATGCCCAGCGCTGGGGGAATTTTGGAAGGGTGTAGCAAGGACGGTATCGAGGGTGGTGGGATCCAGGGTCAATCCAGGCTGGGGACTCGCAATATTTGGGGTTGCTGTGGAGCCGGGAGTGCAGGAGGCGAAAGAGGCCGGTGTTCTGGCCTTTGCGTCCCTAGTAGCCCGGCATGGAGGCCTGGGTCAACGATATGGGGGAGCTTATTAAATTGGAGAAGGCGAAATTTGCCCTAAGGGAGTCAGTGCAGGGGTTTTTCAGGAGATGGCAACCATTCCTAGATCTCCTGGCAGAACGGCAACAACCCGGGGGGGGTTCTGTTCTTTTTGTTCTTATAATTTTCTGTTATTGTTTTCTTTTTTGTGAAAATGTGAAAATTTGAATAAAAATTATTAAAAAGAAAAAGATTATCTGTGGATGCTCAACAAAAACCAATCAAGACATCTGCAACTAGGAACAAGGGGAGCATGATCTAATCTTTCCATTATCAGAACAATAAGTGAAATTACTCAATTTCTGGATCGAATATTTGACTTTCAAGGGCCCTCCTGAGGGATAGTGGTATATTGCTCAAAAACTGCTGTTTGCACGGCCAAAGTAAAAAGATTGTGATGCACCTTCAATCTCAAGCATGAGAATTGGAACAAATGGAGGAACACATATGTAAATATATTTCTTACACAGAGTGATGGTGATCTAGAATATACCTACAGGATGGTGTAAGTGCATTCAATTGTAACTTTCATAACATAATTGGCCATATAATTGAAAAGGATGGGCGGCATGGTGGCACAGCAGTCAGCACTGCTGCCTCACTGCGCTGAGGACACTGGATCAATCCCAGTTCCGGGTCACTGACCATGAGAAGTTTGCACATTTTCCCCATATCCGAGGGGATATGCCTGAAGATATGCAGGGTAGGTGGATTGGCCACACAAAATTGCCCATTAATTGGAAAAAAAATTGGATTGGGTTTATAAATTTATTTAAAGAAGAAAAAATGTAAAAAAATAATTGAAGAGGAAATATTTGCAAGGCTACATGGAAAGGAGGAAAGGAATAGGATCAATTAGATTGCCACTTTAAAGAGCTGCTACAATAAGCTTAACGGCTTCCTTCTGATTTGTTTGATTCTATGATGCTTGCTACGATCCCTAGAGACAGATAACTTTCCCCAATGGCAAACCTAAAAGGAATTGCAACTCAAAAGTTTCAAGTTTTAAGATTTGACTGTAACAAACAAAAGCAACATTGACTAATCACTTTTTAGTGGGATACTTATACTCTGAACTACAGAGAAATTCCCTTATTAATGCTTTACCATGACTGAAAATCTCCCTCCGTGATTATACGCTGTCCCTTAAGTAGACACTCTATTCTCCTGGAATTATTCCAAATTCATTCCTAGTTCCCAAGGGCTTCTTTCCCTTCTTTTTCTTTTCTATCTGGGTAACTTTATTCTTCTAACAGGCTTTTAAGGGAGTGGCCATCCTGGAGATCCCTTCTTCTCGCCAAAGCTAGATCAATCTTCCAGTCTCATTTATATCTTACAAATTTGGTCTAGTCAATCCAAGTGCAAGCTCCCCCTGCATCTTGGCTTCTGAACCATATCACTGCCTCTATCAATCAGCGCTCTCTCAGATTAAGACAGACTGACACTGTCCGTGATAATCAGTGATACTGTTAAGAAAACATCCTCTAAGCCGATCTTACAATGGCTTCCTATGAATTTTGCCCCACTCAAAGCCCATCTCCATAGCAATATGAATCACAAAGGTCTTGTATTCAGCTAGTAATTCTAATTAGTTATCCTTTATTTTATTTTGAAACTAAAAAGACAGTATGAAGTATAATAATTTACAAAACCGGATATTACAGTCCAAAGACGTGCAGGTTGGGTGGATTGGCCATGATAAATTGCCCTTAGTGACCAAAAAGGGTGGGAGGGGTTATTGGGTTACAGGGATAGGGTAGAAGTGAGGGCTTAAATGGATCGCAGACTCGATGGGCCGAATGGCCTCCTTCTGCACTGTATGTTCTATTTTCTAACATGTTCCTGGAACTTGAGACAAACAGCCTATCCACTGCCAGCACAGGTGCTTCGGTACTTGTTTACACCTTCCTGGTAAAACAACCCAGGCCCCTCCTTTTACCTTCAACACCCAAGCTTGCTTTCAGCAGAGGTCAGAACAGGTCACATGGCACCCTTCATCTCTCCATTTTACCCTAAATTAAAGACACAGCCCCAAAATAATCTTATAAAATTTTGCATTTGTAGCAAACCACAATCAAATTAGAACACTTACAGAATATTTGATATATCTTGCTACTGTATGAGCAGTTCTAACTTTTTAGTGACAAGAGATCAGGCACAAGGGCAAAGAACCATACAATGTGTCATTTTAGAATGCAAGAGTAGACCAGGTGGATCACTGAACATCATAGAACTGTATTCTCATCATATGATCCCTCTTGGAATCTATTAAGATATGCGAGATAGTTCTCCTGTAGGCTTTCTTCATGCGCATTTATCCTTGGGATGTGGGTGACTGGCAAAGCAGCATACATTATCCATCCCCAGCTGTCCCTACCCACACTACATGATTGACCCATAGCTCTCAGGTAAGCTAGGGACGGAGAATAAATGTTAGCTTGCCAATACTGCCCATATCAGGAACAAATAAATAAAAAGAAATACAGGACCAGCTGAAACCACAGTTCAGTGCTTGAGTTGTGTGGTGCAAATAAACACTGTTCCCTCAAAGACATCAGGAAACTTTAAGTTTCACAACAAACTATGCTAGGATTTGAACTCCTTCATTGTTGGCACAGTACCATAATATGAGAATTAGTGGCGATGCTTAATCCCTCTCAACAGTCCAAAGATGTGCGGGTTAGGTGGATTGGCCATGCTAAATTGCCCGTAGTGTCCTAATAAAAGTAAGGTTAAGGGGGGGTTGTTGGGTTACGGGTATAGGGTGGATACGTGGGTTTGAGTAGGGTGATCATGGCTCGGCACAACATTGAGGGCCGAAGGGCCTGTTCTGTTCTGTTCTATGTTCTAGGGCATAGATCATTTCCTCCTGTCTTGAGTAAGATTGATCATTCCCCATTCTTCCACTTGTAAGAAACGTCAAATTTAATACTGGCCTGGGTGAAGATAGTTCTTCAGAGATTGGGATGGAATATTGTTGAGTGAGCTAAATAACCTCTCGTATGGAAAGAGTGCAACATTTGAAATGAAATTAAAATCGCTTATTGTCACAAGTAGGCTTCAAATGAAGTTACTGTGAAAAGCCGCTCGTCGCCACATTCCGGCACCTGTTCGGGGAGGCTGGTACGGGAATTGAACCATGCTGCTGGCTTGCCTTGGTCTGCTTTAAAAGTCAGCGATTTAGCCCAGTGTGCTAAACCAGCCCCATGTCTTTTGAGTGCAGATGGAGAGCGATTGCTCAAGTTCAAGGGTGACTTTGAAAACAAATTCAGGTAACTTCCCCAAAGACTAAATTGCAGCAATAAAATTTCAGTCCGCAACTAGTCCTATCTGGACCAACAATAGAAATTTGTTCCTTGATATAATGGTTAAGAAAAAACTATACCGCTGAGCAATGCAAGAGTTGGAATTGCAATGCAATACTTACTACACTGGTGTGATTCAGGCTGTGAGTCAACATACTCTGTCCCCTGCCCATCTCCTCTTCCTCGAGTAGTTTATTCTTAAAAAACACAAATCCATCATGCGCGGAGAATTTTTTCTCTTTAACATCAGAGGTGGGTTGCATATACTCTGAAGGATATTTTTCTGCTGGAGCATCGGGATCCTTTTTAAGGATTAAATCCTGAGGTACAGCTGGTGTGACAGAATGGGCAGCGAGGCTGGAAAAATTTGTGATTGGTGGGAGGTGACTGAACATAATCATACTAGAAGAGAAGTTTGGTTCCATCCCACCGTTCCTGAGGAATTCGTTCGCCAACTTGTCGTGAACAATACTCATGATGGAAAATCTAAAATTATTCAAAGCCAGATCGACAGCACACTCCTGAAGTAGAGAGGAGAAAAACATTAGACGCTTTGAAATGGCAAAGTGCACAAAAGTTAAACATTATATCATGCACACAGTTGGTTACAAATCTACAATGGGGTTTACTAGTCACAACTCCTAACATGTATGTTGCACTGATTGCACTCTAATACATAGGTGCAAGAGGATGCCTATGTTGAAGTCAGTAACTGGATATTAGAACTTTTTACCCGTAAAAGCAAATTACAAAGACACAACTTAGGTGGGGAGGTATAGTTGTGGGATCAAGTTCCGCTTATAAGCCACTCAAGCTTTGCTCTTGATGGTTATGACATCATAATCACTCAGTTATGCTGTTGCCTAGTAACAGATTCTTATCCATTGTTTTACTGAAGGCACAAAAAAGTTGGTAGGGCTAAACTTTGATGGCTAGTTTTTGGAACTATACTCTCACAACTTCAAATTACTCGGTCACATAACAGAAAAAGTACCTCTTCAATTGAGAAACAGCGCGCTCTGGACAAACTACTGAAGTAAAAGGAATTATACATAAACCTAGACATTATTTTAAAAATTAAACAAAATAGATTACAGTGATAGCTAACAGGAATTTTTAAAAAACTTTCTTCATTCAATTTCAGCACAAGCCAACCTGCCTTTGCCATCCCCCACGTTACTTGTTTGCTTATAAGGTATGTTCAGACAGCTAATTTTCTGTTATGGCAAGCCCATTGCTTCCTCTTTCAGCTGGACAGCACGTTGTGGGCTTCAGTCTTCACCACTGCTCCTCTTCAATGGTGAAGCAATAGATATAGAACACTGATTACATCACCAGACACACCATGCAAGGCCAAAAGACTCAACATTGCAAAATATGTTGCAAAGTTAACTTCCGGTTCAAAGGTGTGATGGTTTATTACAATATAAATCAAAAAGCGTCAACCACATACTTGGATAGTTCATTTACTTATTTACTTATAATTTTAGAATTTAGTTTAAATGATTAGGGTCATCTTAACAGCATGAATTCCCTCAAAGGAAGCTCAGTTTCAGTACAATATTGGCTTACTATTATTTCTTATCCCCATGCAATCTCCTGGGTTACACAGCATTAGCGTCTGCTGGCAGGATGGGTTAGACAGTCACCAACAACTTTATAATGATGCTTAGCAATCAAGGAATGAGTGAGACTGAAGGGTATCAAGTTGGAAGCCAATGTTTTTTCTTCCCTCCTCACTTACATCTATGCGCAACATGTCAGTAGAGGCTAGGATTCGGACACAGGTCTTGCAATTTTCTAACCGTTCTGCAGAGTATAGACGGAACAGCTTCCCCAATGGCTGAGTTTATCCAGTCAGTAATCGAGCTATTAAAACTAGGAAAGTTGCAGTTTCAATCCCTGCAGTGGCTGAAATCAGCTGGACCATGGACTAGATGATACATTTGTGCTTGAAAGTCCCTAAGTTAGGGTGAGGAAAAGGGGCCACAGTTCCATTTGTAATCAACACCTGCAGCACCTTAAAGGTAAAATACTGCAGATGCTGGAAATCTGAAACAGAAAACATGTGATATTATGCCTTTAGGAGAGGAGACAACTGGCAGGCAAAAAGACAACCAATTACAATAATTTATTTTAAATGAGCAGGAACTTGGTTTCAAGGTGGATACTCACTGCTTTCTCACCTTTAGGCTCAAAACAAATCAATCACCTGCCTGTTGGACATATATTTCCAGTTTAGTTCTCAGTAAGTGGCGGGCAACTTGCAGCCCGAGGAGGATTGGCATATTCCACATAATTCCGTTCATGTAGCTTCCCCCCCCACTCTCCACGCCCCCTACCAATATGACTGAAATTATGCACATGAAAAACAAGCCCAAATGAAGTGAGATGCCTGCTGATTTCACACAATAGTGACCGTAAGAGCCATGTACACCCTCTGCACCCAAGAAGTTTAAATATTTCTCTTGTTTTTACCATTTGAAGTTGATATTGCTATTAAAATATAAATGATTACGCATTTTCTATAACTTATGAAATATTTGGTGTGAAATGTATTTAATCTTTTTCATGGGGGTCATGGTTGGTGAACAAGCCCAATTTCAATCTTGTGGCTCACTGAGAGAAGAACGGCCACTCATGTGGTCCACCCACTGGCCTAGGTTATCCATCACTGTCTTGGTCGGTATGAGCATGCAACATAAAGAGAACACAAGAGCCAGCAACATAAAGAGAACATAACATAGAAGGCTGAGAGGGGATTTGAGTGAGGTATTATGAGGGGCAAGGACAAGGTGGATAGAAAGCAGCTGTACCCCTTTGTTGAAGGGCCAATAACAAAGGGCATAATTTTAAAGTGAAAGGCAGGAGGTTTAGAGGGAATTAGAGGAAAAATGTTTGTTTTCACGCAGAGGGTGGAGGGAATCTGAAATGCACGGCCTGGAAGGGCGTTGAGGCAGGAAATCTCACAATCTTTAAAAAGTACTTGGATGAGCAGTTGAAATGTCATACATTGAGGGCTATGGGCCAAGTGCTGGGAACTGAGATTCGTGTAGATTAAGAGTTTTTTTATTGTTGGTGCAGGCTTGATGGGCTGAAGGGCCTCTTCTGTAGTAATCTATGATTGAGGCATAACAGTTGCTCTTGTGGCAAGGGCTGAAGCACATTGCTGGGCCAGAATAAAGGAAATACTTCTAAAATGAGGTAAAAGCAAATTACTGCGGATGTTGGAATCTGAAACAAAAGAGAAAATGCTGGAAAATCTCAGCAGGTCTGGCAGCATCTGTAGGGAGAGAAAAAAAGAGCTAACGTTTCAAGTCCGATGACTCTTTGTCAAGGAGTAATCGGACTCGAAACGTTAGCTCTTTTCTCTCCCTATTGATGCTGCCAGACCTGCTGAGATTTTCCAGCATTTTCTCTTTAGTCTAAAATGAGGTACTTTACAACATTGCAAAAAAATAGAAATTAAAACACTTCTTTTCCAAAAACAGCCATTTGAAAAATTACAAATTTACTTGAACACCAAAATGTAAATGCAGTTTTGTCAGTACAAAAATACAAACAGATGTTTCACAATTTCCTTTCAAATCTTTCTGGTGCTGCCCTGAAGACTCCCAGATTTAAAAAATAGGTCACATTTTTCTCTCTTTCAATTGTTTAATTACATTTACCTACATATTTATTTAATTGCAAGATTTGGCCTGTTCCAGAAAGCCTTCTTCCAACATCATGAACTTGTGTTGGGTTGACTCGGAGATGTTAATATTTCTAGTAAGATTGAGCACAATAGGGCAGCACGGTGGCACAGTGGGTAGCACTGCTGCCTCACGGTGCCGAGGTCCCAGCTTCTATCCCGGCTCTGGGGCACTGTCTGTGTGTAGTCTGCACATTCTCCCAGTGTTTGCGTGAGTTTCGCCCACACAACCCAAAGATGTGCAGGGCAGGTAGATTGACCACGCTAAATTGCTCCTTAATTGAAAAATTAATTGGGTACTCTAAATTTATAAAAAAAAGATTGAGCACAATAGTCATGAGGTCAGTCTGAAAAGTCAGGATATGTGTCATCTTTAGTGCAATATTAAAGATTTATATTTCATGCCATTATTTAGAAGGAGCTCATATTAACATAAAACTGCCCAGCACAATCTTATATTTTAAACTTTTAAACTCCCAGAGAGTATAGACCCTAAGCTGCTCAACATTTCTTCATAAGACAAAGCCCTCATCCCAGTGCTAGAGAGGTGGTTTGGTAGTGATGAAGACTTCACTGCAGCTTAGTTCATTTACACTTGAATGGATAATCGCTAACTTTTCTGACTAGTTTAATTAGAAGCATAGAAGGGGCAGCGCAGTGGTTAGCATTGCTGCCTACAACGCTGAGGACCTGGTTTTGATCCCAGCCCTGGGTCACTATCTGTGTGGATTTTGCACATTCTCCCCATGTCTATGTGGGTTTCAGCCCAAAGATGTGCATGTTAGGTGGATTGGCATTGTGAAATTTCCCCTTAATTGTTCAAAACTCAAGTCACTTTTGCTGTGCTATATAACACTTAAGGCTGGTGCCAAGACTATCTGAATTTGAGCACTAAGGGGATTAGCAACTTGATAATTCTGTTCATTGTATAAAACAAATGACCTAGATTTTGCAGTAAAAATAATGCTGAACCCATCCATTTTAAAAACTAATGAAGAGTAAACAGAAAGCAACATCCTGTGACATGTAAATGTAGAAATAAGGAGGTTGTCCTGCTCCACTACTGTACCTCACTGAAATACTGAGCTTTGAAATACACGGAAGGGCGTGACTTTGGGCTAACTACATGATAGGTACCAAGAAGGGCAGCAGGAAGGGCGAACAGTGGTTCGCACTGCTGTCTCACAATGCTCGGAACCAGGGCTCAATTCTGGCCTTGGGTGACTGTGTGGAGTTTGCACTTCCTCCACGTGTCTGCGTGGGTTTGCTCCAGGTGCTCCGATTTCCTCCCACAGACAAAGATCTGCAGATTAGGTGGGGTTATGGGGATAAGGCGGGAGAGTGGGCTTAGGTAGGATGTTCTTTCAGTGGGTCGGTGCAGACTTGATGGGCCTAATGGCCTCCTTCTGAACTGTAGGAATACTATGGTTCTAATTAAAATAAATTTAAAGTACCCAATTATTTTTTTCTAATTAAGGGGAAATTTCACAAGGCCAATCCACCTAACATGCACATCTTTGGGCTGAAACCCACATAGACACGGGAGAATGTGCAAAATCCACACAGATAAGTGACCCAGGGCTGGGATCAAAACCAGGTCCTCAGCGTTGTAGACAGCAATGCTAACCACTGCACTGCCCCTTCTATGCTTCTAATTAAACTAGTCAGAAAAGTTAGCAATTATCCATTCAAGTGTAAATGAACTAAGCTGCAGTGAAGTCTTCATCACTACCAAACCACCTCTCTAGCACTGGGATGAGGGCTTTGTCTTATGAAGAAATGTTGAGCAGCTTAGGGTCTATACTCTCTGGGGGTTTAAAAGAATGATAAATTATCTTATTGAAATATAAGATTCTGAGAGGACTTGACAGGGTAGATGCTCAGAAGCTGTTTCCACTTGTGGGGCAATCCAGAACACGAGGAGGATTAAAAATAAGGTGTCACCCATTTAAGATGGAGATGAGCAGCAATTTCTTCTCTTAGATGATCATCAGTTTTTGGAATTTCCTTCCAAGTGAGCAGTGGAGGCTGGGTTATTGAATATATTCAAGTCGACTTAGACAGATTTTGGATCGACAGGAGAGTCAAGGGTTATGGGGATCAGACTAGAAAGTGGAGTTAAGGCTACAATCAATTCATCCCTGATTCTATTGAATTGCGGAGCAGGCTCAAAGTGCCGAATGGCCTATTCCTGCCTTTTTCTTGTGTTTTACATGACCCAAAAATAATTTTACAGTTTGCTTGATTAAAGAGATACAGTTGCGTGCCCTATTCCAACAGCTAAACCTGTTGCATAGTTTTGAATTTCAAATCACAGCAAGGTTCAGTGCAAAAGCGCATTGAATGTCTGTCGGAAAGTGGAAGTCCAATGAATGGGTAGTGTCATTTACTTGCTGCTGACTGCAAGCCCCAGATTTTTCACAAATAACTGATTTGCATACTGTAAAACTGTAGGCTATACTTTTAAATTCATTTGTTTGTATTTTCAAATAAATAGGAACATTGACATCATATGCCACTATATTTGCACTTCACCTAGGATCAATTTACTTAGATGGAGATTCTCTAACAGTGAATTCATGAACTCTAAATTTAATTGCAACTAAGACACCTAATTATTCCAGCCATTATGTAATTTAAAAACCAAGACAATAACATAAAAATGGTGAATTATGCTTTGTGGGACGTTTTATATTAAAGGCATTACATAAATGCAAGCGGTGGTTTTATTCCCCAAAATGTTCATCTTGTAGCTTCACATTCTTTATTGTATGGACTACTTGAGCTATCTGGTGTTTGCAATGAAAAACTAAGTTTCCTGAAATCTATCATATCACCACATCACAGAGACGACAAAAATAATTAGGGATAAGGCGCATTTCCTGCTGTAACAGAGCAGAAGAGTGTGAAAATTGAAGATACCTGAAGACTGTTAAAGGTGCTCGAGGTAAAAAGCAAATCATTTGACTTGGACTGCATGTTTCCTACATGGTATACTTTATTAAAATTACTAACCTAAATGTTTAGTAGGAAATGATTGAGCTGTCACCTATTATTTAGTTTGTCCTTGGTCCTGCACTTTATGCTTTCAAAATGTTGGTGGAAGAAAGCTTGCCATCACAGGTTTGATGCACAATTCCCTTCAATGATGATGTATTTAAAGAGGAAGAAATTTATGCAGGTGAAGAGGAGCACACTCAATACAAAATTATATTTTTCATGAAATAAATTAATACCTGCATATTCTCCTTCTCGCTGGCAGTAATTATTGGGAGTACCCTCGATCGTCTTCATTATTCAGACCATTTAGTACTCAAAATTGCCCAAAGGCCCATCTGTAGCAGTTCACAACCGGTAAGCCTCTTATTGGCTAGGATTGCAAAATTGGCAATCTTATCTAGATGTTCAGGAATTTGGCAGTCCTCCGTACAAAACACAGGAAGAATGCAGGACTAAGAAACACCGGTAAGTGTCCATATGATATAGTAATGTGACAATTTTTGTCACATCCATGATCATGTAGCCTAACTTGATAAAAAAACTAATTGAACATTTGGATATAATGCAACATGCAGTTTCTAACCAAGTACAACTGATATGTGAATTTCAGAAAAGGTATAATGACGAGATAGACCATATTGCAGTGCACAAAATTAGGTTTTAGACAGCTGATTTGCAACTGCAAGTTTACTTTTTAAGTTTATGGCTTTTTTGAAATGTACTGTCAAGAGAAAATAATCAGAAGTCCACACAAAAATATGGGGGGTAGTGCTTTTATACTTTGAAATATTCTCCCATTTTAAAGGAAAAATGTTAAACTCCAGAGAAATTTACAGAAACTTTAAAATTTGTTCTCACCAAAGATAGCTTTAGACTAATTTAATTAAGAGACCTTCTTTCTTGCTCGGCAATTTCAGTGTCATAGTGAACAGAAAGCTCTCCTATGTCCCTGAAAAATACCATGAGAAACAGCTGGCACAACTGCAATCGAGTACCAATCTGAAGCCACCAACTCTAATAGCGGCACTCAAGAGTGATCCATGTTGCTTCCTATGATGCTAGTGGTGTGACACGGTAGTACTGTGGTTAGGACTGTTGTCCCAGGTTTGATTCCCAGCTTGGATCACTGTGCAGAGTCTGCACGTTCTCACCATGCCTGCGTGGGTTTTCTCCGGGTGCTCGTTTCCTTCTACAAGTCCCCAAAGATGTGCTGTTAGAATATAGAATTTACAGTGCTGAAGGAGGCCATTCGGCCCATCGAGTCTGCACCGGCTCTTGGAAAGAGCACCCTACCCAAGCCCACACCATCCCCATAACCCCACACAACACTAAAGGCAATTTTGGACTAAGGGCAATTTAGCATGGACAATCCACCTAACCTGCACATCTTTGGACTGTGGGAGGAAACCGGAGCACCCGGAGGAAACACACGAGGAGAACATGCAGACTCCGCACAGACAGTAACCCAAGCTGGGAATCGAACCTGGGACCCTGGAGCTGTGAAGCAATTGTGCTAACCACTATGCTACCGTGCTGCCCCTAATCAAGGTGAATTGGACATTCTGAATTCTCCCTCCCTATACCCGAACAGACGTCAGAGTGTGACGACTAGGGATTTTCACAGTAACTTAATTGCATTGTGAATGTAAGCCTACTTGTAACAGTAATAAAGATTATTATTAGTGGGGGGGTGATCTTTATAAGTGATGTCATCATAACTAGTGGGCCTATCATCCACGTTGAAAAAAAAAAATCAAATATTCTTGATGTTACCACTTATGTTTAAAGAAAATGGGGGACCATTTCCAATAGAGGCAACTTTCCTTCCCTTTTAGATGTCTGGGGTCTGAACAGTAACTGAAGTGTATCAATGAATCACTTCTGTTCGGCTTTCAGGCAAGCAAAGGCTGAACATTTCGAAGTTACTTGGAATCTGAATTAAATGTAATTTCAAAAGTTCTGGATTCGGTGAGGTTTTGCACAGTTCGGAGATACCGCTGGAAAATCGTGAAACGAGGAAAAAGGGCAGTGGCACACATCCCCCCCCCCCCTCCCTTTTTAAACGTACCACAACTTCCAAGATATTAGCCTCATTTAAGTTAAGCCAATTGGAGTGAAGGAGGGCGTCCTTGGCTTTTGTCTGCAAACCGGCAGAGTGAGCCGTGCACTCACTCGGCTGGTTTGCTCTTATCAATTCTCTTCCGCCGAGTTGTTTTTTTTTGTTTTTCACCAATTCACTAATTGAAGCGGGGTTTTTTTTTCGGGGGAAGACAGGCTCGGTGGTCCGGCTTTGCGTCGCTTTTGTCCCCGTTCCCCCAGCCGAGACCCGGGCTCTCCATGCCCCACGGCCGGAGCCTCTGGAGACAGTGACTCGGCGCCTAAGTCGCCGCCGACCCCTCCTCCTCCCCAGTATTTCGGCTCCGGGGCCTCCCAGCCGCCCTCCCTCTTACCTCGCATCGCCGCTCCGCGAATTCAAGGCCCGATCCCGTCTCTAGTTTGTCAACACCTTTCAGCCTCTCGGCTCCGCCATCTTGGTTTTTTTTTTCCCCGCCAGCTGCACGCCGGGTAATACGGGCTCCCGGACGGGGACAATTCCGAGAGGAGCCGAGCGCGACCGAACACTCGCGCAGGCGCAGCACCGCGCTGGCCCATCCCTGGGCTCCCGGACGGGGACCGTCCCCAGAGGAGCCGAGCGCGACCGAACCCTTGCGCAGACGCAGTGCCGCGCTGTTCGATCCCTGGGCTCCCGGACGGGGACAATTCCGAGAGGAGCCGAGCGCGACCGAACCGTTGCGCAGGCGCAGTACCGCACTAGCCGATCCCGGGGCTGGTCTCAAGCTGCACGTGCTGATGGGCATTTGCAACATTTGCTGTTCCTCTTTTAGGTGCGCGGGGCTTCGGTGTTTGAGAAAAAAATTAATTAAAAAATCCCGACGTGAATAACATTTTAAACTAAATGAATGTTCATTGGATGGGAAAACCATTTTGAGTAGAATCATAGAATTCCTCCAGCGCAGAAGGAGGCCATTTGGCCCATCGTGTCTGCACCTAGCCTCAGAAAGAGCACCCTATCCAGTCCCGCTCGACTCCTCCATGCCTGTAACCCCATCAAATCTTTGGACATGTAAAGGGCAATTTAACATGGTCAATCCACTTAACCTGCATCTCTTTGGACTGAGGGAGGAAACCAGAGCATCCGGAGGAAACTCATGCAGACACAGGGAGAACGTGCAAACTCCGCACAGTCACCCGAGGCCAGAAATTAAACCGGGTCCCTGGAGTTGTGAGGCAGCAGTAGTAATCATTGAGCCGCCAATGTCTCTGTTCATCCTTCTAAAGAGAAAATCTAACAATCCCACCGTTTTGATCAAGCTTTTGGTCACCTGCCTGATTACCTCTAGGTGGCGTTCTGTCAAAAAGGTGGGATTGTTAGATTTTCTCTTTTAAAATGCCCCTTGAAATACCTTGGGATGTTTTATTACATTAAAGGTATTGTGTAAATATAATTTATTATTGTTGTTTCTTCATTGACTCTAGATTCTTTGATATTATAGTTAATGCGGCTGATGATGCATATTATTTTATTTAATCAGTGTGGGAAATGCACCAGTGTTACATAGTTGATCAAAGATTTTTTGGAATGGAAACTCCTCCAGCAAAGAAGGGAAGAAAAATAGACTGACCATGTTCTATAAAATATGGAATGGACTGGTGAGAATTGACCAAACCAGTGCCCTCCAGCAATGACAAGCCATTGGCACAAACCACAAAGACTATTTGTTTCCAAGACAGTGTAGCAACAATCTTTCTTCCCAAGGCCAATCTCACTATGGGACAAACTGCCAAAGGAATTAGTCACAGCCCGATCACTTGTAATAGCCAAGACCGAATTTTGGATTATTTCTATTTAAAAGTTTTCATTATCAAGGCTACCATCTCAGCAGATCATGCCTGGTAGTTAGCACTACCCACATAAATGTTGGCGGAATACAGATATTAGCCCGTGATACCAACACAATAGAAGCAGAAGGGAAATATGGAAGTCATATCGCTCACAGCTAAGTCTCACGAAAAAACAATGAGACGAATTACCAGTTAATATGCTTTAATTAGAGAGGTAGGAATGTTGGCCAGGACACTCTTTCTGCGTTTCGTCTCTCTGCAAAGGCAGACATGGTTTTGACTTAATGTCTCAACTGACAATGAGATGGTAGTTCTGATAACGAAAAGAATCTAAGGATGGGCTATTGGCACATTGTCTTAGAAACAAATAGGCCAGAAATAATTTTATGCCCCCCCCCCCATACCCCGTGGATTCTGAGGCAGGGGGCAGTGGGGGAGCATAAAATTGCATGGACAGGATTCTCTCTGGGATCCCACCTGCCTCTGCCCAGATGCAGCCCCAGTTTAGCAGCTAAGTCCTTTAGGACCGGGCCAGCTCAGTCTGTGGTGATACTACTGAGCCATTCTTGGTGGTGGAAATTGAAGTTCTCCACCCAGAGCATATTCTGCACCCTTGACACCCTCAGTGGTTCCTCCCAGTGCTGTTCAACATGGAGGAGCACTGATTCATTAGCTGATGGTGGCCGGTGCAAGGTAATCAGCAGGAGGTTTCCTTTCCCATGTTTAACCTGAAGCCATGAGACTTTGTGGGTTCCAGAGTGGGGTGAAGCGAGGGAGAAACTACAATGTGCATTTTGCGTAGCGGGTGAGCTGGGCAGATGTATGCAGAGCATAAGAGTTGGAGGGGATTGACGCAATTACGGGAGCAAATTTGGGAACAAAGACCCGTACCAGCCCTCCCGGACAGGCGCCGGAATGTGGCGACTAGGGGCTTTTCACAGTAACTTCATTGAAGCCTACTCGTGACAATAAGCGATTTTCATTTTCATTTTTTTCATTTCAAGAGATCCAGGAACCTCTTGCAACTGGAATTAGGCACAAGAAGGAGGGCAAGGAAGGAAATTTACATAGGTTTAATACAGGTTTTATGTATTAGGTCCAGGTTGTTTACAGGGTTGTTCACACATTGATATCTTACAGGCAATCATTTTGGTTGAACACATATATTGCATTAATAATTTGTAGCATGTATCCAAAATTTTTGTTTGTGCAATGGAAAAGGAATTTACATTAAACAACCACACGCTGTGAAACCCAAGATAAGCAAACTGCAGCCAAGGACAAAGTACATTAACAAGAAGATCATGTACTCTTGTTTCTGGATGTATGATGTAATACACATTAGTGATACCGACTAACAGCACTATATTTTAAAATGCATTAGCTGCAGTACTACCCATTCAAGGCACTTTAATCTTCTGTCAAATTAATTTAACCTTGACTAGAGGAGCAAAAACTAAAGATGATCAAGAATATTCATGCAAATGGAAACAGGTTAAATTAGTTATGATACAATGGTTTGCGGATGTTTGTCAGAGTATATGTGGGGATGGGGTGAGGGGGGGAAGGGGCTACCAATAGCATTTAATGCATCTGATACTGGATTACTGTCAGTTGATATGCCAAGAGATTGATTGGATGGATTAAGGCAATGGGCATTGGAGTCTGCAAAAATTCTGTAGTAAAACTGAAATGTATTGAACTACAAAAGCATGGCTTACAAAGTGTTGAACTGTTATAAAAGAGACTGAAAAAGAGGAAGGTTAATATTATGATTAAGCAAAGATTATGCTGTTGCCTCTGAGATAGTGGGAATGGCTGAAGATCTGAAAGGCAGTACAGGCTAAATGCATACAATCTGCGTGAATGAGAGAAGCAACGATAATTACCAGTTTACACAGCTTTGCAACACAGCTAATATTAAAGTTAACGCTCAGTGGGACCTCTAGTGTGATTGTGTGCTGACATTTACCATTAACGAGAAATGGCTGCCGGCAGCAAATTAAGTCGAAAATCTTCTCCTCTACAAGGTTTTCATGCACCAATGATAATTTGAGGATGTTCAGTCTTGAAACAATATTCTGCTTACTTGTCTCTTCTGCTGAATGGCTTGGTGAAACAATACATAAAACATATTTAGTTAAAACACTAAATTTGTGATTATTTTCTCAAGGAGCATTGCACTGGATTTGAACTCATGAGGGAATAGGGGATGTCTTGAGGTTGGTAAATCCATGATAACAGACTTCTCTCCAGTTCTGCCGAAATTAAATTCGGGGCCTGGATTAGCAATTTTTACCTCTGTTTCCCAACTACAACAATGGAGATCGAGAGGCTGGCTGGCTGTTGGGTGGGTAGACCTTAGGCACCAGAGAGACAGCCAGAGAGCAAAGAAGAGGGAGAGGGAATGGAGTTTGTGGTTGGGTGTGTTATAATACGATGTTGTAATGTATATATCACTCTTTTTATCTAGCCAAGTTGTTGAAATATAGCTGTTATCTTCCAGTGATAATAAAGTAATTTAATGAGTAATATAAAATAATCTCATGAGTTCCTTTTACTTAGTACTGAACTAGTAAAACAAACAAACAACTGTGGAATAAACTATTAAATAAGATGATACAATACGCTGATAACTAATAACTTCTTCTCTCTAGCTTTCTCACTCTGTTCTCTCTGCTATCCTAACACACACTCCTGTAGGAAAGAGCGGGAAAGCATTCATATAGGTCCTAATAGTGTGGCCATCTAGTGTTCAATTGCCTGTACTTGCTTCGCATAATCTGATCATGTATAACTACATTCAGAGATCACTACAGGGGGAAGAAGCAACAATCAGAGACTAGAAGGAAGATTCGTCCAATGTGGTGGGCGGGGGGGGGGGGGGGGGGGGGGGGGGGGGGCAGGGGAGGGGGGGGGCAGGGGAGGGGGGGGGGACGATTATTTGAGACTAGAAGATAGATTTAGGCTTTAGGTAGGAGATTAGAAAGGTCAGAAGAGAAAAACAGAAGAATTGTGGGGGAAGATGGAAAACATCAGGTGAGGTGAGGCGGGGTGGGGAGTTTGTGGATAAGCAGGAAATTGAAAGATACTTGCCTCTTGAATCCAGCAATCCTTGCATCCCTTTAGCTGCCTGGTTTCCCGAGGCCAGTGTTAAATTTAAAATAGTGATTCAATATGAGGCATGTCATCTCATTATTATACTAAAGTTATCAAACTACTTTCTGGGACTAGGCTGGTTGCCTGTCCCCACTTCTGCCTCTGTTAAAGCTTGACGTGGGTATATTGGAAGAGGGTTAGGGTTGTGGATGGGTTGAGTTCCTGAGCATTTTAACCCACCCAACCAAAACCAGCCAGCCTTGGAAGGTTAACGCTACCCTCAATGAGTTTATTAGATCTTAAGCTGCTTGCGACAAAATGTAGCAGTTCAGTCACCCACATGTGGAAAAATGGAATGCTGAAATATAACTTCCGGGTTTTCTAGAAATCTAGAGATCTGCTCAGCGACACTGTTAGGATAAAGCTTATTATGACCAGAGCCAGGAATTATCCAATTAGAAGAAATCACAAATATGAATTTGTCTATACCAGCACTGCATGTTATAAAGGTTGGTAAATTGGCAACACTCGGGGTGGCATTTTGCATCCCCCCCCCAACCCCGTGTGTGTTTTCCAGTGGTGGAGGCAGCTTGTCATTGGCCACCGGAGGAATGTTCCAGTCCCATCGAGGTCTGTACAATTTTGCGTGGCTTGCCCGTCCCGCCGCCGAAGAACCCGCTGTGGGGGGACCAGAAGATCCCGCTAGAGGGAACGGCACAAAGTCCCGCCCCATGTGTTGCCCTTACAATTGTTTAAATCAAAAGAGCCCCCTACCCAGGCCCACTCCCCACCCTATCCCCGCAACCCCGTAACCCCACCTAACCTACACATCTTTGGACACGAAGGGGCAATTTAGCATAGCCAATCCACCTAAACCTGCATGTCTTTGGACTGTTAATTGTTTATCCTTGATTTATTCGCAGTGGAGGTTTGCCATCACCTTCCACTCTCAGGGACAGTGTGAGGAGGTAGGTCTTATGGTCTACCTCAGCTGGAAAGGGAATCAAATCCACCCTATTGGTGTCATTCTGAATCATATGCTAACCACTTAGCCAACTGAGTTAATCGGTCCCCATATTTTCCTGTAAATCACTTGCTAAATGAATCTTTATGCTCTGTTTTTTCAGCAGGAATGACCCAATGGGTGGGATTATCCAGCCCCTCCCACCGGCGGACTCTACCGGTACTGCCAAAGTCGACCCCGCCGCAGGTTCCCCGGCAGTGGGTGAGCCACCCAAATTGCCGTTGATTTTGGCAGAACAAGAAAATCCCACTGGCTGCCAGTGGCGAGCTGCCTCGGTCACTAGAATATCCGGCGGGGGGGGGGGGGGGGGGGGGGGGGGGGGGGGGAATGGAGCAGGCTGGAACATTTTGGCCATTGGCTTTTTTGAACGAGTAAAAAGCTACTCAATTGTTTTGTAATGCAATCGCTAAACCAGTTAAAAACTGAAGCCACTCTTAAAAATCAAATCAAAGGCTTAACTTCAACTGCCAGGAATAGATGGTTAGTTACTTAAAATCAGGATCACAATTTCTCTGATCGAGCCTGCTCTGCCATTCAATACGTTCATGGCTAACTGAACACTTTAACACCAGCTATCCCTGGAACCCTTTAGGTTATTGCTAATCAGAAAATGATCAATCTCTGCTTTAAACATTTACTGAGCTTCCACTGCCCTCTGGGAGAGAGAATTCCAAAGATTTACAACCTTCTGTGTAAAAAGATTTTTCCTCATCTTGGTCCTAAGTGGCATATCCCTTATTTTAAAATTGTGCCCCCTGCTTCTAGACTCCCCATCGATAGGGATTCTATGATGCTTACCATTCATGAAATACTCTGCACATCTGTTCCTTCTACCAAAATGGATTACCTTACATTCCTTAACCACTATTATATTTTGGAGATTTCCATTATGGTAACCCTCATGCTCCATCTGAGCTGATCAATGTGAACGCTGTTGTATACCAAGGTGCCTAACATCAAGGCGGATGGTACAGCAATTTGCCTTCACCTGACTCATGCCTCCTCCATGTTTCACCCCATCCCAGTTAATTAGAGATTATGGGTAGGATTTTCCCGTGGGCTTCTGGACCCTGATGTCTGGACTAAAAGGGTCTTGCCAGGAGCCAGACCGACGGTTTTCTTTTCCCGGAACCAGCCTCTTAATTTACTGCGTCCGTGCTTGAAATCCTATTAAGATCAGTGGCTGGGGACCCGATACTGTGGGCCGAATCACAGATTTGGCAATTCTACAGCCATTGTGAGAGGTGGACACTTCTGACGAAGGTAGGAGAACTCAAGGATGCCTCAAAATGGAAGTCCTCGGAAAACTAATTCAATTTGCTAGATGGGAGAACCTGGCAGATCCTTTTGAATGGAGGGAAAATCCCTCTGGGGGATTGTTATAGTCGCAGGGTAGATCTCGGCAGCCCTGTTAATTGGATATGGAGCCTCCTGTTCCAGTGGACCCTAGTCTGCTGCAGGATGGCCACCTCCTTTGTTGATGCAGCAGGGTTGGTTTGGAGCGGGAGTAGGGCACTATGCCGCTGGAAGGCCACCTGAATCACCCCTAAGTTAGGCCCCAATTATTTAAATTAGCTGGCCGGCACAGGCGGCATGTTGGCACAGCGGTTAGCACTGCTGCTCACAACGCCAAGGACTCTGGGTTCAATTCCTAACTTGGGTGACTGTCTGTGGCGCTAACAGTTGCACACAAAGACTCGAGACATGTACAATTCAGGCTTTATTGCTGTGTGATGCTATTCCTCCGGCGGCAGCTGTAGAATAGGATCTCAGTGACTCACACGCATATTTATACACCAGCTCCCCGTGGGCGGAGCTAGCCGGCAGGGGCTTACCGGAGGAACCTGTATTACAGGTACAGCCATACATCCCCCTACTGCAAGTACACATATCTACAATGGTTATATCACCACACTGTCCGTTTGGAGTTTGCACTTTCTCCCCATGTCTGTATGGGTTTCTTCTGGTTGCTCCAGTTTCCTCCCAAAGTCCAAAGATGTGCAGGTTAAATGGGGTTCCAGGGATAGGGCAAGAGAGTGGGCCTAGGTAGGGTTCTCTTTCAGAGGGTCGATGCAGACACGATGGCTGAATTCTATGTTTCTATGGCTCTGTACAGCATGCATCGCAGCCCACTTCTGTGCCAGAGCTCCCCCCCACCCCTCCCCACTGCCCCTCTACACTCTAGACTGGGAAACATTTGTTCCGTGCAGGCAATGACCATGAGATGCTTGTGAACTTGATTGTCCCATCTTCCAGCTTTCATGAGGAATGAGCATTACCTGTATGGAAGTTTTGTATTCTTAACATGCTAAGATCATTACATACAATTTACAAATATAAATACATTATTTGAATCCCACCATTTTGAAAGCCTGGCATACAGCCACTGCTTCTTGTGAACAATTCTCAAACTGTAGGTGGCATTGTTGCACCTTCTAAATGAATAGAATGAATTGAATATTGCTAAACACACAGCAACACTTCATTGGAAAGCGTTGATGACTTCTGGCATGAAGCAGGTAGTTTGATCCTGCATTTGGTTTGAGATGTGTAAAAACCTTCATGCACAAAACTGCGAGGGAACTTTTCTGTTTCCCTTCTAATCTCACGTGGGTGACAGGTTAATTCTCAGACATATCAGACATAAAACTGTATTTTAAATTTAAATCAATTTCACACGTATGGAATAATTTAAACAGGCCATTCCCTGACAGATGACTTATACAGCAAAGAAACTTCCAATTACATTTTGTTGAAGCAAAGAGACCCAGATCATACTTAAGTTGTAATTGAACATCTGTTTGATTGGGCTTTTGCTTCAGCTATGCTTTTACCTCCAGTTCTAATTGTATTATTGTGACTCAAGATGTTTTTTTTTTGTTGAAGTTTTTTATTTAACACAAATTTGTAACAGTTACAAAGCGAAAAATGGCCCTGTGCAAAGAGCCTTAACATAGTGAAGACGAACAGTGGGAAAGAATAAACATGTTAATAAATGTTGAAACCAAAAATCCTTCCATACGGCACTTTCCCTGCCAGCTCTGTTTACCCCTGCCACACGTGTTCAACTACACTAAGCTAACGTGGCCCTAACCCTCTTCTCCCCCCCCCCCCCCCCCCCCCCCCCCCCCCCCCGCCCCCCCGCCTGGTCTCCCCTACTCCCCAGGCCTGGCCTGCCAGGTCAGCCCTGCGCTTGGCCCTAGCCCGCCCCGCCCCCCCTCCGATCTCCCTGGTGCCCCCTGACCTACGCTCGTCGCACTGACCCCTGCCCTTGGCGCCTACCTGTCTCCCGTCCCAGCGCTCAGGCCCTCCCCCCACCCACCAGGGACCCATTAACCTAATTGTATCCCACCGAGCCCTTTCAAGTCCCGTGACTAGCCCCTAGCCCATCCCCCCATCAGAGGCCCCGATCTCGCACCAGAAGGTACCAAGCACAGGCCCCCCAAAGGACCCTAAACAGTGCGCCCTCCAACCCCCACTCTCTGTCCAGGCTGAAAACAATCTTAGATAAAACATTACAGTACAGGATAGTTTAACAAACCGCCGCCACACAAAATGTCTGAAAGCCCCGAGTCCTTTAGTTCCAGTCCAGCTTCTTTTTCGTAGTAAAAGTCCTAATCAGAGCAACTTTAAGTTAACAGGCCGCCGCCACTGTACAGCACTGAAAGAACTCAGTGCCCATTAGTTCAAGTCCAGCTTCTTGTCTTTGATAAAGGTCCAAACCTGTTCTGGTGTCTCAAAGTAGTAGTGGAGTTCCTCAAACGTAACCCAAAGCTTTGCAGGATATAGCATTCCAAACCTCACCTCCTTTTTGTAGAGGGCTGCCTTTACCTTGATGAATCCTGCACGCCTCTTGGCCAGCTCCGTTCCCAAGTCCTGGTAAATGTGCACCTCGCAGTTCTCCCATCTGCTGCTCCTCTCCGCCTTGGCCCATCGCAGCACACGTTCCCTGTCAGCAAGCCGGTGAAAGCGGACCACCAAGGCCCTCGGGTCGGATCGCACCGTCCTGGGCTTCCTTGCGGGGGCTCTATGTGCCCCATCCAACTCCAGGGGTTGAGGGAAGGCCTCCGGTCCCATCAGCGCCTCAAGCATACCCGTCACGTATGCGCCCACATCCGACCCCTCGCAGCCCTCGGGGAGGCCAACGATTCTTAAATTCTGCCTCCTGGCTCTGTTCCCCAGCTCTTCAAGCTGCTCCTCCTCTGACGGGCGTTCAGCTCCTCCACCTCGTGCTCCAGCTCCGTTACCGTGCCCTCCTGACTGGAGAGCTTCGCCTCGACCTCCCTGAGCGCCTTCCCTTGGGCCGCCTGTGTCTCGACCATTCGGTCCATCACCGCTCTCATCGGGTCCAGCGTGTCCATCCTCAGCTCGGCGAAGCAGTTCTTGAAAAACTCCATCTGCTCCTCCCTTGGCCAGTGAGCCTCCGCTCCCCGGTCCCCGCCGTCCGCCATGCTTGGCCGCCCGGCCTGGGTTCCCCGCTGCTCCCGCTTCGATCCTTGCCGCTCCACTCGACCGCTTCTGGTCCAGCTGCCCATACCCCGGGAAGAAAGCCTCTTCCCTGTCGTCTCCTCCACCGATTCAGGCTGCCAGGTCCCTAAAAAGTCCGTAGACAAAGGTCCGTTTGCCCATCTCGGGCGGGAGCGATCCGACCTGCGACCTGCCTCCTCGAGGGCGCCACCGGAAGTGTGACTCAAGATGTTTTAATGGCGCCACTGAACAGTTAACTTTATTTTCTCACTGTTAAGTACAAAGACTAAGGTAAGTTCATTATCGCTTTGCATGATTAAAAAGAAGATCTTGAAATAAGTGCTTGGAAGATATTTTAAAAAGTATATATTTTTATTCTCCTTTTTCACATTTTCATCATATTTACACCCACCCTACGGCGCTGAGGACCCGGGTTCGAATCCCGGCCCTGGGTCACTGTCTGTGAGGAGTTTGCACATCCTCCCCGTGTCTGCGTGGGTTTCGCCCCCACAACCCAAAGATGTGCAGGATAGGTGGATTGGTCACGTTAAATTGCCCCTTAATTGGAAAAGATAATTGGGTACTCTAAATTTATTTTAAAAAATATTTACACCCACCAACAAATAATCAACAGTAACAAATACAAATACAATGGTAATCCAATGGCAACGCCCCACTGACCAGCCCCTAATGTTCAATGTCATCCAATTCTTGAAAATGCATAGTAAACAAAGCCCATGAATTGTAGAACCCTTCCATCCTTCCCCGAACTTCACTTTCTCGAGTGTTAAGAACTCAAGCAGGTACCTCCGCCACGCCAGGGCACAGGGTGGAGAAGCTGACCTTCACCCCAACAGGACGTGCCTCCGGGCGATCAATGAGGCGAAGGCTAAGACATCTGCCTCTGCATCCGCTTCCAACCCCGGCTGATCCAACACCCCAAATATGACTCTCACATGCACAACCTTCGAGATTACTCTGAAGACCTTCCTCTAATACCCCTCCATTTTTGGACAGGACCAAAACATATGAACGTGATTTGCGGGGCCCCACCCCACAGCGTTCACAAACAGACTCTACCCCCTCAAAAGTCAGCTCATCCTTGTCTTTGTGAGGTGAGCCCTATACACCATCTTCAGCTGTATCAGCTCCAACCTCACGCACAAAGTTGAAGCATTCACCCTCCGGAACACCTCACATCACAACCCCTCCTCCATGCCCTCCCCTAACTCTTCCTCCCACTTTGTCTTAATCCCTTCCAGTGATGCCTTATCTTCTCCCAGAATTACCCCAAAAACTGCCAATACCACCCCCTTCTCCATTCCCCCTGTCATCAGTACCTCTTCCAACAGTGTGGGGGTCGGTGCCACTGGAAAGCTCTGTACCTCCTTCCCGGCAAAATCCCGGACCTGCATATATCTAAACATCTCCCCCTGCCTCAACCCGTATTTTGTCCCCAGCTCCTCCAATTCCACAAACCGCCCCCCCCCCCCAGAAACAAATCCTTTACTGCCCTAACTTCCACCCTCCTCCCATCTCCGAAACTCCCTGGCTCAAATCTATTATTCCCCGAATCGGCATTTCCTTTGACCCCGCCCACAACCTAAAGTGTTGGCGCAAGTGCTTGCTACTACCACCAGACTCCCCGATTATTTCCCTGGGGCCATCGGGAGCGGCGTTGTTGCCAACACCCTCAGCCCCAACCCCCTGCACAAACATTCTTCCATTCTAACCCACTGGGAGTCCCCCTCTCTAACTCAACTACTCACCCTCTCCGCATTTGCCGGCCAGTAGTAATACAGTAAGTTCGTGGCCCAATCCCGAACTACTCCAGAACCACCATCAAATACCGCCACTCCACCCGGTAAAACGCCTTCTCGCCGTCCAACGCCACGACCACCTCTGTCTCCCCCCCCTCCGCCAGTGCAATAACCACGTTCAAAACCCTCCTAATGTTCAAAATGAGCTGCCTCCCCTTTACAAACCCCGTCTGATCTTCCGCTATCACCTTCGGGAGTCACTCCTGCAACCTGCTCGCTAATACATTTGCCAACACCTTTGCGTCCACATTCAAGAGTGATATGGGCCTATACGACCCACACTCTGTCAGATCCTTATCCTTCTTGAGCAACAGGGAGATCGGTGCCTGCTCCAAAGTCTGTGGCAACACCCTCTTCCCTAGCGCCTCCTCAAACATTCCCACCATCAGCAGCACCAACGTATCTCTAAATTTCTTGCAGTACTCCACCGGAAATCCATCTGGCCCAACTACCTTCCCCAACTGCATCTTCCCAATCGCATCCTTTATCTCCTGTTCACTATCATCCCCTCCAATATGGCCCTATCCTCCTCCCGCAACCTCGGGTATTCCAAACCACCCAGGAATTCATGTATCTACCGATCCTTACCCGGTGGCTCCGACATATAGAACCTCTCATAAAACTCCTCAAACACACTATTAATCTGGTCCAGAGCCGCCAACAACTTCCCTTCCCAATCCCGCACCTGAACAATTTCCCTCGCCGCTGCCTCCCTCTGAAGTTGGCCTGCCAACATGCCTTTCCTCCATACTCGTAGACTACTCCCCTCGCCCCCCTCAGTTGGCGCACCGTCTTCTTTGTGGACAGCCAATCAAAGCTCGCCTGCAAGTCCTTCCTCTTGTCCAACAGTGCTGGATCCATGTCATCTGCATACCTCCGGTCTACCTCCAACATCTCATCTATTACTCTTTGCCACGCCACCCTCTCCTCCTTAACCATCTTTGCCTTATGAACCGAGGAGAGAAATGAATTCTCCCCCCCCCCCCCCCCCCCCCCCCCCCCAGATGCAAAAACCTCCAACGGTCCACTCCTCCCTTTTCCACTATTAGTCCAGTCAATGCCTTCGCCCCCCTCACTAATGGGACAAGCGAACGCGGCCATGACCTGTCCAATCGTGGCTCCTGCACCAAGTTCCAGTCTCCACCCACTATCAATTCATGTGAATCCAAGTCAGGGATTGGCCCACATACCTTCTTTACAAACCCTACATCATCCCAATTGGGACCATACATGCTTACAAGCGCCATCAGCCTCCCCTCCAATGCCCTTGTCACAATCACATACCTACCTCCCTGGTCCTCAACCACTTTTTCCATCTGGAACCGTACTCTTTTGCTAAGCAGGACCGCTACCTCCCAACCGCTACCTTGCCATCAAATCCCAAGTGAAACACCTGACTAACCAAGCCCTTCCTAAGTCTCACCTGATCTTTCATCCTCAAGTGAGTCTCATGCAGCATCATCACATCAGCCTTCAAACCTTTCAGATGCGTAAGCACCCTCGATCTCTTGACTGGGCCTCCCAACCCCCTCACAGTCCACGTAATTATCCTAACCGGGCGTCTCTCGCACTCCCCTCCCTTCCTACCCACAATCATCGTAACTCCGGGCCCTGCCTGATCCAGCCCTCCTCCCACTTCCGTTCACTTAAGTTAGCTAGTGCAGGGGCCCCCACCCAGGCATTTCCTCATCTCCCCTTCCGCCCAGTAATAGGAAAACAATCATACAGCAGGGTAGCATGGTGGTTAGCATAAATGCTTCACAGCTCCAGGGTCCCAGGTTCGATTCCCGGCTGGGTCACTGTCTGTGTAGAGTCTGCACATCCTCCCCCTGTGTGCGTGGGTTTCCTCCGGGTGCTCCGGTTTCCTCCCACAGTCCAAAGATGTGCGGGTTAGGTGGATTGGCCATGCTAAATTGCCCGTAGTGTCCTAATAAAAGTAAGGTTAGGGGGGGTTGTTGGGTTACGGGTATAGGGTGGATACGTGGGTTTGAGTAGGGTGATCATGGCTCGGCACAACATTGAGGGCCGAAGGGCCTGTTCTGTGCTGTACTGTTCTATGTTCTATGTTCTAAACATCTCTGCAAAATAAAACCCTCGCAACAAAGGATAATAATAACAAAGTTAACCTCTATAACAGCATGAAGTAAAAAAAAACTAACAATATAGGTCAAAACTACATTCATACACTCTCCCAATTCCCTTTTCGCCATCCACAACTCCTCTTCAAACCCATTCTTCACTTCTGTCCCCAGCTTTCTGCCTTCACAAATGCCTCCGCCGCCTCCATCGTCTCAAAATAGAAATCTCTGGTGTTATAGGTCACCCTCAGCTTAGCTGGGTACTCCACTCCAAATCACACCCTCTGTTGTACAATGCCATCTTCACTCGGCTGAAAGCCGCTCGCCTCTTTGCCAGCTCCACCATCAAGTCCTGGTAAATACCTGCACCAGCCCACTGCACCATCCGCTTCTGCTTTTAAAAAAAAAACGTAAACACAATTACTATTTATTTATAACAAGAACTATCGTGAAATATGCAGTAAATACAACTGATTATGGACAAGCTAATATCTACGACCCACTTTAACTGTCCCACCCTCTGCGGCACGCACAAGACAGACAAACAAAGAGGAGTGGGAAGGGGTAAAAAATAATAAGCATGAAGGTCAAAAGATAAGAGTTTTCACTTCAGGTGGTGGTTATATCACTACAAATCTCGTGTCTCTTTTTAATTTACACTGTAACCCAAACTTCACCATCTACCATTCCAAAGATCCTGGACGAGCCCCCAAACTGTTATGACACTCTGGGCTAGTGCATGGCTAATTCCAGCTCCACATGTTCCAGAGTCTCAACACAAGTGAATTAACCAATGATTCTTATAAAAATACGCAATGCCTTTGGCACTAAGCTGCCCAATAATTACAGTCACCAGGTTTGTAAGTCTAAACACAATTACTGTTCATTGACAACAAGAACTATCACAGGAAAATTATGTAAATACAAATGGTTAACTATCACCTAACCCCTGACTCCCACTTTAACTGCCTTGCCTTCTACCCACACACAAGACATACAAACACAGCGGGGCGGGGGAGGGGGGAGAGAAGGGGTGAAAGAAATAATAGAATGAAAGTCAAAAGAAGAGTCTTTGCTTCCGATGGTGTTCTCTAGCTCACTTTCTTCACAGCAAGCTGGCCAATTAAAGTCTCTGGTTTACAGTCGGTAATGGTCTTCTTTGTAGAGTCATTCATTCCGGGTCCCTGTAGTTTAGAAAATGCAGAACCCATGGGCAGCAGGCTTTCTGGAGAGACCCCATTTAGCATCAAATTGGGCCTTCAGCTCGAGGTTTGCATTTGGGCCTCTGTCTTTTTGTAGAGAGAGTTGGTTGGTTCTGCACTCTGCCTGTACATAGATTCATTCAGACTCTCTGCCAGTTCACAAACACAGCCTTCCATTTTCCTGGGATGTCGTTCCTAGATTTAGTTTTCAAACTCAGTCCATTGCCGTAGTACAGTGTCCCTCGCAGGTCCGGCTGTCTCCGCTCCTGCCCCAGGAGTACTGCTTTATTCTTTCCCCGGTGTAGGCCCCACTAGGCCCACACCAGAGTATGACCATGTGGCCGCACCCTCCAGACTCCGGACCTCCCGCTTCTGCTTTGCCCAGTTCAAAACCTTCTCCTTCATGTGGTATCTGTTGCAGCAGGTGATCACTGCCCTTGGCGGCTCATTCAACTTTGGCCAAGGCCTCAGCGACCAATGAGCTCGGTCCAGTTCACCCCAAGAGGGTTCCTCTCCCTCCCCCATCAGTTCCACCAACATCTTGGTGAAGTACTCCTTCAGCCTTGAGCTCTCCACACCCTCAGGCAGGCCCAACAATCCTCACAACCTGCCACCTTGAGTGGTTCTCCAAGTCCTCCAGCTTTGCTTGAAGCCCCTTACTTGCCTCAACCACTCTCTGCAGCTCATCCCCCATCGAGGTGAGCTTTTGCTGTGCTGCAACATGCCCTCCTCCACTCCCTCCATCTTCTCACCCTGCTCCCTCACCTCGGCCAATGTCTTCGCCACACCCACCCTCATTGGGGCAATTACCTCCTGCACCAACCCCTTCAAAGCCACTGCCATCTCCTGTCTCAACACCTCCACATGTTTTGCAAACCTCTTCTCCAGCTCCAAGGACATCACCTCAGTCATCTTCTCTACTGTAAGCAGTGCGGCCCCACCCAGAAGCCCAGCCTCTGGCATCTTGCCAGTTCCGGGCTGACCCTCTCACTCAACGGTGAAACCTCACTCCCTACCCTTTGCACAGCTGTTTTCCTTGAACTTTTTGGCATTCTTTGCTTTCTTTATATATTCCTAAACCCAATCATTCACAAATTGCCCCCAGGACTGGATACTAAAACTCCTAAAAACAAGTCTCAAGCAGGAGCCACCCAACGTGCGATTTCCCCTCTACATGCCACTACCGGAAGAAATGCTTGGAAGATATAAGGAGCATCTATCAAATATCTGGTTAATATAATACCCAGGACCCTGCTGGATGTTTCTTTACCCTGGGATTTGAACAATATTTACCATCAGCCATTCCCTTGACACTGGATACAATCCCTTTGATTACAAAAACAATGGGCGAGGCCACCTTGCTCATTCTATGTTCTCATATGAGGTTAGAAAGTGGGAGACCAGCCAGGAGTGTGTTGGACTAGTCAGGTCTATAAGGAACAAAGGAATGAATGAACATTTCAGCAAAAGATGACCTGAGATTGAGGGTCATTTACCTTCCCCCTGAATGCTGGAACTATGAAATAAAAACATTTTTTGTTTTATTTGTTCATGGGATGTTTTATTGCCCATCCCTATTTGCCCTATTTGTAAAGAGTCAACTGAGGATTGTGGGCCTGCCCAAGGCTGTTGAGGGCTCGAGGCTGACGGAGTACTTTGCCAAGATGTTAGTGGAACTGATGGGGAAGGGAGAGGAACCCTCTTGGTATGAACTGGTGTCAGATGTAGATGTCATAACAGATTTCCTTCCCTAAAGGACATGAGTGAACCAGATTGGTTTTTACGACAATCTTTTCAAGATTTTCTGTTCCAGATTTTAAAAAAATCACCATCTGTAGTGGTGGGATTTGAAGTTGGCCCTTCAGAGCATTACTCTAGGTCTCTGGATTAGTAGTTCTGTAACAATATCACTATGCCACCACCTCCCTAGAGGAATGAGAGGGGTGTGGTAGTATGATTAGGGGTATTACGGTACCTGGGAGTGTGAGCTGCCATTGGTGCAGAGGGCTCGCTGACCATTGGCCCAAGTATCGTGTTCTCCGTATTCCTATTGGCTAAGAGGAAGGTAGCTCCGCCTACGAGGCGGGGTATAAGAACCCATGTCCCCCTGCAGCCAGGCCATTTTATGTACGTCTGCTGCCGGGCTCACTTCTTGCTGATTAAAGCCTTTCATTTTGGACTTCACCTACGTTTCGTGTCCATTGATTGTGCATCAAGGGGATCTAATTAAAACATATAAAATACGGACACGACTGGTCAGACTGGCTGCAGGGATCTTGGGCGGCATTCTCCCCTACCCGGCGAGGCGGGGGGGTCCCGGCGTAGGGGAGTGGCGCCAACCACTCCGGCGTCAGGCCTCCCCAAAGGTGTGGAATTCTCCGCACCTTTGGGGGCTAGGCCCATGCCGAAGCGGTTGGCACCACGCCGACTGCCGCCAAAACCGGCACCAGCGGCCGAAAGGCCTTCGCCGGTTCGCGCATGCGCCGGTGGTGATGTCAGCGGCAGCTGCCGCTGACGTCACCACCGCTGCATACGTGCTGGGGGATTCTCTTCTGCCTCTGCCATGGCGGAGGCCGTGGCGGCGGCAGAAGAGAAAGAGTGCCCCCACGGCACTGGCCCGCCCGGCGATCGGTGGGCCCCCGATCGCGGGCCAGGCCACCGTGGGGGCGCCCCCCGGGGTCCGATCACCCCGCGCCCCCCCCAGGACCCCGGGGGCCCGCTCGCGCCGCTGATCCCGCCGCCACCAGAGGTGGTTCAAACCTCGGCGGCGGGAGAGGCCTCCCAGCGGCGGGACTTCGGTCCATCGCGGGCCGGAGAATCGCTGCAGGGGCCTCGACGATCGGCGCGGACGTCACGCCGATCGGCGTGGGGTGATTCCCGCCCCGCCAATTTCCGGGTGGCGGAGAATTTCTGCCACGGCGGGGGCGGGTTTTTCGGCGGCCCCGGGCGAGCAGGGTCGGAGAATTTCGCCCCATGTTTCCTGTGGCTGGGGGGGGTGGGGTGGGTAGCAGGCGGCGTTGGTGGGGAGGGTTTGATGGAGGAGGGGGCGTGGTCTAGAACAAGGGGACACAGTCTCAGGATACAGGATAGGCCATTTCGGACTGAGATGAGGAGAAACTTGTTCACTCTGAGGATGGTGAACTTGCGGAATTCACAACCAAAGAAGGTTGTGGAGGCCAAGTCACTGAATATATTTAGGAAGGAAAAGCTAGGGGTAGCACGGTGGCACAGTGGTTAGCACTGCTGCCTCATGGCACCGAGGTCCCAGGTTCGATCCCGGTGGAGAGAGAGAAACAGAGTACACCTTTCAGACTGATTATCTTTTCACAGGTGCTGCCTGAGCTGCTGAGTATTTCTACCACTTGCTGTTTTTACTTGCGATTGTTGGATGTTTTCTACGCCGGTGCGAGTTTTACACTTGATAATTGTGTGTGGTTTTCCAATTCGTTATCAAAATTTTGTTGTGACTTTCTCCCAACTGTGCGCAATTTGGTTTATAATTGAAATCCCAAAGAATGGAATTTTCATTAGTATTGAAATACTTCTACAATTTTAGATGACAAATTTCAACTGAATGCTGAGCAGAATCTGTAGTTTTGCCGATAGTTGTCGCATGCCCGTAATGCTATTATTGATATTGAAATGATTAATTCATAACTCCCGCAGGGCTGGAGTTCACATGATGCAAAAATCAATCCCCAGCAGCATGTGTCTGTTGCTTTCCTGTTGCCTGACATTTTGCTGGCACACAGTGACGGACAGTCAGACTGTGGGTTTGTTCATTAACACCCCCTCTGTCAGACTGCATTGAACGCTGTATCTGTAAAGTTCAGCTATGTGTTTTCAATTAACAGGCCACAATCTGAAATACAAATAGAAAATGCTCGAAATACTCAGCAGGTTAGGTAGCATCTGTGTTTCGAGAATCTGGTAGGTTTGAAGGCAGGTCCTACCCGTCCATACCTGTACCCACTGAAATTGTACCAAGGGCTAGATGTGGGCTGGGTAGGTCCTCCTTAATTGGCACCTGGGTTCCATCAGGGGCAACCATCATAGACATAGACATAGTCATAGACATAGAATTTATAGTGGAGAAGGAGGCCATTTGGCCCATCGAGTCGGCACTGATCCTTGGAAAGAACACCCCAAACCTCCACCCTATCCCTGTAACCCATTAACCCCACCTAACCTTTTTGGACACTAAGGGCAATTTAGCATGGCCAATTCACCTAACCTGCACATCTTTGGACTGTGAGAGGAAACCGGAACACCTGGAGGAAACCCACGCAAACACGGGGAGAACGTGCAGACTCCGCACAGACAGTGACCCAAGCCGGGAATCGAACCTAGGACCCTGGATCTGTGAAGCAACTGTGCTCACCACTGTGCTACCATGCAGCCCTTCCCACTCTCCCTAAGCTGTAACTCTTTGTCCCCTCCCCAATGTTGCCCTCCCCCCATGACCACCCAAACCGCAGTTCCCGTCTCCCTCACCATCACCCCCTTGCCGACCCCCCAAACACTTAAATAGTTACAATCCATTGCTGCTTGCCTTCTCATCGCCCAAGTGCGGTACTGCCAATGACCTTTGCTTCCATTGGCGCTACCAGTACACCTAAAGTTGCTGGCCTCTCGTTGGCTTTCTTACCCTGAAGGGAGGAAATCCCACCTCCAGCCTATGACTGTGCATTTGGGGGAGCTGTTCTTCCCCTGGGCAATCTTCCTCCTGACTTTTAGCTGGGGCTGGCAGGGATCACAGTACGCTGAATAATTCAGATCAAAATTATCCTTTCAGGTCGATAACCTTTCAACAGAACCTTGCTTATTGTTTGCAAATTACTGTACAGAGCTTTGTTAAACATGGATTCTATTTTCATCCGCTGGTTATTCACACATCACGTGTGATGTTAGTAAGTTAAAGTGGCCTCACGAGTAAGAACACAAATGTTGTTTTAGGAGTCTCGAAGAAACATCTTATCTAAAGTAAATTGAATATGATCATAATTTTTGAAAAGCTGCTGGTCCCTGGAGTGTAGACAATGATTCAGTGCACACGTTTTGCTTCACTTGAAATTCTATCTGGATCGCAACCACAGCCTGTCAAATGATGCATTTAGATGCTGTACATCCAGCCTCATAGCAAAGAAAGGTGATCAAATATTTCTCCAGGATACCATGGTGCATATAAAAAGATGTAATCTCAGCTCTAAGAAATATATACTGAAAGCAGTCCCTTCCGAGCAATAAAATTCACAAATAATTAGGTTTTGTTTCAAGGGGGACGGAAGTGGGACCTTAACGCACTTATGTGCCGAGGGGTCATTTTTTATCTATCGACTTTATCTACTTTGCCAAATCCTTCATTCCGGAAAGACTTCTTCACAGAGCCCAGTCAAGGTCAATTTGTTGCATGAAGAAGTTCAAAAGACACAGCCCGATAAACTCAACTAAGGATTCAACCACAAGTCCCAAAAGACGTGGGGCGCAATTCTCCGCACTCACGACGGTGCGGAGAATAGCGTGGCTCGTAAAATTTTACGGCCACGCTCGTCCGATGCCCTCCCGCTATTCTCCCCCCCCCCACGCCCGACTCCCGATACGAATCGCTGCCGCCGTTTTTTTACGGCCAGCAGCGATTCTCAGCTGTCGGATGGGCCGAGCTCCCAGCCCTTTACGGCTGTTTTTACGAACGGCAAACACACCTGGTCTGGCCGTTCGTAAAAACGGCCGTAAAGTGCCGATTTTTAAAACCATGGCACCGATTGGCACGGCAGTACCACGGCCGTGCCAAGGGTGCCATGGGCCCGCGATCGGTGCCCACCGATCGCGGGCAGCGGGTCCGATGCCCGTGCACTCTTTGTTCCTCCGCCGCCCCGCTGTATCACTTCGCGGGGCGGCTGAGGGGCATCCCGGTCCGCGCATGCGCGGGTTTCGCGCAAATGCGCGATGACGTCATCCGCGCATGCGCGGGTTGGAGTCTTCCAATCCGCGCATGTGCGGCTGACGTCATATGACGCGTCAGCCGGCGCAAACTCTGGCAAGCGGGCTTAACGAAATTCGTTAAGCCCGTGATGCCGGAGTTTACGGCGGCAGCATGCTAGCCCCGACCGGGGACCAAAATCGGTTCCCGGTCGGGGAGGGGGGGGGGGGCTGGCGTCAAACCCGCCCGGATTTGACGCCAGCCTTACGATTTCTCCCCCTCTGGGAGAATCGCGCCCGTGCTGTTAGGTAATTTGGACATTCTGAATTCTACCTGTATTCGACAACGCTCACAGAGAGATCAAACCGGAATGTGGCGACTCGGGGCTTTTCACAGTAACTGCATTGCAGTGTTGTAAGCCTATTTGTGACAATAAAGGTTATTATTATTGAACTATGCAGTGCATACAGCATTGGCTTTGGTATAATTGGTCTGCCTATTAGATTTTGTAGCCCCATTGCTTCTGAACTTTTACTTAATTCAATGTACAGACACTCTCACAGTGTGTTTTCTTATTACCGGGGTCTCTAAATTCGGGAAGTTCCGCGACAGGGCTGCCGCCATTTTTTATTTTAGCTCAGATCCTGCAACATGCTCAGTCTTGTTTTTAAACCAAGCCACCTCTCCGGACCCCTTCCCGCTCATCGCTTCTCATTCCCATCCGCACCCCCCACCCAGCTCATTTGTCACCCATCTTGTAACCCTGCTCACTCCCTCCCTCTCGCTACCTGCTCCTGAGCTTTCACTCACAGTGAGGGCGACGAACAGGAAGCAGCGAAGGTTCGGGAAGAGGGAAGTGGTGAGCTGGAGGATTGGGAGGGGCTGCGCGTGGGAGGGTGGGGAGAGGGAAGAGGAAGCTGCGAGCAAAAGGGTAGGGGAAACAGTGAGTTGGAGGCACGATGTAGGAAAAATGTAGGTTCGCAAAAGGACTTTGGGCCAGTTAAGTTTAAGGCAGCCAATAGGTCTTTTTTTTTAATAAACAATTTTATTGAGGTAGTTTTTGGCTTTGTAAACAGTTACAGACATCAACAGAAAGAAAGCAAAAAAGGCAAAAATGTGCAAACATCCACGTACATTCAATACTTCAATCGTAACATACTGCACAAGCCCGCTCCTCAGCCAATAGGTCTTTAATGTTAAAATTTCTGGTCAGGAAAGTAATCTTTCCTTATTAATCTTTTTTTAGACATAGACACAGAATTACAGTACAGAAGGAGGCCACTCGGCCCATTGAGTGTGCACTGGCACCTGGAAAGAGCACTCCACCCCCCTGCAAGCCCACACCTCCACCCCATCCCTGCAACCCAACAACCCCACCCAACATTTTTGAACACTAAGGGCAATTTAGCATGGCCAGTCCACCTAAACTGCACATCTTTGGACTGTGGGAGGAACTACTGTCTTTGTTTCCCCCCTTTAAACTCAGAGACAGAAAGCACAGCTGCTCTTGTCTTTGTTTTTAGGTGTAAACATTTTACACTTTGCTCCCCATAAATCTCACTCTGGGAGACCTGTCCCCATTATGATATTGCCATGCAGGCCTGTTTTACAGCTGGAAGAGAGGTAAAGCCTCTAGACTGTCTGAATCTGTAAAGACAGGGACCTGGGTGGAGAAGAGGTAACATGTAAATATGATGGTAAATACATTTGTGTGACGACTAGGCGAGGCAAAGTATTAGGGTGTTCAGAACTATAAATGTTGATGTGAGACTGCCTATTATGATATAGAGAGTCACATGGGAGTAGGAGAGCATGGGACTGAGTCTGCTAGAAATCAGTGGTGTAGGGTATTCATTTGTGTGTTTATCAAGCTTTGCTCTCGTGCCGGAACTCAGAACCTTGTGATGCAGGCATGAGTGCTCTCTACTGAACCGACCATAGTGGATACTCAAAAAGCATTGGACCAACAACTGCTCCTCTGTTTAATCTTCAGATGCCAGGCTTAGGTTTGCTCAATTCAGCAGCCTTCAGTGAAATAAAACTGAATCTGCTGTGCCATTGCAGATAGAAAATATACTTAATAATTAATGGGAGACATGTAAGAGTTCAAGTGAAACCAGTGAATGGACTCCTGATAGTGTCTTAGGAATTAATTATCATCAATAGAAAAGACAAATGGCTGACCTTAATAGCAGAACCTCCAAGACAGAAATACAGCTACAGTTCCGATAGCTTTGTATCATATTACAACTGACGTGCAGACAAAGTACCAGCATTTCTGTTGTTCTATTTCTCAGTTTTATTCCATTACAAGAGCAATGATTGTGGAGGTCGGAGTTCTTAAGGTTGAGGCCAAATGCTTTTCCTGTACTGAGACTGCCCAATTCCGCAAAGATTGGTCATCAGGTCTCTGACCATCCTGTTTCTTCATGTGAACCCATGTGGCACATTTACTGAGATTATGAGCGGGATTCTCCAGTTGCCGGCGCCGAAATTGCATTTGGCGATTGGCCGGAGTATACCTGATTCCGCCCAAATCGGGGGCAGTGCCGCTTTCACGATGCTCCGCCCCTCCTCCAAAGTGGCATACTCACAGAGTACGCCGCACGCGGTACCGATGGCCTCAGGATGTTACCTGAAGCCCCCTCCTCTGATGCTCCGCCCCCGACGGCGTCGGTCGTGTGTTAGATCATCGGTCGGGAACTCGGCGTGGCGGCTGCAGACTCAGTCCAGTGCCGCCACAATCGGGGAAGGGCCGATCGCGGGCAAGGGTGACTCTGTCAGGGACTGGGGTCCTCAGAATCGGAGAAACCAGCCCATTGGATTTGTCTGTTTTCAGCAGTTTGTTGTGTCTTTACCTGGGCAAACTTCTGTTGATGGTGAACATTGAAAAGTCCCTATCCATGTCACACAAGTGCCAGGCAATGACCATCCTCAACGAGAGAAAATCGAACCATCTCCCCTTGACATTCAATAGCATTACCATTGGTACAACCCCCACTATCAACGTCTTGGGGGTTACCATTGACAAGAAACTGAAGTGGACGAGCCATATAAATACTGTAGCAACAAGAACAGGTCAGAGACTCGGAATTTTGCAGTGAGTAACTCATCTCATTGACCCCCCAAAGTCTGTCCACCTTCTACAAGGCACAAGTCACGCAGTGGCAGCAGTGTATACAACCTGCAATGCACTTTTAACAGCACTGCGGGATCTACCTAGCTCACTACGTGTTGTGAGATCTAACACGATCTCGTGAGACGTCACAATGTGAATCCCGGTCATTGTGGACAGGATCACTTTTGGCAAATCTGCATATTAGAGCGAGACAGCTAGTCTCACTCTAATATGCAGTTCCCTGGGGTAACCGAGGCGTTGGGATCTAATCCCTTTGCCGTGGAGATCTCGGGCGAGTGCCGTTCAGTTCAGGTCCCCATACATGGAGGCCAGACAGAACGGCACTCATCGGGGTCTTCCAGGGATTTGGAGGCCTACAGATGCATGCCCTCTGGGCAAGGTTGGTACCCTGGCACTGCTATCTGTCACCCTGGTACTGCCAAGGTGCCCAGGTGGCATTGCCAGCTGAAAGGGGCACTACCAGAGTGCCAGGTCGGCGCTGCCAATGTGGCATTTTTTGTCTTGTGAGTGGACTGGGTGTGCCCTGCGCTGGTGTGTTGGGGGGGGGGGGGGGGGTCACTTTTAGTGAGTTGGGCTTGTGGGTGAGGGGCATTCAGGGGTCGCATTGGGGGCTCAAGAGATTGGGATGCCATTTAAAACAGTAAATGGGGTTAGCCTTGTCAGGGAGTTCCCCACTGAGACCCCATAGCTGCCCAGATGGGTGTTAGATAGCAGGATGTTTCTCGGTGCTCAGAGTGCTGGGAAACACCTGTCTAATCTCGGGCGCTATGCGACTCTGTCCCCATTCGGGTAGATTGTGCCCATTATCCTTAAATATGTGTATTGGCTGTTCTATACTTTGCAACTTACATAACATTAGTGCAGCATCACAGAATACAATAGCTGCATACAATGGCACTTTGTGTATGCCCATTGCTCTTCATATTATGCAGCCGATCCAATAGACCTACAGAGAATGGCAGCAGTTTGAATATATAAGAAGCAACGGTGCGGAAAAATTGCTGCCTCAAAATAAATTTTCATGCAAAAGCAGACAACCTGCTAAAATCTTTACTTACTGGGAATCCTTTCTTGATCTGTGTTTATGCTGGGGCTCAGGTGAAGTTATTTTACTTGATTCTCATCTGTATGGGCAATGGGCAATATCCATATTTGGGCTAATGATAAATAGGACTGGTAGTCAAACAGCTTTTGGTGTGAGAGTAACAGATTACAGTGCCTCCCCTGATGTGCTCCCAGTTGAGCAAATGGATTTCTTTCGAAAGTATTTGCATGTAAAATACATTCGCAGCATATTCTGAAGGTGCTGGCGTTTCAGTGACATGCCGTTTGACAATCTACAGTGATTAACTGTTGAAGACAGAAGGGGGACAATAGTTATGTTAATGTACAGCACTGCTACATTAGAAAACAAGGAGAGAGACTGTTGCAAATTTGGCAGCAGGCTCTATTCAATTAAAATCATTATGTACCTTCACACTGGCCTTGTCCCCATGCGATCCCTGTACATCGCTTTATGATATTCAAGCTGATTTAGTAGTTGAGTCACATAGACTTAGCACATTTATTCCAGAATGAAACTTTGGTTCTGACTTAGATTTTGCAAAAAGCAAACACTCAAGATTTACGATGAATCCCCCAGATTAAGATTTAGTAATTACTTAATAAAATATTTAAATGTAAATAATCTTTATTGTCACAAATAGGCTTACATTAACACTGCAATGAAGTTATTGTGAAAATCCAATTTTCGCCACATTGCGGCACCTGTTCGTGTACACAGAGGGAGAATTCAGAATGTCCAAATTACCTAACAAGCACGTCTTTCGGGACTTGTGGGAGGAAACTGGAGCAGCCGGAGGAAACCCACGCAGACACAGGGAGAACGTGCAGACTCCTCACAGACAGTGACCCAAGCTGGGAATCGAACCTGAGACCCCGGCACTGAGAAGCAACAGTGCTAACAACTCTGCTACCGTGCCGCTCATATATAATATATAAAATTGATAAGCAAGACGTGGTTGCAACACAATTTGTTCTGAAGGAAAATTTAACCCCAATCCTCTACAATCTTTGCCTCGTCCTGTGTCTGTTGCATTTCACACAATTGGCTTACTGGACTCTGGTCTTCTGTGTTAAAGCTGCTCCGAAGATTTTATTTGGTCATTTCAAGGAAACAATTACCAATCATCCATCCTATCACACCAGTTAAAAATAACACGTAAGCTTCTGAAAACTAAATGTTAAATAGAGGTCTAAAACTGAAAGCCAGATTAAATTGTGAATTGATTTGAACAAGGCGTGATTTTCAGTTTTTATGCACGTGATATTAACGCGATTTAGTGATATTAACAGTAGAATGCAAAACACGTTTATATTTTCTGTCCATTGCTGGCTGGCAGCAAGTTGGCCAATGCAGAAGTGGTTAGATAAGTCCTTAGGTATTGCGGTTTTGAGGTTGACAGCCACGTCGGCAGATGCTCTTGCTCAGTATTGGGGCAGGGGGGATCCAGGAAAATTGGTACCCAGAGGTGCTGGTTTCATTGTTCCTCAGCTAGGGAGGGCAAATCTGCTAGATCTCTTGCCCCTGATTGCCATTGACAGGAAAATGGATGCATTATATGCATGTCAAGGAACGGTAGGATCTAAAGTGGCTGTGATGACCAACGTGATTAAATAGCCTGATACCACTTGCTGACTCACTGCTGTGAAGATTGGTTCACCCAGCAGAGGGCCTGAGAATGCCCTGGTGCCTGAAGAACGATACCAGAACGGAAATCCGTGTTTACAAAAGAGAAGGAAAATTTTAAAAAACTGGCGAAAACATTAGAAAAACAAAAATCCATTTGGAGGTGGGTGGTTTTGAAAAGTAAATGGCTGAGTTCAAGGGGATATATGAGTCAACTGCTGGCATCAGCTTACATTTTTCATTATTTATTGCTATCACATTCCTACTTGGTTAATGTGGGGAGTTATGGCTGATAGAAATAAATTCACTCCTGGCGTTTTATGTTTTTAAATATTTAAAACAATTGCTTTTGTTAATATTTTCCTAATGGTTATTCATGCAACACAGAGCAGGTATGATGCTCTGAGGTTTATTATATGCAAACCTTGGTTGTGCAGCTTCTGTATTCACTTTAGAGAGCTCCATGGAAGACCAGAGGCACTATTTGAAGGAAAGAGAGGCTGGATAGAGAACAAGCTGGATAGAGACTAGGAAAAAGCAAGAGAGCCTTCGGCAATAGAGATATTTTCAGGAGAAGAGGGCATTGAAGGGCAGAAAGTGACACAAAGGAATTCAGAAAGAAGTCCCAGGGTTTTGAATTGTGACCATGAGAATGACCCAAAGCAATCATACCAAAACGAGAAATGGGGTATTGAGTGCTCACTGGTAAATGTGAAAGTTTTTTTTTTCTCTAAATTTAGAGAACCCAATTAAGGGGCAGTTTAGCATGACCAATCCACTTACCCTGCACATAGTTTTGGGTTGTGGGGGTGAGACCCACACAGACACGGGGAGAATGTGCAAACTCCACACAGACAGTGACCCGGGGCCTACTGGAATTTAATGATGGGCTCAGGGTCTAGGACTTGGCATTGGGAAGTGCCTCCTGCCTTTGCTTCCGACACCACTGTTTCCACCTCCCCTCCCCACCTACCCCCCTCGTCAGGACACCCATCCTGACCTCACCCGCCTGAGTCCAGGGATTTCACAACAACCTCTGGTGAAGACCGTGGAACACAGCTGGCAGCAGCCATTGCTCCTGGTGGCGATGCTAGCAACAAAGAGCTGCTGGGTCTCTGAAGGAAATCAACTATTTCTGATAGCTAAAAGACCATTTTAATGTAAATATTAAAGCCCAGTCTTAAAACCCATTTTAAAATGCATTTCAGTATTCAACTTCAAGCATAACCTTAGGCCATGACAAAACACATAGCTTGCAAGAACAGAGGTACAGAACTTGACACATCCACAAACTAGCTGGAGATAAATGCAACATTTTTACTGACAATATGAACTGATGATTGTTCTAATGAACAGAATTCAAAATTATTTTCATATTGAAAATGAGCTGTACCAGTAATCAGATCAAGGTCGGAATGAGCACCAAAATGAATCCACCATTGTTCAGAATATGGATAAAATGTGAGTCAGCAGAAAACCAGTGAGAACCAGACTTGATTACAGCACAAAATCACATTCCATAGCACACACAAAAATTCAAACATGAAACATTTAAAACTTATGTTGCACGTTGAGGATTGACAATTAACCATCCAATCAAAGGTATTTGAAACTCACCCAAACCAATCAGGATGACACAGAGGTAGTGACAGATGGCCTTAGACTGATAACATTTTCCTTAAACATGAGAGTCCGGGGCAGCACGGTGGCACAGTGGCTAGCATTGCTGCCTACGGCACTGGGGACCCGGGTTCGAATCCCGGCTCTGGGTCACTGTCCGTGTGGAGTTTGCACATTCTCCCCGTGTCTGCGTGGGTTTCACCCCCACAACCCAAAGATGTGCACGATAGGTGGATTGGCCACGCTAAACTGCCCCTTAACTGGAAAAAATAATTGGGTACTCTGAATTTTTTTTAAAAACCCCAAAAAATGAGTGTCTGGACAGCCATTTTCTATCCGGATCAATCTATACTTTTACGTGACTATTCGCTATCCTTATTTTCCCTTCTAAAACTCTTGAAGTCTAAGCGAGCTGTTTTGCAGTTACTCTTTTTTTGAAAGTTAAATCTATTGTAAACATTAAGCCAATTATTCCTCTTAAAGTTCGTTGCTGGCAAGGGCTTTTTTGGGAACATTTGATTTGTAACCATAAGAAGACCTTAGTCTCTCAATTATAATCAATAGATACAATAAAATATTTTTATTTCGCATCCGAGAAGTGTAACTTAAATTCTACTGAGTTTGAAGTGTATACGAGACTACACTTGAACCGCACGGTAGACTCCAATGGTCTCTGAGTAGTTGGCAGTTCCTAATGGACGGGAGTTCGCCCCTAGGGTCCGAGATCCATGGGAAGGCGAAAGGCTGGCCTGACAAGCACTTAGTTCAGTTGGATCTCCCCCTCATGTGTGACACATGTTTCTGACCCGTTCTCTAACCAGTGGGCTAGTCCCGTGAGAGTTACATTAAATTCCACCCATTTTTGCAAGTTTTCCTCAGATCAGTGTGAAATTTTTTTTTGTTCTCAGAAATTATTGCTCACCCCTAATTGCCCTTGTTTGAGTGGCTTACTGGGCCATTTCAGAGGGGCAGACTCACTTCATTGTGGGTCTGGTCTTTATTGTCGGCCAGACCGGGTAAGTTTGGCAGATTTCCTCTCTGAAGAGTTAGTGGTTAACCAGATGGGCTTTTAGAACAGTCCAGTAGTTTCATGATTATTATTAATGCGACAAAGGTCCAACTTTAGCATGACTGAAGATTTCAGCAGGATGCAGAAGGAGACGTGAATCAACACCTGTGTCGATAAATAGAGAAACGAAAGAAAAACTTTTTTTTTTAAGCTTAATTCATTTCCTGTCTCATACGGTGTTGAAAAATGAAGAAGGTAAAATGAACAGCTCAATTTTCTCTGATGCATTGCCACCCACTGTGCAGCATTGTCACACCAGCTTCCTGTGAAATCAGCCAACTTCCCAATTGCACTGTTGCCATATTGGACTCAGATGAGTAATGATTATTCGGTACCGTGCATTAGGGACCCAAACTGTGGAGAACTTTCCTTACGACAGCACGATTAACGAATTGCTAAATGTTTACTGAAGCTGGAAAAACAAATTCAAAATATATTTAGAATTAAACGTGCGGTGACTTATTGTACAAACTGTCTCATTTTACCAATCACCTAACAGAATTTCCAATGCTGGGGCGCGAATTCACTGGCTGGAATTTGTGGTGGAGGCAGTGGCCTGCCCACAACCTGAAAGGTCAGAGGCAAGCCCCCTTCGCATGGCTGGATAATGAGGTAACTCAGGGCGGTTTTGTTGGGGTCAATCAGGCACGCCCCAGGGAGAAGTGTGAGTGTAATTGGGAGGCTGGTGGAGGGAAGGACAGTGGGGTAGTCCCTTTCCACTGGATTGGACCTCCATTGGGCATATGTGGGTGTGAATGGGAGGGATTCAAAATGGCATGGGCGCCCCCAATGTTTGATAAAATACCAGAGTGGCAGGAAGAAGCCAATAAATGGTTATCAATTGGCCAAAGGGTGGGGAGGTCACTCAACTCAACCTACACCTTTACTACTACTGCTAGTAAAGTCTGATCAAAGGTGGGTAGCCGATAGGCACAGCTAACCTCCCCCCCCCCCCCCCCCCCAACACACACACACACAAACACACACCTGGTTTAGCTCACTGGGCTAAATCGCTGGCTTTTAAAGCAGACCAAGCAGGCCAGCAGCACGGTTCGATTCCCGTACCAGCCTCCCCGGATAGGCGCTGGAATTTGGCGACTGGGGACTTTTCACAGTAACTTCATTGAAGGCTAGTCGTGACAATAAGCGATTTTCATTTCATTTCATTTTCATTTTCTTTTCATTACCATCGAAACTTCCACATCTCCTGCCCGTCTTCTAGCCTGTCCAGGGAGTGGCATAAAATTACAGCCACTGTGCGTTCCAACATCACAAACATACCTTCAAAATCCAGTGGGGATTCTCTAGTCTTCCACTATGACTTGAATGGGACGCTGATTGGACCCACTATGGAAAAATCAGCATGCTACCATAGAAAGGCCAGATCTTGACAAATGTGATGCCCATGAGTGATTCAAACATCAATTTCCTAAACCCAATCGATCATTGTGAGGAGCGAAATGTGGAGAATTTTGGTATTTTACATGGATTTCCAATGAGTTCAGAGCACGGAAACAAGCCATTCATCTCATATTTATGCTGCACACAAGTCTCTTCCTATGCCTCTTCATTTAGCCTGATAAGCAGGGGAGTATTTACAATGAAACACACCGCGCCTCGGCACAGGGCTCGAACAAATGGAGGGTGCCCACTCCGCCGGCTGCCCATTGTCCCGCTAGTCCCGGCACTGGAACACTCAGAGTCAGCTCAGCTGGAATGTGCATCAACCTGGCCTGACAGTTAGCAGGGCAACCAATCAGGGGCTGATTACTCCCTGCCTTTGTTGCTCTTTATGCTTTCCCTTAATTTGCTCTGTTTTAATTACCTTTGCTCAAGAGTCGCCAGGTATCTTTCTGATACCACCACAGGGTTCAAAACCGAATACTGATCAATGACTCGATACACCAGTTAGTAAGTTTGAAATCAATGCACATTTATTTACACACACAGTCAATTATTACTCATGCATAAACTCTACTCGCTAAACTACAACTACTACTAAAAGCCTATACTTAGTTTCGGGTGGGCCCACTCAGTCAGAGGAACAATGGCCGTTGTCCGGTTCTGATACTGCTGGCTTCGAACTGGTATAGAATAGTAGCTAGGAGCGCCTATCTCGTAGCGTGCGTTGACCTTAGACTTACTTGGCTGGTGCTTGGCGGCCTCTCGTCGCTGAGAGCCAAATGCCAAGGTGAAGGTGACGAAGAAGAGTAAGAGAGCGAACTGACCTTGGGGACTCTGTTTTATACCCCAAGGGGTTTCGCGCCCTTCTGGGCGGACCCTGGACTTGGTCCCAATTAATTGGACCATGTCCCAATTGTTTGTATCAATTGTCTCCAATAACGGGGTCGTTCCCCGATTGCTGGGCAGGTTCTAGGTAACCGTTGGCCTGCCTTTGTTTTAGCTTCCACTGGCGCCGGGGAGTCTGTCCTGGTACCGATTGTTTCAATGTTTCTTTTTTCTCTCCCCGGAGATAGCTCATTACTATGCTGATGGCTTGCAGTTTCAGTTCTGTCTGGGCTCTGCAAGTTCCAATCCACAGAAAAACTTGCACCTGCTTGTTTTTCTAGTGCTGTCCATTTTTCCCTGCACTCTTTGCGAGTATCCATTTTGGAATCGGGACGTGGCCACCCCAGGTGGCTACACCTTTGCTGCTGATAGGTACAAACTAGTGAGCCTATCAGCAGCAAATGCAGAGTGAAATCAGACTCTGTTTGGATGAGTAAGATAAGTAACGGTTGGAAGCTGGCACGTGTGATCACGAGGAGGCACAGGAGAGGCACAGTGGTTGTCCATGAAGAGGGCACACTGTGTGGAAGCCGAGGTGTGCGCCGGCAGCACATTAGACTCCCCCCCCCCCCCCCCTCAGGCCAGCGACAGCCATGCAAGGTCCCGAGACCATGACAAAGACACAATTTGGTGTAGAGAAGCAGAAGTGCCCGCAGCTGAGCAAACCGCCCCCTTGCCCCAGCAGCAGGCATGCATCCCCCTGAGGCAAGGGAGAGATGCAGCGGCCATGACGAGAGCACAGCCTGGGTGAGGCAGGCTGCTTCGAGGACCCCAGGCGAGCGAGGTGTGATTGGTAGAGTGTGAGGGGATAAGGAATGGGGAGAGACTGGAAGCGGATGGGAGAGGTGGGGAGTGTAAGGTTGTGGGGGGGGGGGAGGAAGAATGTGTGAGGGGGTTGGGTTGTGGGGAGGGAGAGTGTGTGAGGGGCTTAGGGGGAGGGAGAGTTTGTGAGGGGGTTACGGGGAGGGAGAGTGTGTGTGAGGGGTTTGCGGGAGGGACAGTGTGTGAGGGGGTTGCAGGAGGAGAGGAGTTTGTGAGGGGTTGAGGGGGACTGAGAGTTTGAGATGGGGGAATTGGCAGAGGTTGGGAGTGGGGATTGAGTTTTCTTTGAAATCCATGATCAGAAACATAATTTCATAGTTAAGAGGCGAACCCCATTTTTGCAGAGCTACAACCTGATAAAAATGTAGGACTGCCTAAAATCAAGATCAGTTTCTTTAGCAATTTGAAGTGATACTAATAATCTGGCAGTCAAAAATTGAGAAAAATGAAGGCAAGACAAGAGAACGAAGCTAAGCAAAAAAGTGAGTTTGCCATTTAATTGAAAAAGCTCTAAGTATTGAACAGTTTGTGGCTTCAGCCTTTGTGTTCTGTGGGGTGAGGGTGCTGGAGGAGGGGTGAGGTTGAGGGTTGGGGGGGGTGGGGTGATGATGGGAAGTGGGGGGAAGGAGGAGATAAGGTGAGGCGGGAGTCCAGAAATGAAGGTGAACACAGGGCCCCACTAACTGTAAATTCACCTTTGCTTATCAGTGTGGCCCTAAATTCCTTTCTCCCAATGTGCTGATCTCGTTTCCCCTGAAATTAATTCATGCCATCTACTATCTGTCCCAGTGGTAGCGCTATGATCAGTTTTACTAATGTTCTTTGTTTTCAAATATTTCCAATTAAACGGCAATTTAGTGTGGCCCATCACCTACCCTGCACATCTTTGGGTTGTGGGGGTGAGACCCACGCAGGCATGGGGAAAATGTGCAAACTCCACACGGACAGTGACCCGGGGCCGGGACCAATCCTTCAGCGCCGTGAGGCAGCAGTGCTAACCACTGCACCACCATGCCGCTCGTTTTACTGATGTTCTAAATGTTTCTTAACCAGGTTTTTATTAATCGCTATTTCAAACTATCAGTGATGCATCCTCTTTTTTGAGTGAATATGGATGCCTGTTTCATGCTTGGTATATCATAGAATCAGAGAACTTTCATACAGAAAGAGGCCATTGAGCCCATCGAGTCTTTGCCGGCCCTTGGAAAGAACACCCTACATAAGCCCATACCTCGACCCTTTCCCCGCAACCCCAGCTATCCTTTTTTGGACACTAAGGGCAATCGATCATGGCCAATCCACATAACCTGCACATCTTTGGACTGTGGGAGGAAACCGGAGCACCCGGAGGAAACCCATGTAGTCACGGGGAGAATGTGCAGACTCCACACAGACAATAACCCAAGCCAGGAATCGAACGTGGGACCCTGGAGCTGTGAAGCAACTGTGCTAACCACTGTGCTACTATGCCAATCATTCATACACCTTTATTATGCTACATTTGGTAGGAACCATGAGCATTGTCAGTAAGGGTCTGCAGGATAGTCAACCAAGATGATTGATCATAGCAGATAAGTCCACTACAACGTCTACTCTTGATCAGGATATATTGATCCCTGTTGGAAATACATATCATGTGATATTGCCTCATGTTGGTTCTCTCAATGCCTGCCGCAAACCCAGTCTGGCAGTTATGTCTGCTTGGTACTGCTGAGCCACTCATGGTAATGGACAATGAGACCACATTCTGTACGCTTTTTGCCATCAGTGTTTCTTCCAAGTTTTATTCAACATGGAGAAGTACTGATTAATCAGTTGAAGGATAGCAGGTAGGATACCAGCAGGAGGAGCCGTACCCATATTTGATCTGATGAAACCTTGGAAGACCTTTTGGAACTTTCACAATTGTTTTTTTAAAAAGTACTTTTATTAAGGTTTTGCAGAATTTTTCATAATAAAACAGTAGGAACAATAATAACAAAACAAACTAGAGTGAACATTAACATAGTGTAAAAAGAGAATATACATTAACAATTAAATAGACATTACCCCACACGCCCCAGTCTTCCCACACCATCCCAATGAAGCACTGACCCCCCCCCCCCCCCGCCCACCCCCCACGGATTGCTGCTGCTGCTGACATTTTAATTTTCCCCGAGAAAGTCGACGAACGGCTGCCGCCTCGGAGAGAACCCTAACGTCGACCCTCTTAAGGCAAACTTTATTTTCTCGAGGCTGAGAAACCCAGCCATGGGTTAACCCAAGTCTCTACACTCAGGGGGCGCGATTCTCCCAAAACGGGAGAAATCGTAAAGCTGCCGTAAAACCCGGGCGGGTTTTACGGCAGCGCGCCCCTTCCCGACCGGGGACTGATTCTGGTCCCCGGTCGGGGCTAGCAGCCCGACGCCGTAGGCTCCGGCAAGACGGGCTTAACGAAAATCGTTAAGCCCGCTTGCCGGAGTTAGTGCCGGCTGACGCGTCATATGACGTCAGCCGCGCATGGGCAGTTTGGAAGACTCCAACCCGCGCATGCGCGGGTGACGTCATCGCGTTTTGCGCGAAACCCGCGCATGCGCGGGCCGGGTTGCCCCTCAGCCGCCCCGCGAATGGATACTGCGGGGCGGCGGAAGGACAAGTAGTGCGCGGGCATCGGGCCCGCTGCCCGCGATCGGTGGGCACCGATCGCGGGCCCATGGCACCCTTGGTACGGCCGTGCCAATCGGTGCCATGGTTATTAATAGCGAGTTTGTGACGCCGGTTTTACGAACGGCCAGACCAGGTGTGTTTGCCGTTCGTAAAAACGGCGGAAAGGGCTGGGACTTCGGCCCATCTAACAGCTGTGAATCGCTGCAGGCCGTAAAAAAACGGCGGCAGCGATTCGTGTCGGGACTTCGGCGGGGGGGGTGGGAGAATAGCGGGAGGGCGGCAAAAATGTCGGGAAGGCCCTCCCGCTATTCTCCGACCCGTCGTGGGGGTCGGAGAATTTCGCCCAGGGTCTTTGAGTCCCTCCACATTAATAAAATCCATCTCCGGGCTACTAGGGAGGCAAAGGCTAAGACGTCGGCCTCTTTCGCCCCCTGAACTCCCGGGTATTCTGACACTCCAAAGATCGCTATCTCTGGACTCGGCACCACCCGTGTGTTAAGCACCTTGGACATTGTCCTCGCGAACCCTTGCCAGAACTCTATAAGCTCCGAGCATGCCCAAACATGTGGACATGGTTTGCAGGGCTGCCCTTGCACCTCATACAACTGTCTTCTACCCCAAAAACTTGCTCATTCTCGCTGCCGTCATGTGTGCCCGGTGGACCACCTTAAATTGAATTAGACTGAGCCTGGCACATGATGAGGAGGAATTAACCCTGCCCAGGACCTCTGCCCACAGACCCGCTTCCAACTCCTCACCTAGCTCCTCCTCCCACTTGCCCTTGAGCTCCTCCACCGGGGTTTCCTCCACCTCTTGTAGTTCCTGGTAGATATCCGACACCTTCCCCTCCCCCACGCAGGTGCTGGAGACCACCCTGAACTTTCACAATTGTTAACTGCTGAAACTGTTTTTGCTAAAAATGATTTCAAGAATGAAAATTTTGAATGACTTGCCCTCCCAGGGATGGTTGGTGAGGTTGATATTGCACCCATAATCATAATCAGAGATAAGTAGGTGCAGACTAAGGGTTGAAAGAGCCTGTACGGCTCAAATCCTCACTAATTACACAAATTAAGCCACCGGAGGAGTTATACGCCGCAATCCAATGGCCACGCTGTGCCCGAAAACCAGCTCGCCAAGGTGCAGCATGGCCGATAGAAGCCGGGGACTCCACTCCCGGGGTCTATCCAGCTCACAACACCTCGCGAGATCTAGCGCGAGCTCACGAGGCGCTCACAATGTGCGGGATGATTTTTGAGCAGGCCTGCATATTAAAGCAAGGTGGCTAATCTCACTCTAATGTGCAGATTCCAGAGTTGCCCGAGGCATGGGATCATCTCGGAGACCTTGGGTGAGTGCCATTCAGCACTGGTCTCCATAAACAGGGACCAGACAGAATCTCACTGGTGGGGGGGGGGGGGAATCAGAGACCCCCAGGTGCATACCGTTTGGGCAGGGTGGCACAATGGCACTGCCAGCCTGGCACCCTGACAGTGCCACATGGGTGCCAGCCTGGCATGCCAAAATACCCAAGTAGCACTGCCAGCTGGCAGGGGCACTGCCTGGGTGCCAAGCTGGCATTTTCTCTGCACTGAAATTGGGCCAGAGGTACCCTGCGTGTGTGTTGGGGATGTGCAGGAGGTGGGAGGGAGGCCATAGTGTGTTCGGGCTTGGGGGGTGTGGGGGGGGGGGGTGGCTTGAGGTCGTGTCAGGGGTCTCGGAGATCAAGACGGCATTTAAAAATGTCATTCTGATCTCTTGTTGCACTGCGGAGTTCTGGAGAGCAGAGCTCCCCAGTGCACAAAACAGGGCTATGCACGGCCTCGACAGTGCGTTCTCCCCTTAGGCTCCTTATCTAACGCGGATGATGTTTTATAGCCATGTGTTTCTCAGCGCGGCAAGTGCCGGGAAACATGCGGCTAAACACTCTCGCTTCAGTACTTTGTTCCCTTTTAGTTGAATCACACCCATAGTCTTGTCACTTACTGGTGGCATATAAACAATAGAAGATAAAGACGTGGCCACCATAAATGTATTTCCAAAAGCCCATCCCTCTGCAATCATTGTATTGCTTCATGACCATAAAGAACTGAAAATGTAATATCTGTACATGTACTAGTCAGTGTCTCTCCAAAATTTCTGTTTTATGTGTAAGAAGTGCAGTCTAAAAGCAATATAGTTTCTTTTGATTAACAAAACATGGAAAAGCATTAACTCATATTTTTTATGGACCTGTTCATTTTAGGTTTCATTGATTTCAACACAGAAAATATGGGGTCGTTAAAAAATCTTTATAAGCTTGCTGATTCAAATGAAATAGAATTATTAAGCATATTACATGGAGTGGGGGCCTCAAGTAAGGCAGTGTCGCCATTAACATAAGAAATTAGATTTTTATCCTGTTCATTTTAAAATGTTGAGATTGGAACAATATCATAGCCGTTACGTTAGTGGACTAATAAACCCGAGGCCTGGATTAATGGTTTGGAGACATGGGTCCAATCCTACTATGGCAGCTAGTGAATTTCAATTCTGTTAATTAAACAAATCTGGAATTAAGAGGCTTGTCTCAGCGATGGTGACCAGGTAACAACCAGATTATTGTAACAACCCATATTGTTCACTAATGTCCTGCAAAAAAGAAAGGCTTGCATTTATATGGCTTGTAATGCAGAAAAAGGCCAGCAGCGCGGGTTCAATTCCCGTACCGGCCTATTATTATTATTATTATTATTATTATAATGCTCTATGTATTTATAGCCAATTAAGTAGTTTTGAAGTGCAATGACTTTTGGAATGTGGGAAATGCAGCTGCCAATTTGTGCAGAGCAAGCTCCCCCAAACAGCAACGTGACAGGGCCAGAGCATGTGTTTGTTTGTTATGTTCAATGAGGGCAGAATATTGGCCAGGACTCCTGCGATAACTCCCCTCACCTTTCTTCAATACCACCGCAGGAGCTTTTAGCACCACCTGAAAGGACAGATGGAGCCTTCGCTTAACATCTCACACAAAAGTTGGAACCTCCAAGAGTATAACATTCCCTCAGCACTTTGATTTTTGTGCTCAAATACTGGAGTAGGATGTGACTCCAGGCCATCATCAATGTGGTTGACACTTATGTGCCCTCTGAAATGGTCTAGAAAGTAAGTCAGTTCAACCAAACTGGTATAACAAATTACAACAAGAAGAAAATTAGGCAGACCACCTGCACTGATGTTGGATTCAGACATTTTTTATAAATGTTTTTTATTGGGTTTTTGAACAAAGTATATTTACTGTCATGTACACAGGATAAGAGACATATATATATATATATACACATATATAGAAGAGAAGGGCACACCCAAACATACCAAAAATAGAATAACTGGTAGGGTATTGTGCACCAGCTCAGCAACTCTGTACACCTGGCAAAATTATTTACAACACATAAATGGGCGACTGTTGGTGGTGGTGGTGGTGGTGGTGGTGGTGGCGGGGGGGGGGGGGGGGGGGGGGGGGGGGGGGGGGGGGGGGGGGGGGGGGGGGGGGGGGGGGAGAGGGGAGGTGGGCAATACTCAAATGGGTTTGGTAATGGTGTTGTCGCTTGCTTCTCCTGGACGGATCTCGTTGCCGTCTCGCGCTCACCTCTGCTTCTGCCATTCCTCCCGTCTTTTGTCTTTATTCTCTTTGTTCCCTGCTCCTGGAGATGCCATGTTCGTTATTGTATCCCGTGCCTTCTTCCGGCTCTCATTTCCCTGCCCTCCCCCCCCCCCCCCCCCCCCCACCTCCCTGGTTCTCCTCTCTTTTTCCCTGTCTCTTCCCCCTCCCTCCCTGCCCCCCACCCCTGTGATTCGCCTTCCTTTCCTCTTAGGTTTAGCTGTCCCCCCCGCCCCCCCCGGCTGTCCAGTACCCTTTAAGTCTGGGGCAAGACCAGAACATGTGGGCATGGTTGGCCGGGCCTCCTTGGCACCTTTCAGATCTATCCTCCACCTCCGGGAAGAACCTACTCATACGTGTTCTTGATAAATGGGCTCTATGTACCACTTTTAGCTGCTTCAGACTGAGCCTTGTGCACGTGGAGGTGGAGTTGACCCTATGCAGTGCTTCGCTCCAGAGTCCCCACCTCTCAATCCCCAGGTCCTCGCTTTTGCTCATGTTGAGTTTGTAGCCCGAGAAGGTGCCAAACTCTTTCAGGAGCGCGATGATTCCGTCCATGCTGCTCTGTGGGTCCGAAATGTAAAGGAGCAGGTCATCTGTATAGAGTGAGACTCTGTGCTCTCTGCCTCCCCTTTGGATTCCCCTCCAGCTTTTTGCTGCTCTGAGCGCGATTGCTAGTGGTTCAATCGCTAGAACAAACAGCAGCGGGGACAGTGGGCATCCTTGTCTGGTGCCCCTGTGCAGCTGGAAGTATCGAGAGTTGGTATTGTTGGTCTGTACGCTCGCCATGGGAGCGTTGTATAGGAGCTTCACCCAGGAGGTGAACCCTGTTCCAAGCCCGAACCGCTCCAGTACCTCTATGAGGTATTTCCATTCGACTCTGTCGAAGGCCCTTTCTGCGTCTAGGGAGACGATCACCTCTGGTGTTCTCTCCCCAGAGGCAGTCATTATCACTTTCAGCAGGCACCTGATGTTCGAGGTAAGCTGTCTACCTTTGACAAAGCCCGTCTGGTCCTCCGCGACTACCTCAGGTCTTCTCGCCTTTTGGCTAGGATTTTGGCAAGTATTTTGGCATCTGCGTTCAGCAGTGAGATAGAACATAGAACATAGAACATAGAACACTACAGCGCAGTACGGGCCCTTCGGCCCTCGATGTTGCGCCGACCTGTGAAACCATCTGAAGCCTATCTGACCTACACTATTCCATATTCATCCATATGTCTATCCAGTGACCACTTAAATGCCCTCAAAGTTGGCGAGTCTACTACTATTGCAGGCAGGGCGTTCCACACCCCTACTACTCTCTGAGTAAAGAAACTGCCTCTGACATCTGTCCTATATCTCTCACCCCTCAATTTAAAGCTATGTCCCCTCGTGTTGGTCATCACCATCCGAGGAAAAAGACTCTCACTGTCCACCCTATCTAACCCTCTGACTATCTTATATGTCTCTATTAAGTCACCTCTCAGCCTTCTCCTCTCTAACGAAAACAACCTCAATTCCCTGAGCCTTTCCTCGTAAGACCTTCCCTCCATACCAGGCAACATCCTAGTAAATCTCCTCTGAACCCTTTCCAAAGCTTCCACATCCTTCCTATAATGTGGTGACCAGAACTGCACGCAGTACTCCAGGTGTGGCCGCACCAGAGTTATGTACAGCTGCAGCATGACCTTGTGGTTCCGAAACTCAATCCCCCTGCTTATAAAGGCTAGCACACCATATGCCTTCTTAACAGCCCTATTAACCTGGGTGGCAACTTTCAGGGATTTATGTACCAGGATGCCGAGATCTCTCTGTTCATCTACACTACCAAGAATCTTGCCATTAGCCCAGTACTCTGCATTCCTGTTACTCCTTCCAAAGTGAACCACCTCACACTTTTCCGCATTAAACTCCATCTGCCACCTCTCAGCCCAGCTCTGCAGCTTATCTATGTCCCTCTGTATCCTATAACATCCTTCAGCACTATCCACAACTCCACCGACCTTCGTGTCATCTGCAAATTTACTAACCCATCCTTCTACACCCTCTTCCAGGTCATTTATAAAAATGACAAACAGCAGTGGCCCCAAAACAGATCCTTGCAGTACACCACTAGTAACTGAACTCCAGGATGAGCATTTGCCATCAACCACCACCCTCTGTCTTCTTTCAGCTAGCCAATTACTGATCCAAACCGCTAAATCACCTTCAATTCCATACTTCCTTATTTTCTGCAATAGCCTACCGTGGGGAACCTTATCAAACGCCTTACTGAAATCCATATACACCACATCAACAGCTTTACCCTGATCCACCTGTTTGGTCACCTTCTCAAAAAACTCAATAAGGTTTGTGAGACATGACCTACCCTTCACAAAACCGTGTTGAGTATCGCTAATCAACTTGTTCTTTTCAAGATGATTATAAACCCTATCTCTTATAACCTTTTCCAACATTTTACCCACAACCGAAGTAAGGCTCACAGGTCTATAATTACCAGGGTTGTCTCTACTCCCCTTCTTGAACAAGGGGACAACATTTGCTATCCTCCAGTCTTCCGGCACTATTCCTGTCGACAAAGACGACATAAAGATCAAGGACAAAGGCTCTGCAATCTCCTCCCTGGCTTCCCAGAGAATCCTAGGATAAATCCCATCTGGCCCAGGGGACTTATCTATTTTGACATTTTCTAAAATTGCTAACACCTCCTCCTTTTGAACCTCAATTCCATCTAGCCTGGTCGACTGAACCTGAGTGTTCTCCTCAACAACATTGTCTTTCTCCAGTGTAAACACTGACGAAAAATATCCATTTAATGCTTCCCCTATCTCCTCTGATTCCACACACAACTTTCCACTACTATCCTTGATTGGCCCTATATGACCCACATTTGGTTGGGTCTTTGTCTTTCTTAGGTATCAGCGAGATTGAGGCCTGTGCTAGCGTGGGTGGCAGAGTGCCCCTAGCTAGCGAGTCTGTGAACATCTCCCGCAGGTGCGAGGCCAGTTCCGTCGCAAATTTTTTGTAGAAGTCCGCCGGGAATCCGTCCGGTCCCGGCGCCTTCCCCGCCTGCATGGAGCTGATACTGTCCATGATCTCTCCCAGTGCTAGTGGTGCTTCCAAGCCCCGTTTTCTACCCTCCCCCACGACTGGAATGTCCACTCCATCAAGGAACCGTTTCATCCCGGACACTTCCATTGGGGGCTCTGAGGTGTACAGCCCTTGGGGCCTTGAAGGTTTTGTTGATCTTTTCTGGTTCTGTTTCTAACGTGCCTCTGGTATCCCTGATTTGTGCAATTTCTCCGGTGGCTGCCTGCTTTCTCAGCTGGTGTGCCAACAGACGGCTGGCTTTGTCTCCATGTTCGTATAGGGTTCCACATGCCTGGCGGAGTTGGTGCACTGCTTTCCTGGTGGAGAGCAGGTCAAAGTTCCTTTGTAGCTCTTTCCTCTCTGCCAGAAGCTCTACGGTCGGAGCCTCGGAGTATTTACGGTATACCTCCAGTATGGAGTCGACCAGCTGCTGCCTAGCCGCCCTTTCCTCCCTATCTCTTCGTGCTTTGAAAGCGATAATTTCCCCTCTAAGTATGGCCTTTAGCTCTTCCCAGAATGTGGAGGGTGAGACCTCTCCATTCTGGTTGTTCTCTGTGTACTCTGCTATGGCGCGGGATATCCTTTCATTGAAGGCCTTGTCAGCTCGTAGGGCGACGTCCAACCTCCATGTGGGGCGTTGGCCCTGCCCGTTTCCAGCCTCACGTCCATGTAGTGTGGAGCGTGGTCTGATATCACAATTGCGGAGTATTCCACTTTGTCTATCGCCGGAAGCACTGTTTTCCCCACCACAAAGAAGTCAATTCTGGTGTATACGTTGTGTACTGGGGAGAAGAAGGAGAATTCCTTCTCCCCTGGGTGGGTGAACCTCCAGAGGTCCACCGCTCCCACCTTCTCCATAAAGTGACTGAGTTCCCTTGCCATGCTTGAGGTTTTCCCCGTTTTGGGGTTTGATCTGTCTGTCTTTGGATCCTGTACACAGTTGAAGCCCCCCCTCCATGATTAGTCGATGCGTTGCTATGTCAGGGATTTTTGCCATGATCTTCTTGATGAAGACAAATTCCTCCTGATTAACAACAGGAGACTCCTGCACATTCCATATTCTGAATGCTGTTTCACAACTAAGTAACTAACAGACGGGCAGCACGGTAGCACAGTAGTTAGCACTGTTGCTTCACAGAGCCAGGGACCCGGGTTCCATTCCCGGCTTCAGTCACTGTCTGAGCGGAGTCTGCACATTCTCCCTATGTCTGCGTGGGTTTCCTCCGGGTGCTCTGGTTTCCTCCCTCAAGTCCCGAAAGACGTGCTTGTTAGATGAATTGGACATTCTGAATTCTCCCTCAGTGTCCCCGAACAGGCGCCGTAGTGCGGCGACTCGGGGATTTTCACAGTAACTTAATTTCAGTGTTAACGTAAGCCTACTTGTGACATTAATAAAGATTATTATTATCATCCGCCATTCAATCTTTGATGGTGATGGAGCCCTGCATTTGAGTGCAGAAGACAAGGCTGAAGTGTCCACAACTATCTTCATCCAGAAGCGCCCAATGAATGATCCGTCTCAGCCTCCTCCTGAGTCACCATTATAACAGAAGCTAGGCTGAGGGTCATTTGTTAAACTCCATGTGCTATCAAGAAATGGCTGAGCACACTGGATACTGTAAAGGCTTCAACAACATCCCAATTGCACTGCTGAAGATTTTACTAGCCAACCTGTTCCAGTACAACTAACAACATCAGCACCGATCCAACAAAATGCAAATTTGTTCAGGTGTGCCCTGTCCAGAAAAAGCAGGACAAACCGAATCTGGTCAATTTCCACATCATCAACCTACTCTCAATCACCCACAAATTGATGGAAGGGGTGTTTGACTGTGCCATCAAGCAACACGTACACAGCAATAACCTAGTTGCCAATACTCAGTTTGGACTACACCTGGAGCACTTGCTTCCGGGCCTCATTACAGCCTTGGTGCAAATATAGACAAATGAGCTGAATTCTGGAGGTTAGATAGGAGTGAGTGCTCTTGACATTAAATCAGCATTTGACTGAGCATGGATTTAAGATGATCTCATAAAATTGACACCTGTGGGACTGAGAAATTCTCTCTACTGGCTTGAGTCGTACCTAGAACAAAGGAAGATGATTCTGATTGTTGGATTGCTAGTCACCTGAACCCCAGGGCATCACAGCAGGAGTTCCTCAGGATAACATCCCAATCCCAATCATCTTCAGCTGCTTCATCAATGACCTTCCCTCCATCATAAGGACAGAGTGGGGATGTTTGCTGACGATTGCACAATTTTCAGTTGCATATGGAACTCCTCAGATAATGAAGCAATCTGTGCTCGTGTACAGTAGGACCTAGATTTGGACTGATAAATACCAAGCGACATTAGTGCCACACAAGCGTAAGGCAACGGTTATCTCGTTCTGAGAGAAAGTTGAACTACCATTACCATCGTCGAATCAACTTGTTTGGGAGTCACCACTGACCTGAAAATAGGTTGGACCAGCCACATAAATATTATAGCTATAGTAGCAGGTCAGAGAGTATTTCATAGAAATTGACTTAGTTCCTGACTCCCCCAAACTTTTTCACCAGCTACAAAGGCACCAATCAGGAGGATGATGCAATAATGGGCACGATTTAATGGCCACACTGTGCCCGAAAAGCAGCTCGCCATGGCACAGAATGGACGATAAAAGCCAAGAGACCCCACTCCCAGGATCTAATCGGCTTGCAACTCCTTGCGAGATCTAACGTAATCTTGTGAGACGTTGCAATGCCAATGGTGATAGTGGTATCTGGGACATTATCTGTTAGGTATGATTCTGTGAGTATGACTATGTCAGGCTGTTGCTTAACTAGTCCGTGAGGTATCTCTCCCAACTTTGGCACAAGCCCCCAGATATTAGTAAGGAGGACTTTGCAGGTTGACAGGTTGGGTTTGCCATTGCCGTTTCTGGTGCCTTGTTCGATGTTGGGTTGTCCATCCAATTTAATTCCTTTTTTGTGTTTTTGTAGCATTTGAATACAACTGAGTGGTTTGCTAGGCAATTTCAGAGGGCATTTAAGAGTCAGCCACATTGCTGTGGATCTGGAGTTACATGTAGACCAGCCGAAATAAAGGTGGCAGATTTCTTTCCCTAAAGGACATTAATGTACAGATTCTTGCGTTCTCGTGGCATGGGATCAATCTCCCTCACCTTGGAGACCTCGGGCATGCGCCATTCAATACTGGTCTCCACAAATGGGGACCAGACAGAACGGCACTCGTGGGGGTCTCCCAGGGGATTCAAGGCCCCCAAGTGCATGCCCTTTAGGCAGGGTGCCACCCTGGCTCTGCTAGTGCCATCCAAGCACCCTGACACTGCCAGCCTGGCATCCTGGAAGAGCTAGTCTTGGACCCTGGCAGTGCCACCTAGTGCTAGCCTGACACGGCCAGCTGGCTGGGGCACTGCCAGGGTGCCAGGGTGGCACTGCCAAGGTGCCAAGCTGCACTTTTTGCAGCTGGTGCGATTGGGCCAAGGGTGCCCTGTGCGGGTGTTGGTGGGATGTGCCAGGGGACCCTTCCATAGTGCATTGGGCCTTGGGGGGTTGCTTCGGGAGCCTCATAGATCGAGATGCCATTTTCGCAAAACTGAGGAGTTTCAACAAGCGGAGATCCTCAGTGTACAAACCGGTGTTATGTGCAGTCTCGGCCGCGCGCTCTCCGCGTGTTTTATCATCATAGAATTTACAGTGCAGAAGGAGGCCATTCGGCCCATCGAGTCTGCACCGGCTCTTGGAAAGAGCACCCTACCCAAGGTCAACACCTCCACCCTATCCCCATAACCCAGTAACCCCACCCAACACTAAGGGCAATTTTTGACACTAAGGGCAATTTATTATGGCCAATCCACCTAACCTGCACATCTTTGGACTGTGGGAGGAAACCGGAGCACCCGGAGGAAACCCACGCACACACGGGGAGGATGTGCAGACTCCGCACAGACAGTGACCCAAGCCGGAATCGAACCTGGGACCCTGGAGCTGTGAAGCAATTGTGCTAACCACTATGCTACCGTGCTGCCCTTTATAGCCTTGTGTTTCTCAGTGTTGTGAACTATGGGACTTTGTTCCCATTTAGTTGAAGCATGCCCGCTGTCTACTTGCTTGGAAGAGTGTATCTCCAACAATACTCAAGAAACTCAACACCATCCGGACAAGGCGGTCTACTTAATTGCCACCCCATCTAAAACCTTAAACATTCACTCCTCTATTGTCAGTCCAACATAGCTGTAGTATGCACCATCTATAAGATGCATTGCAACAACTCACCAAGGCTCCTTTGACAGCACCTCCTAAATTCGTGACTTAGGAAATTGCAGCAGGCACATCGCCATCTTCCGAGTTACACGCCATCCTGACGAGGAAAAATGTTGATGCTCCTTCATCGTCTCCAGGTCATAATCCTTGCGAACAACACCATGGGTATATATACAACATACGGACTACAGCGGTTCAGCAAGGCACGCACCATCACCACCTTCTCATGGGCAATTAGGAATGGATAAAAAATTGTGCCCTTGGCAGAAATGCCCACATCCAGTCAATGAATAAAATAACTTTTATATTCCAGTCACATTTGAATCACTAGAAAGAAATATAAAAATAAAACCAAGTTTTAGATAAAAACAAAACATCTCTGCATTAGCAAATCCCAGAGACAGCCTGCGGCAGATAAACATGCAATGTAAGGCATCAAATTCACTTTTCAAATAAACCTTGACAGACCTCATCTTGTGCTTTAATGGGAAGATAGCTCTTAAAAACCAAACATTATACAAGCAAAACTTTGCTGAAAGCAATCTTTTTAATTTATCAAATTAAAACTTTCCTCGGTTTCAAAATTAATACAATTTCATAATTTATTAGCATGGAAGGATCTTTCTTGTGCAGTTCTAGCCCAGACTTGTATCTATTTTTGAACAATTTATTGCAATCTACAGCTCTCTGCTCATTTCTACATTGTTGTCATTTTATTAACTCAATTTCACAACTGCTTGGCCCTCTGTAAATTAAATGAATAAAATAATTCTTATGAAAAAATAAATCATGCTGGGAGTTGCAAATGTTCATTGAGACACTATGAGATGAGAATGGACGATTTGGGCAGGTTGGATTGGAAAACTGTGTTGGAGAAATTTAAAGAGTTTCGGACAGATTAACTATTCTGTGTCTTGAGGTACTCTGGACCACTGAGCTACTTTAATAATAATAATAATCATCATTATTGTCACAAGAAGGCTTACATTAACACTGCAATGAAGTTACTGTGAAAAGCCCCCAGTCGCCACATTCCGGCGCCTGTGCGGGTACACGAAGGGAGAATGTAGAATGTCCAAATGACCCAATAGCACATCTTTTGGGACGTGTGGGAGGGAACCGGAGCACTTGGAGGAAACCCACGCAGACACAAGGAGAACGTGCAGACTCCGCACAGACAGTGACCCAAGCCGAGAATCGAATCTGGGACCCTAGAGCTGTGAAGCCATAGTGCTAACCATTATGCTACCGTGCTACCCTACGGTAATCAGAATGTTCCCAAAGATCGTCAAGCATTATGGTTAGTCAGGCCTTTAATTGTCATTCTATCCCTTGGCACAGTGGTTAGCACTGCTCACTCACAGATCCAGGGACCCGGGTTCAATTCCGGCCTCGGGTGACTTGTCTGTGTGGCGTCTGCACGTTCTCCCCTTTTTGTGTGGGTTTCCTCCAGGTGCTCTGGTTTCCTCCCACAGTCCAAAGATGTGCAGGTTAGGTGGATTGGCAATGCTAAATTGCCCCTTAGTGTCTAAAAGTGTTAGGCCGGGTTGCTGGGTTTACGGGGTTAGGGAGAAGGCGTTGTCTTAACTCGAGTGTTCTTTCCAAGGGCCGGTGCTGACCCAATTGGCCAAATGGTCTCCTTCTGCACTGTAAATTCTATGAGATCTGCTATCACCATCCTTTAAAAAAAATAAATTTAGAGCACCCTATTATTTTTTTCCAGTTAAGGGGCAATTTAACGTGGCCAATCCACCTACTCTGCACATCTTTGGGTTGTGGGGGTGAAACCCACGCAGGCACGGGGAGAATGTGAAAACTCCACACAGACAATGACCCGGGGCTGGGATCGAACCCGGGTCCTCAACGGCGTAGGCAGCGGGCCTAACCACTACGTCACCGTGCAGCCTTTGCTGTCACCACACTGGGAATAGGAGATCCCGCAGCCTGCAATCCTCTGTAAAATCCTGAAAATGGGACATGTGCACCTCTGGCTGTAGATTCTGAGATGAGGGTAACAGTGAGTGGGCTGGATAAACATGGAGTACAACCTAACCTGTCTGGCATTCCTCTGCTGCCTTCAAAAAGGAAATGGTGATTCCCATTGATGATGATGCAAAGACATCGAAATAATTCCGAGAAAGGCTCATGAGAACCTAATCAGCATGGGGAAGACAACAAGAAAAAGGCTGGAAGATAAACACTAAAAATGCCTTTATAATTGTTGAATGAATCTTGTTGCTAGATCTGCACTCCTGGCTGGTCTCCCACATTCTGTCCTCTAGTAACCTGAGGTAATCCAAAATTCTGCTGCCTGAGCCTTAGCTCGCATCAAGTCCCATTCCCCCATCATCCCTCCACTCACTAACCTACATTGACTCTGGTCAAGCAACATCTTGATTTTAAAATTGTCATCCTTGTTTTTAAATCGCTCTATGGCCTTTTCCGTCCGTATTTATGAATCTCTATCTGTGCCTATGTATTTACATTGTGCATCCACCGTATGTCCTATGTTTTTTCATATATGGAATGGCCTGTCTGGACTGTACGCAGGACAATACTTTTTACTGTACCTCAGTACACGTGACAATAAACCCAAATAAGCCCAAATGTATGAAACTGAAGAAAAAGGGAGATATTAGGTAGGTATAGATAGATAGAGAAATACAGCACAGAACAGGCCCTTCGGCCCACGATGTTGCGCCGAACTTTTGTCCTAGGTTAATCATAGAATTTTGGACAATTTGTCATGGCCAATCCACCCAACCTGCACATCTTTGGACTGTGGGAGGAAACCGGAGTACCCGGAGGAAACCCACGCAGTCACGGGGAGGATGTGCAGACTCCACACAGACAGTGACCCAAGTCGAAATCGAACTTGGGACCCTGGAGCTGTGAAGCAATTGTGCTATCCACAATGCTACCGTGCTGCCCTTAAGAAGTTAACCTACACTCCCTTATTCTACCCTAATCCAAGTACCTATCCAATAGCCGCTTGAAGGTCCATAAATTTTCCGACTCAACTACTACCACAGGCAGTGCATTCCATGCCCCCACTACTCTCTGGGTAAAGAACCTACCTCTGACATCCCCTCTATATCTTCCACCATTTATCTTAAATTTATGTCCCCTTGTAATGGTGTGTTCCACCCGGGGAAAAAGTCTCTGACTGTCTACTCTATCTATTCCCCTGATCATCTTATAAACCTCTATCAAGTCGCCCCTCATCCTTCTCCGTTCTAATGAGAAAAGGCCTAGCACCCTCAATCTTTCCTCGTATGACCTACTCTCCATTCCAGGCAACATCCTGGTAAATCTCCTTTGCACCTTTTCCAAAGCTTCCACATCCTTCCTAAAATGAGGTGACCAGAACTGCACACAGTACTCCAAATGTGGCCTGACCAAGGTTTTGTACAGCTGCATCATCACCTCACGGCTCTTAAATTCAATCCCTCTGCTAATGAACGCTAGCACACCATAGGCCTTCTTCACAGCTCTATCCACTTGAGTGGCAACTTTCAAAGAACAATGAACATAGACCCCAAGATCTCTCTGCTCCTCCACATTGCCAAGAACCCTACCATTAACCCTGTATTCCGCATTCAGATTTGTCCTTCCAAAATGGACAACCTCACACTTGTCAGGGTTAAACTCCATCTGCCACTTCTCAGCCCAGCTCTGCATTCTATCTATGTCTCTTTGAAGCCGACAACAGCCCTCCTCACTATCCACAACTCCACCAATCTTCGTATCATCTGCAAATTTACTGACCCACCCTTCAACTCCCTCATCCAAGTCGTTAATGAAAATCACAAACAGCAGAGGACCCAGAACTGATCCCTGCGGTACGCCACTGATAACTGGGCTCCAGGCTGAATATTTGCCATCCACCACAACTCTCTGTCTTCTATCGGTTAGCCAGTTTGTTATCCAACTGGCCAAATTTCCCACTATCCCATGCCTCCTTACTTTCTGCATAAGCCTACCATGGGGAACCTTATCAAATGCCTTACTAAAATCCATGTACACTACATCCACTGCTTTACCTTCATCCACATGCTTGGTCACCTCCTCAAAGAATTCAATAAGACTTGTAAGGCAAGACCTACCCCTCACAAATCCGTGCTGACTATCCCTAATCAAGCAATGCCTTTCCAGATGCTCAGAAATCCTATCCCTCAGTACCCTTTCCATTACTTTGCCTACCACCGAAGTAAGACTAACTGGCCTGTAATTCCCAGGGTTATCCCTATTCCCTTTTTTGAACAGGGGCACGACATTCGCCACTCTCCAATCCTCTGGTACCACCCCTGTTGACAGCGAGGACGAAAAGATCATTGCCAACGGCTCTGCAATTTCATTTCTTGCTTCCCAGAGAATCCTTGGATATATCCCGTCAGGCCCGGGGGACTTGTCTATCCTCAAGTTTTTCAAAACGCGCAACACATCTTCCTTCCTGACAAGTATCTCCTCAAGCTTATCAGTCTGCTTCACGCTGTCCTCTCCAACAATATGGCCCCTCTCATTTGTAAATACTGAAGAAAAATACTTGTTCAAGACCTCTCCTATCTCTTCAGACTCAATACACAATCTCCCGCTACTGTCCTTAATCGGACCTACTCTCACTCTAGTCATTCTCATATTTCTCACGTATGTGTAAAAGGCCTTGGGGTTTTCCTTGATCCTACCCGCCAAAGATTTTTCATGCCCTCTCTTAGCTCTCCTAATCCCTTTCTTCAGTTCCCTCCTGGCTATCTTGTATCCCTCCAGCGCACTGTCTGAACCTTGTTTCTTCAGCCTTACATAAGTCTCCTTCTTCCTCTTAACAAGACATTCAACCTCTCTTGTCAACCATGGTTCCCTCACTCGACCATCTCTTCCCTGCCTGACAGGGACATACATATCAAAGACACGCAGTACCTGATCCTTGAACAAGTTCCACATTTCACTTGTGTCCTTCCCTGACAGCCTATGTTCCCAACTTCTGCACTTCAATTCTTGTCTGACAGCATTGTATTTACCCTTCCCCCAATTATAAACCTTGCCCTGTTGCTCGCACCTATCCCTCTCCATTACTAAAGTGAAAGTCACAGAATTGTGGTCACTACCTCCAAAATGCTCCCCCACTAACAAATCTATCACCTGCCCTGGTTCATTACCAAGTACTAAATCCAATATGGCCTCCCCTCTGGTCGGACAATCTACATACTGTGTTAGAAAAGCTTCCTGGACACACTGCACAAACACTACCCCATCCAAACTATTTGATCTAAAGAGTTTCCACTCAATGTTTGGGAAGTTGAAGTCGCCCATGACTACTACCCTGTGACTTCTGCACCTTTCCAGAATCTGTTTCCCAATCTGTTCCTCCACATCTCTGCTGCTATTGGGGGGCCTATAGAACACTCCCAACAAGGTGACTGCTCCTTTCCTATTTCTAACTTCAACCCATATTACCTCAGTAGGCAGATCCCCCTCGAACTGCCTTTCTGCAGCTGTTATACTATCTCTAATTAACAATGCCACCCCCCCACCTCTTTTACCATCCTCCCTAATCTTGTTGAAACATCTATAACCAGGGACCTCCAACAACCATTTCTGCCCCTCTTCTATCCAAGTTTCCGTGATGGCCACCACATCGTAGTCCCAAGTACCGATCCATGCATTAAGTTCACCCACCTTATTCCTGATGCTTCTTGCATTAAAGTATACACACTTCAACCCATCTCCTTGCCTGCAAGTACTCTCCTTTGTCATTGTTACCTTCCCCACTGCATCACTACGTGCTTTGGCGTCCTGACTATCGTCTACCTTAGTTGCTGGACTACAGATCCGGTTCCCATTCCCCTGCCAAATTAGTTTAAACCCTCCCGAAGAGTACTAGAAAACCTCCCCCCCAGGATATTGGTGCCCCTCTGGTTCAGATGCAACCCGTCCTGCTTGTACAGGTCCCACCTTCCCCAGAATGCGCTCCAATTATCCAAATACCTGAAGCCCTCCCTCCTACACCATTCCTGCAGCCACGTGTTCAACTGCACTCTCTCCCTATTCCTAGCCTCGCTATCACGTGGCACCGGCAACAAACCAGAGATGACAACTCTGTCTGTCCTGGCCCTTAACTTCCAGCCTAACTCCCTAAACTTGTTTATTACCTCCACACCCTTTTTCCTACCTACATCGTTGGTACCAATGTGCACCACGACTTCTGGCTGCTCACCCTCCCCCTTCAGGATCCTGAAGACACGATCAGAGACATCCCTGGCCCTGGCACCCGGGAGGCAACATACCTTTCGGGAGTCTCGCTCGCGACCACAGAATCTCCTATCTATTCCCCTAACCATTGAATCTCCTATTACTATTGCTTTTCTATGCTCCCCCCTTCCCTTCTGAGCCCCAGAGCCAGACTCAGTGCCAGAGACCTGGCCGCTGGGGCCTTCCCCCGGTAGGTCATCCCCCCCAACAGCATCCAAACGGTATACTTGTTTTGAAGGGGAATGGCCACGAGGGATCCCTGCACTGTCTGCCTGTTAGTTTTCTTTCCCCTGACTGTAACCCAGCTACTCTTGTCCAGTACCTTTGGTGTGGCTACCTCCCTGTAACTCTTCTCTATGACCCCCTCTGCCTCCCGGATGATCCGAAGTTCATCCAGCTCCAGCTCCAGTACCTTAACACGGTCTCTGAGGAGCTGGAGTTGGGTGCACTTCCCGCAGGTATAGTCAGCGGGGACACCAGTGGTATCCCTCACCACCCACATCCTACAGGAGGAGCATGCAACTGCCCTAGCCTCCATCCCCTCTTACTTTACAGAATTAGCTGCCCTGTGGACCAACTGGACCTCCGCCCTCCGACTCTGCTCCCAGTCAGCTGTACTCTAAACTCCTGGTTCCCTTCACGCTCTTTGATAAATATAGGAAATTAAATGAAAGGAGTACCTTACTCCCTCCTCACCTAACTCCCTCAGTCACCAAACTCTCACTGTAGCACTCAAATGCCACAAGCTCAGCACTCAGTGCAAACAAAGTCTGCACTGTATCTAGCCCCTATTTATACTGTGACTCTAGCTTCTAAAAACTGGCCTAATGCAATTAACTAATTAACAAGCTCCAGCTGCAAGCAAGTCCAAGTAGAACCTTGTTTAAAGCTGATTCAAAATTCACCTTCTTATAGACCAAACAGCAACTTTTAAGTTAATTAACTAAATAAAAGAAATACTAGACTTTAAAATAACCCTTATACTCCCTCAGTCACCAAACTCTCACTGTAGCACTCAAATGCCACAAGCTCAGCACTCAGTGCAAACAAAGTCTGCACTGTATCTAGCCCCTATTTATACTGTGACTCTAGCTTCTAAAAACTGGCCTAATGCAATTAACTAATTAACAAGCTCCAGCTGCAAGCAAGTCCAAGTAGAACCTTGTTTAAAGCTGATTCAAAATTCACCTTCTTATAGACCAAACAGCAACTTTTAAGTTAATTAACTAAATAAAAGAAATACTAGACTTTAAAATAACCCTTATACTCCCTCAGTCACCAAACTCTCACTGTAGCACTCAAATGCCACAAGCTCAGCACTCAGTGCAAACAAAGTCTGCACTGTATCTAGCCCCTATTTATACTGTGACTCTAGCTTCTAAAAACTGGCCTAATGCAATTAACTAATTAACAAGCTCCAGCTGCAAGCAAGTCCAAGTAGAACCTTGTTTAAAGCTGATTCAAAATTCACCTTCTTATAGACCAAACAGCAACTTTTAAGTTAATTAACTAAATAAAAGAAATACTAGACTTTAAAATAACCCTTATACTCCCTCAGTCACCAAACTCTCACTGTAGCACTCAAATGCCACAAGCTCAGCACTCAGTGCAAACAAAGTCTGCACTGTATCTAGCCCCTATTTATACTGTGACTCTAGCTTCTAAAAACTGGCCTAATGCAATTAACTAATTAACAAGCTCCAGCTGCAAGCAAGTCCAAGTAGAACCTTGTTTAAAGCTGATTCAAAATTCACCTTCTTATAGACCAAACAGCAACTTTTAAGTTAATTAACTAAATAAAAGAAATACTAGACTTTAAAATAACCCTTATACTCCCTCAGTCACCAAACTCTCACTGTAGCACTCAAATGCCACAAGCTCAGCACTCAGTGCAAACAAAGTCTGCACTGTATCTAGCCCCTATTTATACTGTGACTCTAGCTTCTAAAAACTGGCCTAATGCAATTAACTAATTAACAAGCTCCAGCTGCAAGCAAGTCCAAGTAGAACCTTGTTTAAAGCTGATTCAAAATTCACCTTCTTATAGACCAAACAGCAACTTTTAAGTTAATTAACTAAATAAAAGAAATACTAGACTTTAAAATAACCCTTATACTCCCTCAGTCACCAAACTCTCACTGTAGCACTCAAATGCCACAAGCTCAGCACTCAGTGCAAACAAAGTCTGCACTGTATCTAGCCCCTATTTATACTGTGACTCTAGCTTCTAAAAACTGGCCTAATGCAATTAACTAATTAACAAGCTCCAGCTGCAAGCAAGTCCAAGTAGAACCTTGTTTAAAGCTGATTCAAAATTCACCTTCTTATAGACCAAACAGCAACTTTTAAGTTAATTAACTAAATAAAAGAAATACTAGACTTTAAAATAACCCTTATACTCCCTCAGTCACCAAACTCTCACTGTAGCACTCAAATGCCACAAGCTCAGCACTCAGTGCAAACAAAGTCTGCACTGTATCTAGCCCCTATTTATACTGTGACTCTAGCTTCTAAAAACTGGCCTAATGCAATTAACTAATTAACAAGCTCCAGCTGCAAGCAAGTCCAAGTAGAACCTTGTTTAAAGCTGATTCAAAATTCACCTTCTTATAGACCAAACAGCAACTTTTAAGTTAATTAACTAAATAAAAGAAATACTAGACTTTAAAATAACCCTTATACTCCCTCAGTCACCAAACTCTCACTGTAGCACTCAAATGCCACAAGCTCAGCACTCAGTGCAAACAAAGTCTGCACTGTATCTAGCCCCTATTTATACTGTGACTCTAGCTTCTAAAAACTGGCCTAATGCAATTAACTAATTAACAAGCTCCAGCTGCAAGCAAGTCCAAGTAGAACCTTGTTTAAAGCTGATTCAAAATTCACCTTCTTATAGACCAAACAGCAACTTTTAAGTTAATTAACTAAATAAAAGAAATACTAGACTTTAAAATAACCCTTATACTCCCTCAGTCACCAAACTCTCACTGTAGCACTCAAATGCCACAAGCTCAGCACTCAGTGCAAACAAAGTCTGCACTGTATCTAGCCCCTATTTATACTGTGACTCTAGCTTCTAAAAACTGGCCTAATGCAATTAACTAATTAACAAGCTCCAGCTGCAAGCAAGTCCAAGTAGAACCTTGTTTAAAGCTGATTCAAAATTCACCTTCTTATAGACCAAACAGCAACTTTTAAGTTAATTAACTAAATAAAAGAAATACTAGACTTTAAAATAACCCTTATACTCCCTCAGTCACCAAACTCTCACTGTAGCACTCAAATGCCACAAGCTCAGCACTCAGTGCAAACAAAGTCTGCACTGTATCTAGCCCCTATTTATACTGTGACTCTAGCTTCTAAAAACTGGCCTAATGCAATTAACTAATTAACAAGCTCCAGCTGCAAGCAAGTCCAAGTAGAACCTTGTTTAAAGCTGATTCAAAATTCACCTTCTTATAGACCAAACAGCAACTTTTAAGTTAATTAACTAAATAAAAGAAATACTAGACTTTAAAATAACCCTTATACTCCCTCAGTCACCAAACTCTCACTGTAGCACTCAAATGCCACAAGCTCAGCACTCAGTGCAAACCCAGTATGTTTTAAGGAGTGCCTTAAAGGAGAGAAGAGAGGTGGAGAGGTGTATGAAATGAAATGAAAATGGATTATTGTCACGAGTAGACTTCAATGAAGTTACTGTGAAAAGCCCCTAGTCGCCACATTCCAGCACCTGTTCGGGGAGGCTGTTACGGGAATCGAACCGTGCTGCTGGCCTGCTTGGTCTGCTTTCAAAGCCAGCGAGTTAGCCCAGTGAGCTAAACCAGCCCCTAGGAGGCGTTCCAGAAATTGGGCGTGGGCAACCCCCCCCCCCCTCCCATTGTGCATTCGAGCTGGGGAGGAGTTGAGGGTCGCTTCGTGGGGCCTCAGAGATCGGAGCAGCATTTAAAAATGGCATCCCGATCTCTCGCTATACTGGAGAGTTCTGGCAAGCGGAGCTCCCAAATGTACAAAACGAGACTATGTGCAGCCTCGGCTGCGCGCTCCCCACTGAGGGCCCCTATTACAATGCGAGTCGCATTGTACAGCCATGTATTTCTCAGCACTGCGAGCACCAGGAATCACGCGGCTAACTGCGCTCGCTATCAGCGCCGGCTCTAGGGTTGCTGGCGCCCCGGGCAAGCTGAACTTCGGCGCCCTTGGGGGGGGCGGGGCCGGGGGGGGGGGGGGCGGGGGGGGGCGGGGCCGGGGCCGGGCCGGGGGGGGGGCCGGGCCGAGGCCGAGGGGGGGCGGACCCGAGGGGGGGCGGACCCACGGGGGGGCGGACGCGGGGGGCGGACCCGAGGGCAGGGCGGGGGGGCGGACCCGAGGGCGGGGGGGCGGACCCGAGGGCGGGGCGGGGGGGCGGACCCGAGGGCAGGGCGGGGGGGCGGACCCGAGGGCGGGGCGGGGGGGCGGACCCGAGGGGGGGCGGGGGGGGGACTGAGCGGGGGGGCGGACCGAGCCGGGGGGCCGCCCTGGGGGCGGGCGGCCACCGCGCATGCGCTGGTTGGCACCGGCCCAACTGCGCATGCGCGGGACCCGAGTCTGGCGCCCCCGAGCACATGGCGCCCCAGGCGACTGCCCGAGTTGCCGGTGCCTTGAGCCGGCCCTGCTCGCTATGGGACTTTGTTCCATTTAGTTAAATCGAACCCAATTGTTTTAGAAGACTCCTGTGGAGCATCTTGGGATATTTTATGTTAAAAGGTGCTTAATAAATACAAATTGTTGTTGTACAGCTCAGTTCATAGCAGCCTTTGCATGTTGTGTCAAGGGTTGCTAAGCATTGAGTTTCATCAATTACTAATGTAGATAATGACTGTTTTTGTACATTATATAGTCATCATGCAAACTAGTGTGGTGTTGACGTTACAGGCAAGAATGATGTGGAATGTGTAATGAAATCTCTCTTACACCGTTTGACTGTTTTAACAAAGTCCTCAGCTGAGAGAATTTGGCTCTGCCCCCCAAGCCAACTGAATGTGCATTGGCACAAACCAGGCTAGAGACTAGGGGCCACTATCCATTTTCATACCATGTGAACTGGTAGGTTACTGATGAAAATCCTCCCTATATTTTAAATTCATTTTAAATTAGCACCTTTCACATTCTCTTTAGTTGGTAACTTTCCTAAACTCGATCGTGCATCTCATCGTAACAGCTGAAGGCCCCGAGAGACGACAACAGGGATGCTTGAACAATGCGATTCATGTTGGCCAAAGTTTTTGCATGGAATCTCAGTGTGACCAATATTTCTGCTCACTAATTACTAAGTGTGATGAACTGTATTAGTTCTGCTGTATTTTATTTGCCAGATGTGGTCTCGCACTTTAGGGAATGGCCTGACAATCTGCTCTGCTGAAATGACAACCACTAATTGCTGGTGTTAGAAAGAATCAATGGCATCAATGTAAATAGGAGAATAGCTAAGAGCACCTCCTTATGCAGGGGAAGGTTCCTTGACATTGGGTAGCAAAAGTATTGCATCAAATGATATCAGCTTTGTTTCTATCTTTATCTCTGTACCAGATTATGTCTGATCAACTGCATTTTTATTGCATTGAAAGTGTGATAGAAATGCAAGTGTTAAGATGAGTGATTTTGTTTGGATGCAAATCCTCTTTGTGTCAGATGAAAAACAATGAGTAGAGTCTAAAAGAACCACTCGGAAAACATCCAGGACCCTGACAAACTGGATCCCAATTCGAGTGGGAAAATTCCGATTGGTGTTGTAAAAGGTGGGATTTTTCCTTATAAGGTCAGCTCTATGAAAAGGTGAGGCAGAGCTCCCTACATTAGAATTTCCCACATAGGCTCACACTGGACAGGACAAATTATTGAGGCTAGTGCATCTGATTCTGCCCATTCTGATGTGTCTGACTCCAATACAGCAGCATAAATTTTGTGCAATGAAATATTGTAGGAATTTGTAAATTTATTGGTAAGTTTGCGGACGACACAAAGGTTGGTGGAGTTGCGAATAGTGATGAGGACTGTCAGAGGATACAGCAGGATTTAGATTGTTTGGAGACATGGGCTGAGTGATGGCAGATGGGGTTTAATCCGGACAAATGTTAGGTAATGCATTTTGGTAGGTCTAATACAGGTAGGGAATATACAGTGAATGGTAGAACTCTCAAGAGTATTCACAGTCAGAGAGATCTACGTGTACAGGTGTGGTAGTCTGCCCCCCCTCACTGTCTGCAGCCTCGTGATCCTCAAAGTCGACCCCCCGTCCTTGTTTGTAAACGTCACCCCGGATTGCAAACCTGCCGCCACCAGGAGTCGACGGTACAGTGCTCAGGACTGGACCTTCATCTGGTCCGAAGTCCAACGGCTTCTGAAGGAAGGGGTCATCGAGGCTATCAACAGCCCCTGGCGAGCACAAGTGCTGGTGGTAAAGACCGGGGAGAAGAATAGGATGGTCATAGACTACAGTCAGACCATCAACAGGTTTACGCAGCTGGACGCTTACCCTCTCCCCCGTATATCCGACCTGTCAACAGGATCGCGCAGTACAAGGTCTTCTCCACGGTGGACCTCAAGTCCGCCTACCACCAGCTTCCCATCCGCGCAGGTGATCGCAACTACATTGCTTTCGAAGCGGACGGGCGGCTCTACCACTTTTTAAGGGTTCCCTTCGATGCCACAAACGGGGTCTCGGTCTTCCAAAGGGAGATGGACCGAATGGTCGACCACGGTTTACAGGCAACCTTCCCGTATCTCGACAATGTCACCATCTGCGGCCACGATCAGCAGGACCACGACACCAACCTCCGTAAATTCCTCCGAACCGCAAAACTCCTGAACCTGACCTACAACAAGGACAAATGAGTGTTTAGCACCGACTGTCTAGCCATCCTCGGCTACGTAGTGCGTAACGGAGTGATAGGCCCCAAGAAGGAATGCATGCGCCCCCTGATGGAGCTCCCGCTTCCCCACTCCCCCAAAGCCCTCAAGCGCTGTCTTGGTTTCTTTTCATATTACGCCCAGTGGGTCACCAATTACGCCGACAAAGCCCGTCCCCTCATCCAATCAGCCACGTTCTCCCTGTCGATGGAGGCCCTCCAGGGCTTTAGCCGCATCAAAGCAGATATTGCAAAGGCCACGATGCGAGCTATCGATGAGTCCCTCTCCTTCCAGGTCGAGAGCAGCGCGTCCGATGTAGCTCTGGCGGCCACCATCAACCAAGCGGGCAGACCCGTGGCCTTTTTCTCCCGTACCCTCCATGCTTCCGAAATCCGCCACTCCTCGGTCGAGAAGGAAGCACAGGCCATAGTAGAAGCTGTGCGACATTGGAGGCACTATCTGGCCGGCAGGAGGTTCACCCTCCTCACAGACCAATGGTCAGTGGCCTTCATGTTCGACAACGCACAGAGGGGCAAGATAAAGAACAACAAGATCTTGCGGTGGAGGATCGAACTGTCCACCTACAACTACGACATCTTGTATCGTCCTGGGAAGCTGAACGATCCCCCCGATGCCCTGTCCCGCGGCACCTGTGCCAACGCACAAGTGGACCGCCTTCGAACCCTCCACACAGACCTCTGCCACCCGGGGGTCACCCATTTTTTTTCACTTTCTCAAGACCCGCAACCTGCCCTACTCCATCGAGGAGGTCAGGACAGTCACTAGGGACTGCCACATCTGCGCGGAGTGCAAGCCGCACTTTTACCGCCCTGAAAAAGCGCATCTGATAAAGGCTTCCCGCCCCTTTCAACGCCTCAGCATGGACTTCAAAGGTCCCTCCCCTCTACCAACCGAACACGTACTTCCTCAATGTGATTGACGAATACTCCCGCTTCCCGTTCGCCATCCCCTGCCCCGACATAACCACAACCACCATCATTAAAGCCCTACACACAATTTTCTCCCTGTTCGGATTCCCCGCTTACATACAGAGCGATAGGGGGTCCTCCTTTATGAGTGACAAACTGCGTCAATTCCTGCTCAGCAAGGGCATTGCCTCCAGCAGGATGACCAGTTATAACCCCCGGGGTAATGGACAGGTCGAGAGGGAGAACGATACGGTCTGGAAGACCGTCCTGCTGGCCCTATGGTCCAGAAATCTCCCAGTCTCCTGCTGGCAAGAGGTCCTCCCAGACGCCCTCCATTCAATTGCACATCCACTTCTTTGCACATCCACTAATCAAACGCCTCACGAACGCCTTCTTGTTTTTCCCAGGAAGTCTTCCTCAGGGACCCCGCTCCCGACATGGCTGGCTACCCCCGGGCCCAGCCTGCACCAGAAGCAGGTGCGGGTGCACAAGTCAGACCCGTTGGTCGAGAGAGTCCAACTGCTCCACGCGAACCCGCAGTACGCGTATGTGGAGTATCCCGATGGCCGACAGGACACGGTCTCCCTACAGGACCTGGCACCCATCGGATCCCGACCACCGCCCCCGGCGCCAGCCCCCACATCCACCCCCCAACCACAACTGCCCCCGGCGGACGCTCCCCTCCCTGGCCCGCCGACACCCTTACACGTGCTGCCTAGTGGACAGGACGACCCTCCCCCGGCCCGGCTCTCGCCAGCTCCGACTAGGGGTACGGACGCAGCCACAAGGACCGGATCATCGCTCACGGAGTCACGGACGCCCACATCTCCAACGTCTCCAGCGGATCTCAGCAGGTCCCACAGGACGTCCAAGGCACCCGATGAGCTGATCGAGTCTATGTGAACTGTTGATGGACCCTTGTTCTTGCTTGTCTCTCGTTTTTTCTTCTTCTCTCAAATCTGTATATAGTTACTGTGTTCTGACTCGACCCGGTGAATAGTTGTGGGCCAGTGGGCAGCCACCATTGAAGAGGTACGATCCGACATCACTAGTCATACTACCCGTCTCTTCCCCACTCATACGGGACACCCCCCCCTCTCTCTCCATGTCCGCATTCCCCGTACACGCCCCCTCGCCCCCCCCCCCCGCCCCCCCGGTTCCTTTCTCAACAAGGGGTGAATGTGGTAGTATGACTAGGGGTATTCCGGTACCTGGGAGTGTGAGCTGCCATTGGTGCAGAGGGCTCGCTGCCCATTGGCCCAGGTATTGTGTTTCTCCATATTCCTATTGGCTAAGAGGGAGATAGCTCCGCTTACGAGGCCGGGTATAAGAACCCGCGTTCCCCAGCAGCCAGGCCATTTCTGTACGTCTGCTGCCGGGCTCACTTCTTGCTTTCGGACTTCACCTACGTTTCGTGTCCATTGATTGTGCATCAATTGGCAACACAGGTGGTGAAGGTAGTCAAGAAGGCATACGGCATGCTTGCCTTCATTGGCCGGGGCATTGAGTATAAAAATTGGCAAGTCATGTTGCAGCTGTATAGAACCTTAGTTAGGTCACACTTAGAGTATAGTGTTCAATTCTGGTCGCCACAAGACCAGAAGGATGTGGAAGCTTTGGAGAGGGTGCAGAAGATATTTACCAGGATGTTGCCTGGTATGGAGGGCATTAGCTATGAGGAGAGGTTGAATAAACTCGGGTTTGTTCTCACAGGAACATCGGAGGTTGAAGGGCGACTTGATAGAGGTCTACAAAATTATGAGGAGCATAGACAGAGAGGATAGTCAGAGGATTTTTCCCAGGGTAGAGGGGTCAATTGCAAGGGGGCAAAGGTTTAAGGTGTGAGGGGCAAGGTTTAGAGGACATGTACGAGGCAAGTTTTTTACACAGTTTAGTGGGTACCTGGAACTCGCTGCGGGAGGGGGTGGTGGAAGCAGGGACGATAGTGACATTTAAGGGGTGTATTGAAAAATACATGAATAGGATGGGAATAGAGGATATGGACCCCGGAAGAGCAGAAGATTTTAGTTTAGACGGGCAACATGGTCGGCGCAGGCTTGGAGGGCCGAAGGGCCTGTTCCTGCGCTGTACTTTTCTTTGTTCTTTGTTCTTTGTATTAATTTCAAACAAGTTCAGCAATTGAAGATATGTGTCATGCATGCAGTCCAGATGTCGGTCGACAACTCTTCTCATATACCCCCTTTTCAACGGCCAGAGATTTCCTTCATTCCATGTATGAATGAATAGGTTTCATCAGAGGAGGCTGAGTTCAAGTGTAATCTCTTGGAGAGATTGCATTTCAGTTTACACAGGTTTGCCTTTCTCGGAAAAAATGCGTGCCGGTGGGTTAAGTTGCTTCAAATAACAGGAAAATATTTGTTCATTCTTGCAAAGCAAAGCCAATGTTTCCCTTTGTATTGCAAACTTGCAACAAGAAAAAAATGCTGGTGCTCCTTAGGCTCGGGCATCGGAAGTACCTAGGGAAGAATGGAGAGGGAGGCTTGGCGACACCTTCTTGTCCTATATACCCTCGACTCTTGAGGACAGTCAGGACCATTGTAGAAAATCTATGCACTACTATCAGAGGGCACCCTTTAAATGAAGCCCCTCCTCCTTTCTGGTGTAGCAGTGGGTGGTCTCCTCAGCTGCGGTGGGTGGGCGGTCTCTGTACATTGGACGTCTAACTGGAAAATGGACAACGTCCATAGCTCCAGATGAAAACCTCGCTTCCACACATTTATTTCCTTCAACTCCATTTCACAAATCCAAATTGTGGCTGCTGCTTCCCAGCTATTGAATAGACCTTGCTGCCAAATGCTGAAATTTACTTGAAATTAGATCAATGAGGCTGTGAGATGAAATTTCACAGTCCAGCTAGTGTGAAAAAAGAAGACGTTTTGTTCAACTTGAAGGAATGTTTGTTTACACCTTACTGCTCTGTTGTCTCCTTTGGGAATCAATTAGTCCAGATGGCTGATAAATAATGTTTCTGAAATCTTTTATCCTCTATGGATCTAATTAGAGTTCATTTACCAACACCACGTGTTGACATTTTCCTCTTCATGACAGATCCTGTTTAAACAATATATTGGCCTCCAGAGGGCAGTGATTTCCAACCATTTCCTTGGCATAACTCAAGATTAAAAACGTGTATGTGGCCATTTAAATAACTTTTTTTTAAACAGATAAAATGTGTAGTTTCATTTGTAGAAAGGTTGGCACAGGTGAGGACGATGCACATTGAACTGAATCAAAAATAAGAATCTATCTGAAATCAGGGTCTGTTTGGTGACTTTCACTCTGGGGCACAATCTAGGGGCGGTGTTGCTGAGGTTTGGTTGATTGCAATGGCTGCGTCTCGTTCAGTACTCCTTCCAATATCCCTTCACCTGCATGTCGGCCTGTTTGTTGCATTGCAAAGACCATTTAAGCTTGTCACGCAGGCCACACATGTGTGCGTCTTAAAGGGGCTTTTGCTCGTGCGCAGCCTGCTAATTCTCTGTGTGGCACATTCCCAACTGCTGAGCAGCCATGGACATGCACAGCCCTTGCTTTATAAAAGCGTGTTTCATTTCTGGAGCAGTGGGAGAGTTTCTAACTACTCCTATAACTGTGAACAGCTCCTCCTGAAAACGACATTGTATTTGAAACACCCTGCAGCGAAAAATTAGCCAAGTTAAATTTCACCAGCAAGCTGTGATTAATCAGTTTTTTTCAGGAAGTTGAGTGCAATATGGACCATATGTTACGTACTTGCATTAGCTTAACTTTGGAAATGTAACATTATTGCTGTATCATCCATTATTGATTAATGACCATGCTGCTCTCCTGGTGTAACAGTTGGGTGTTATTAGTAGTTGATAATTCAGTTCGGAGTTATCACATCTGGTACCTGGAATTCAATTCAATCTATGCAACTAAGTGCACCTTTCTGTGCCAAAGAACCACGTTTACAGAACTATTAACAAGCTTAATCTTCTTGTTGCACATATTGGACCTAATATTAACTTCTAGGTGTATTTGAAACCCGGAACAAGTCTAAGTGAGTCAGAATGTCCAATTTATTTTTTAAAAAAGTATTTTTATTAAGGTTTTGCAGATTTTTTCTTAATAAAACAGTAGTAACAATAATAACAAAACAAACTAAAGTGAACATTAACATAGTGCAAAAGAGAATATACAATAACAATTAAATAGACATTACATTACCCCACGCGACCCTGTCTTCCCACACCATCCCAATGAAGCATTCACCACCCCCCCCGACCCCCCCCCTCCCAGCCCCCACGGATTGCTGCTGCTGCTGACATTTTAATTTTCCCCGAGAAAGTCGACGAACGGCTGCCACCTCCGAGAGAACCCTATCGTAGACCCTCTTAAGACAAACTTTATTTTCTCGAGGCTGAGAAACCCAGCTATGTCGTTAACCCAAGTCTCTACACTCGGGGGTTTTGAGTCCCTCCGCATTAATAAAATCCATCTCCGGGCTACTAGGGAGACAAAGGCCAAGACGTCGGCCTCTATCACCCCCCTGAACTCCCGGGTCTTCTGACACTCCAAAGATCGCTATCTCTGGACTCGGCACCACCCGTGTGTTAAGCACCTTGGACATTGCCCTCGCGAACCCTTGCCAGAACTCTCTAAGCTCCGGGCATGCCCAAAACATGTGGACATGGTTTGCAGGGTTTCCCTTGCACCTCATACAACTGTCTTCTACCCCAAAAAACTTGCTCATTCTCGCTGCCGTCATGTGTGCCCGGTGGACCACCTTAAATTGAATTAGACTGAGCCTGGCACATGATGAGGAGGAATTAACCCTGTCCAGGACCTCTGCCCACAGACCCGTTTCCAACTCCTCACCTAGCTCCTCCTCCCACTTGCGCTTGCGCTCCTCCACTGGGGTTTCCTCAGCCTCCTGTAGTTCCTGGTAGATCTCCGACACCCTCCCCTCCCCCACCCAGGTGCTGGAGACCGCCCTGTCCTGTATCCTCAGTGGCGGCAGCGTCACAAAGGCCACTACCTGTTTTTTCAGGAAGGCTCGTACTTGCAGATATTTAAAGGCGTTTCCTGGTGGCAGATTAAATTTGTCCTCTAGCGCCTTCAAACTGTGAAAGCTTCCGTCTATGAACAGATCTCCTATCCTTCTGATGCCTGAGAATGTCCAATTTCAACGGGCCACCTTATTATAAATTTACTTCTGAGTTTTGAATCTCCGGTGTGTAACGCAGACATGCTTTGGCCTGCCATGATGCACTCTCAACTTGAGTATTTAAAGAGACAACTCAAGGATGGCATTTGGAAAAGTTGAGTCGTAGCAAACTGAAGGAGAAGTGTTGCGATGGATTCAGTGCAGGCACAGACGGTGCTAAGATTCAATGATGCCAAAGAGTGCTCCGCCTATACTTGCGGGGGCAGACTTGGTCATCGCGAGAAGAAGAAGCATGTCAAATACAAACTGGGAAGACAGGGAACACGTGAGCACTTTGTGCCAATTTCCCACTTCCATATGTTTGCACCATCATCTCCCTATTATGGGCCATCAAAGGAAGTATCACATAGCAGAGCAGTAATGTGCCCATTTTATCCATATTTACGGTGGCAGGTATGTGGCCGTTTACAATCAAGCCGGCATTGACACATTTGGCTGCAGTTATTGATGTTCTCCAGAGGGCCATACAACATTAACCCTCTCTTGTTTTAAAAAAAAAATAATTTTTATTGAAATTTTTGAAAAATGTATAACAACAGAATAATAATAATAACAATAATAAACACCCCCCGGCACCATATAACAAACCCCCCCACCCCCCCCAAAAACCCAATTAACAACAAAATAAATTAACAATAAATTAAATTAACATAAACAATGCCCCCCTGAAACCCCCGCCCCCCTTTCCCCCCCCGGGTTGTTGCTGTTGCTGACCTAGTTCCCTTTCGTTGAGCCAGAAAGTCGAGGAAAGGCTGCCACCGCCTAAAGAACCCTTGTACCGACCCCCTCAGGGTGAATTTGACGCTCTCCAGCTTAATGAATCCCGCCATGTCATTGATCCAGGTCTCCACACTTGGGGGTCTTGCATCTTTCCATTGCAACAAGATCCTCCGCCGGGCAACATTAACCCTCTCATGAGAAGAGATGAATAGATTGGGACTGATGCAGAGATGTGCAAGTAGCGGATGGCTGGATGTAGAACTGCTTTGTGTTAGTGGGAGGACGGTGGGGTTGCGAAGCGAGGGCAGAGTGTGGCCTTTGTATGGGATAGTTACATTGGTCCAGTAGGACATGACTCACCAAACCTTACAGCTATCCTTTACAGCACAGTCAGCATGTGTCAGCAACTGCTTCGGGGTTGAGAGCTATCTTGCTCCTCTGCCATCTTTTCACTGGATTCATTTACCGATGGAGCTCAGTGTCTCTTTCCTCCTGCGACTCTAATCCTCGCTGCTGTGCAATGTTTTACAGAAGGCAGTGCACCACAATCCTTCTAGAGATCTTCACTGGTGAGTATTGAGTGGGACCTCCTGTTCTGCTCAGGCACCTGAAGTGTATTTTGAGCATGGTAACGTTTTGCTCGATGACACATTTCGTGTTCATTTTGCTGTTGTACTGTTGTTGGGTTTCATTGGTGGTGTTCCTCAAAGGTCACATCAGTTAAGATTAAAGAGGGAATTCTTTGTCTCCTGGCAACAACCATTTTAATGTTTGCAGATCAAAGAAGTCGGGGAGGTTGGACTGCAGGAGAAAAGCATCATGGCAGCTCCGTGGGAATCCTGTGTGCATCAGTAAATATATGTACACGCCAGCTGCAGAGAATCACAGATGTGGTTTCTTGGTCACTGAATCCAGTCATCTTCCTTGCAACTCTGTAAGACTGAACCAGACTGTTTGCAACCTTGGTGTTAGATTTCATCCAGTGGGCGCACATCCACACAAAATGTGCCTATTTCTACCTTCGTAACATTGCCTGACTTTGAGTCTGCCTCAATCCATCTTTATGGGCTTGATCGAGGGTGGCGGTGGTGCAGTGTTTTTGGTACTGGACTCGTAATCCAGAGACCGAGTGTAATGTTCAGAGGATCTGGCTTCAAATCCCATCATGGCAGATGGTGCAATTTGAATTCAATAAATATCTGGAATAAAGTCAAGCTCTGACCATGCCAATTGGCGTAAAAACAAAACCTAGCTCACTACTAACCTTGAGGGAAGGAAATCTGCTGTCTTCACATAGTCTGGCCTACATGTGACTCCAGACCCAGCAATGCCGTTGACTCTTAAATGGCCTAGCAAGCCACTCAGTCCAAGAGCTGAAGCAATTTGGGATGGATAATATATGGACAATTAAGCTGGAGCAGCCAGCGATGCCCACATCCCACAGAAGAATAAAATAAATTCCAATGCCAGCCTCCCATGAGCAACACTTGCTACATTTGAAGTCATTCAAAACTCAGTAACCCATATTCTTACTTGTATCAAGTCCCAATCACCCATCTATCCTTTGGTCACTATGGCCTTGTATCTCACTTCTATGTCTAAGTCTTCATTCGTCTACGTTGAACTTACATTCTTTGAAGTCCTCGGCCGGAATTCTCAGGCTGTTTGGATTCTCTGTTCATGCCGGCAGCGCACTCCCACTCAGAGGTTTCCCGATGGGGTGGGCGGCTTCAATGGGAAATCCCATTGACAAGTGGGGGAAGTAGAGAATCCCACCGGCAACGAACGGCGCGCCGTCGAGAAATGCCCAACTGGGGCACTGGAGAATCCAGCCCCTCGGCTTCAACTTGTCGCAAATTTTGTCACAAAGTACTTTGAAAGGTTTCTTACTTTGACTGGTAATTACTACACTGATTACTGCATGTCTTGGAGGGTTAATTGTTCATTCTTCCACTGCACCGCTTCCATCTAAACAGGATGTCATTATATTAATTGCTCTTTAATAGTTCATCTTAAAGATTGAAAAAAAGCTTTATTCTTGTCAGAATCCATAAATCAAAAATTAAAGTTAGCATCATTTGAAAGGTTGGTGTGTCTAATGAGCTCTCCAGTACTTTCACTGTTATTCTCTTCAAATTGGAGTCATAATTAGTTTCTGCGATTTGAAGAATTGTTTCGAAATATCAGTGAATACACAGAACTTAATATGCACATAAATGGAGTTCAAAACTTTAATGACCGTGATACTGTCCCTTCGCATCCAACTGAGGTGATTGTAAAACCGACTGCATCATTACTTTTGAGAATAATATTCAGCACAGTTGTTGCATGGTCAGTCTGCAGAAGAAGGGCTCTATTATAAATAACAACAGCAGAAAATGCTGAAAATACGCAGCAGATCAGCTAGCAGATGTGGAGAGAGAAGCAGAGTTAATGATTGGAATCTTGTGAAGGGTCATGCCTGTTGACTGGAGAGCTGTTAAGACTGCTGCGTTGCCACTTTTTAGGAAGGCCCGCAACATCTTGTGCCACCCAGGCACTTGCAAGACAAGTGGCAGGCCTTATTCTGGAATCAGGGACCGCAGAGGCGGAAGTCAGAGGCCGGCACCTCTTTGATACTCAGTAGAGCTGCTGGGAAGTGGCTCTCGGAATAATGGATGCATTGGTGGTCATCGCTCATGATTCTGCAGGCTCTGAAACACCCCACTATTTAAAAAAGGGAGGTAATGAGAAAACAGGGAATTCGAGACCATTCAACCGGATATCGATAGTGGGGAAAATTCTAGAATCCATTATCAAGGATTTTGCCACAGAGCACAATGGCAGGATTGGACAGAGTCAGCATGGATTTATGAAAAGGAAATCATGCTCGACAAATCTACTGGAATTCTAGGAAGAGTTGATGAAGGAGAGCCAGTAGGTGTGGTTTATTTGGACTTTCAGAAGGCGTTCGACAAAATTCCACATAAAATTAAAACACATGGGATTAGGGGTTTTGTGTTGTGATGGATAAAAATCTGGTTGGCAGACAGGAAACAAACAGTGGGAATAAGCGGGTCTTTTTCCATATGGTAGGCAGTGACTAGTGGGGTACCACAGGTATCGGTGCTGGGGCCCCAGCAATTCACAACATATATTGGTGATTGAGATGAGGGAATGAAATGTAATGTCTCCAAATTTGCAGATGACAGAAATCTCGGTGGGAGGGTGAGCTGTGAGGAGGATGCAGAGATCCTCTAGTGTGATTTGGACAAGCTGAGTGAGTGGGCAAAGGAACGGCAGATGCAATATAACTTGGATAAATGTAAGGTTATCTGCTTTGGTAGCAAAAGGGGAAGGCGGATTTTTATCTGAACGGCCATAAATTATGAGGGGAATGTGCCAAGAGACTTGGGTGTCCCTGTACACCAGTTGCTGAAGGCAAGTATGCAGGTGTAGCAGGCAGTAAAGGCGGCAAATGGTATGGTTGCCTTTATTGCGAGAGTATTCGAGTACAGGAGCAGTAATATCTTGCTGTAATTATACAGGGCATTGTTAGGTACCCTTATATGAGGAAGGATGTTCCTGCTACAGAGGAAGTGCAGCGAAGATTTACCCAGACTGATTCCTGACAGGATTGATGCATGAGGAGAGATTGAATTGGTTAGGATTGTATTCACTGTAGTTCAGAATAATGAGGGGGGGAATCTAATAGAAACCTATAAAATTCTAATAGGGTGGACGGCACGGTGGCACAGCGGTTAGCACTGCTGCCTCACGGCGCTGAGGACCCGGATTCGATCCCGGCCCAAGGTCATTGTCCACGTGGAGTTTGCACATTCTCCCCATGTTTCGCCTCCAGAAGCCAAAGATGTGCAGGGTTGGTGGATTGGCCATGCTAAATTGCCCTTTAATTGGAAAAGAAAATTGGATACTCAAACTTTAAAAAAAAAATTCTAATAGGTTTACAGAGGGTAGATGTAGGATAGGGTGTTCCCAATGTTGGCGACATCCAGAACCAGTGGTCACAGTCTGAGGATATGGGATAGACCATTTAAGACTGAGATGAGGAGAAGTTTCTTCATCAAGAGAGCGGCCAGCCTGTGGAGTTCACTACCACAGAAGGCAGTTGAGGCCAATCACTATGGGCGTGATTCTCCGGCTGTATTGCGCTCAAGGGAGAGCACAACGTGGCCAGTGAATGCTGGGAGAGGCTTCCAGCGAGCTTTCCAACAGCCTCCGTGCCTTGCTGGATTCTCCGAAGTCCTGCGAGACGTCGGAGTCAGAACTCTGCCCCAAATGGGCGTGACCAAACGCACTCCCGGAAGTAGGTCATAAACCTATTTTTGACCTACTCATGAGGTATCCACCAGTCTCCCTCGATTCTTCGGCCTCCCCAGGGAGGCTGAAGCCGGACTCTGATCAGTGCTGTTCTGCACAAACGTGGACCAGGTGGAACGGCACACGGTGGGGGGGGGGGGGTCTACGGGCCATCGGAGACCACTGGGTGGTCAGGGTAAGTGCGGGCTGGCTCCCTGGCCCTCCCCCTGGAATGCAAGCACATTGGCACTGCCCATCTGGCACCTTGGCACTGCCACCTGGTGCCCAGATGCCACTGCCAAGTCAGCAGGCGCATTTCCTGGGTGCCAGGGTGGCAGTGCAAGGGTGCCCAAGTGCCAGGGTGGCACTTCCAAAGACCAGAGGATGAGGGGGGCCATGTCCATAAAATGAGTTGGAGGGGATTTTGAAGGGTGGGAGAGTGTAGGGAAGGTATTAGGGGCCTCTGGAAGGTTGGTGTGGGGTTTGGTGGGCCTGAGGAGGGCCCCCCCAGCGTACCCATAGCAGGTGTCCTCACTTGGGAAGTGTGGGTAGTGTCCATGGTGTGTGGGGGGTGACATTTCCCATGGGTGGGGGGTGTGTGTAACCCACAAGCCAACTTAGAGATTGGGGTACCCTTTCAAAATGGAGGCCCATCTCTGAGTTCAGCTCCCCAGTGCTAAAAAATGTTTTGAAGAAGCAGCTGTATATAGCACTTGGGCCAATGGGACCAAAGGATATTGGGGAAGGCGGGATCAGGCTATTGAGTTGGATGATCAGCCATGATCATAATGAATGGCGGAGCAGGCTAGTATGACACTCACTTGAGATATACAATTGAGGAGGGACCCAAACTGGCACAGGAGAGTGATGGCAGGGTGGATGGTGGTCATGGGGAAGAGGGCTAAGGGTAGGATAGTGGTTCACAGCAGGTTCGTCCTTCCTGATTCTGGGTTCCTTGATCAGGCACTGAATGCTTTTGAATGAGGGACCCTGCCCTCCCCGCCCCCCCCCAAACCTCTCCTCCCCCACCCTCCTTCCCTGAAGCCCATAAGCAAACACACCCACATGGCGAGCCCCTTGACCATCGCTGGGTGCCTTCCAGAGGATGAGACCATTACTCATTCATCACTAATTCAAGAGCCTAAATTGATGGTGGGGCAGTAGTGTTATCCACAGATTTCCCAGCATGTCTGAGGACAGAAATGTGGCCAAACCCAGACTCTTAAAAGAATGAATTTTGTTGGAGTCCTGTTTACACAGCAGAAGAGAACTGTCACATTTGCTTGATTGACACCATTATGAGGTTATAATAGTTTTTTGTCAATGTCCCAATGTTTATTTGCACAAGGTTAAAAGGTGCGTACTATTTTATAGTCTGTTTAATTGACACTTTTGCAGGGTTGTAGGAACTCCAGTTTATTTTCCCAACAATCATGACTGGGTGCTGAGTGTTTGAAAATATTTCCTTAAATATTTGCCACAGTCTCTCTACTGACCCAATTTCCCAATTCACTTTGGCTACAACTTCACAATTACTGTTATTTAAGTTCAAAACACTTGTCTGAGATCTACTCTTCCTCAAACTGAATGTGTACTTTAATCAGAGAGTTCCTACAGTACAGAAGGAGGCCATTTGGCCTATCGGTTCTCCACCAACCCTGTGAAAGAGCTCATTACCTAGGCCCATGGCCTGCCCTATCCCTGCAACCCCACCTAAACTTTTGTACACCAAGGTACAAGTCCAGTCCACCTAACCTGCACATCTTTGGGCTGTGGGAGGAAACCAGAGCGTCAGGAGGAAACTCACGCTGACACGGGGAGAAGGTGCAAACTCCATACAGTCACCCAAGGGCTGGAATTGAACCCGGGTCCCTGGTGCTGTGAGGCAGCAGAGCTAACTACTGTGCCACCATGTCACCATCATGTTATGATTACTGCTACCTTGGGTACCTTTACTATGAGTTCATTAATTTCTTTAAAAATTTCATCAGTGGATGAGGACATCGCTGTCTGGGCCAGAATTTATTACCCATCCATAATTGCCCTGAAATGGAGTGGTCTGCCAGGCTATTTTAGAGGGCATTTAAGAGTCAACCACTTTGTTGTGGGTCTGGATTCACGTGTAGGCCAGTCCATGTAAGGACAACAGGTTTTCATGCCGAAAGGACATCAGTGAACCAGATGGGATTTTACAACAATCACCAATGGTTTCATAGTCATCATTAGACTTTTAATTTTTATTGAACTCAAACTTCACCATCTGCCATGGTGGGATTCAAACCTGGGTCTCCAGAACATTACCCTGGGTCCCTGGGTTACTAGTCCGATGGCAATACCACTACGCCACCATATCACCTGTATTGATTAACCCTGGCTCATTGTACATTGTCAGATAGCCTGCTCACTGGTTGGATCTAGAATGTGCTGCTCTAAGAAACTGTCCCCAAAACACTCTATGAATTTAACTTCCAGATTCCCTTTGGCAATCTAATTCAGGTTAACGTAGATTAAAATCACCCATGATTATTGCTGTGTCTTCTTGCAAGCCCCCATTATTTCTTCCTGTAAGCCTTGTCCAACAGTGCATTTACTGTAAGGGGACTATAAACTACACCCACAAGGGACTTCCTACCGTTACCATTTCTTATCCCCACCCAGACTGATCTTTAAAACTAATATCACCCCTCTCTATTTTACTAATGTCACCCTTAACAAACAGAGCTACCCCACCACTTTTCCGAGCTTCCTGTTCTGATGTGCCTTCCCCATACTGAACATTGGTGAGTGTTTGTTATTATGTGCTGCCATGGTTACCTGGCGACACCCCTACCCCCACAAGAACTACTTCTGGGGTCTTGCTTCCCTGGAACCTCACTGGAGCAAATAAATTTCTACATCATCACCCTTCAGTGGTGTAATGACTCAGAACAGGCCTTAGAGATTGGCCAATTGGAATACGAGTTCCCTGGGCCAATCAGGGAACCTCTTCTTTGTATATACCAGGACGAGTCAGATCCTCTGCACTCCCAGTGTAGACAGCAGGCTGAATGCACATGGTTGTACTGCTGCTGGCTTTGTTAATAAAAGGGATTCTGGTGAACGGGCTTCTGCCTCCGTGGACTTATTACAAGTGGGTAACTGGGGTGGGGGTGGGGGTGAGGTCGAGGTCAGAAGCAATGGCCACTGGAGAACGTAAGCATTGTGATTGCTCCGAGGGTACTAAGTGCATACTTGTCGGAGGTGCTGGTGGTGGTCACAGATGAGTTGGGCATTGAGGGAGTGGAATCCTTTCCAGTTGCTGGGTAGCGGGGGAAGTCTTGATAGTCGTATGCACGGAGTCTATGGGACCTCGCATCTGGAAGATTGCAGCCTCTGGCACTCTTATTGTGACTATCCACATCATTTCATTAGAAGGACGGTTTGATAAGACTTGACTGAAATTTATAGGCAGATAAAGCAAGAACTCATCTGGCTCCACTGACAACTTTTATTCCACTTACAAATTCTTAGTCCCACAGGAAATTGAAAATCCAGTTAACAGAAGGGAAGCAAATCAAATTATCAGTGCAATGCATTTAACCGGATTGTAACTTATCAGTCAACCTCACTCGGTTTTGTTCCTCCATTTGTTCTTTCAAATTGCCTCCTTAAATCAGAACTCAACAGATCCCATCCTTTCACAGGTCTCTTTTTTTCAGCGATTTTGCCTTAGTTTCTCCAATTTTCCATCATTTGTAAACCATTTGTCAGCTGTGAGAAGACGAAGAATCTCAAGAGGTTATAATCGTTCCGAAGGATCGATGTTGAGCTCTCCGTTTTCTTTGCCGGTCAAACTGACAAAGTTCTTTCGCTGCTTGAACTCAACAAGGTCAAAGCAGTGTTAAATATTAAAAACAAGGAGAGGAAAGCTTTTGTATGTTTGAGCGGGTACATTCACTGCTTGGGTGTTCATGTTTTGAGATTTATCATAGATAGATCATAGAATTTACAGTACAGAAGGAGGCCATTCAGCCCATCGAGTCTGCACCGGCTCTTGGAAAGAGCACTGCCCAAGGTCAACACCTCCACCCTATCCCCATAACCCAGTAACCCCACCCAACACTGAGGACAATTTTCGTCACTAAGGGCAATTTAGCATGGCCAATCCACCTAACCTGCACATCTTTGGACTGTGGGAGGAAACCGGAGCACCCGGAGGAAACCCACGCACACACGGGGAGGATGTGCAGACTCCGCACAGACAGTGACCCAAGCCGGGAATCGAACCTGGGACCCTGGCGCTGTGAAGCAATTGTGCTATCCACAATGCTACCGTGCTGCCCACATTTAGTGCTTCAGCGTCAATTGAGCATGAGTGCCTTTTTTCCCCTAAATACTCACATTCCTCTCCAAACTGGACTTCTTCAAGGTTGCAAAAAAATGAAATCCTGTGTTAACATTTCTTTTCTTTCTTTTGACGGTTTTTCGTGCAGCCTTTGTAGAAGAAATGCAAATGTGAGCGTGCTTGCCTTGAAGCCAACGTTGCCCAAGCCTGTAGAGAGACTTTTAAGACTGAAACAGAGGTTTAAGATACAATTTTTTGAATTATAAAGGGTTTTGATAAAGTGAATCCCTATGCTATACCAACTACTATTACTTCTGGCCAAGCAGTACAACGATGGCAATAGTTAGACATTGCTGTTGCAAAGAGCTGGCACCAACACAATGGTTTGCTTTTGTGCTGTAAACATAACACCGTTATAGACACTATATTCAGAAGAAAGAGTGTTAGTGAGCTGAATTAATAGTCACAAGAAGAACTGAAATAACAGAAATGTTGATCTTCATCTTGGTTGATATTAATTTAGCTCCCTCACATTGGAGATATGGCTATCCATTTTGTGAACATAATTCAATGGTTTGGGACATTTGCTTCTTCTATCTGATGTGTTGGCTTGTGTAGGCTTGAGAGATGAACAGACACTTCCAACACAGATGAAGGTTCAACTCAATTTTATTAACTACTTCTAACTAACTAACACACGATGACTGTGGGTCTAAATAATGCTAACTTGAACTAGAGACCTGAGCCTTGTCCGAACCAGTTGATTCTCTCAGCATGTGTTGTGAGTCTGTGCTGGGCTGAATAAGTTCCTGTTACACTGAGAGGCAGCACCCAGAATGAACGGGAACCGTGGTGCCCTCTGCCTTTATAGTGTGTGTATTCTAACTGGTGATTGGCTGCGGTGTTTGCACATGTTGATTGGTCTGTGTGTGTGTCGATCAGTGTGTGTCTGCACCATGATATATTGGTATATATTATGACACTATCCAAATCATAAAGCCATTGTGAAAGAACATTTACACTTCAATTGTAGCATTAGCGTGAAGTTCCTGATGTACCATCAATTGGACGCGAGACACGATTAAGATCCAAACTGTGGCTTTAATCAGCTAGTTGTTAGCCCGGTGGTCGACTACAGAGAAAGGCCGACCGCCGGGAACTCTGGGTACTTATACCCCACCTTGGAGGCGGGGTCTACTAGCCTCTCGACCAATTGGTGAGCAGTCACATGACTAGTCCCAGCCAATCAGATGAGAGGCACATGACCAGCCAGAGCCAATGGGAAACCCATGCTCTGCACCAATGGCAGTGCTCACATTCATACGACCATATTCACCCCTTGTGGAGAAAGAAGGCGGGGGGGGGTGGTAAGTGGAAGAGAGAGGGGGGGTGGTAAGTAGAAGAGAGAGGGGGGGGGGAGGTCCGAGGACTGGTGGTATGAGCAGCGAAAATCGAGAAAGGTGGGTTGCCCACTGGCTCGTGGCAAAAAAAAACAGTACTACTGCTACTACTTAAGGTGCAACAGAATAACAACAAAGTCCAAAATGTCTCGTGGTCGCATCAGATGGACACGATCAGTCTGTCGGGTGCCCGTGGTGTTCTAGAGGACCGTCGCAGTGGAGCTGGTGACGTCGGGCCGATGGTCGTCCTTGCCTCCGGGAGCGTCGGTCGTAGATGTGTCTCCGTACCCCGGGCCGGTGGTGGAGACGCTGTAATCGGGGGAGAGGGTGCATGTGCGCTGGGTCGTGGGGGTGCGGGGGGCGCTGGGGGGAATTGGGTTTGGGGGGTAGGTGTTGATGTAGGGGGAGAAGGCCGCATGCCGGCGGGTGCCAGATCCCGAAGCGAGACCGTATCCTGCCGACCGTCGGGATACTCCACGTACGCATACTGTGGGTTGGCGTGGAGTAACTGGACTCGTTCAACCAGCGGGTCGGACTTGTGCACCCGCACATGCTTCCGGAGCAAGATGGGCCCGGGGGTGGCCAGCCAGGTCGGGAGAGGGGATCCTGAGGACGGCTTCCTGGGGAAAACAAGAAGACGTTCATGAGGTGTTTGATTAGTGGTAGCACAGAGGAGAGACCGGATTGAATGCAGGACGTCGGGGATGACTTCTTGCCAATGGGGAATAGGGAGATCTCTGGACCGTAGGGCCAGCAGGATGGTCTTCCAAATGGTGCCATTCCCCCGCTCGACCTGACTGTTACCCCGGGGGTTATAACTGGTCGTCCTGCTAGAGGCGATGCCCCTGCTGAGCAGGAACTGACGCAGCTCGTCACTCATAAAGGAGGACCCCCGGTCGCTGTGGATGTGCGCGGGGTAACCGAACAAGGAGAAGATGGATAGGGGCACGGGCAAGGCCTGCCCGAGGACGCTGCTAGAAATGATAAGTTGGTCTGACTGTCGGTTCGCCGGCGGGGGGGGGGGGGGGGGGGGGGGGGGGGGGAGGGGACGCGCGGGTAGGGGGGGGGGGGGATTCTTTTTCTTTTTCTTGTTAAGTAGGGGGGTTTGACTTTGTTTTGTTATAATTTAAATGTAAATGTAGGGGGGGTTAAAATGTTTGTATTTTGAAAAATTCAATAAAAATTATTTAAAAAAAAAAAAAAGGAGAAGATGGATAGGAAGGCCTTTGTGACAGTTGTTGTGGTCATGTCGGGACAGGGAATGGCGAAAGGGAAGCTGGAGTATTCGTCGATAACACTCAAGAAATATGTGTTACGGTTGTTGGAGGGGAGGGGACCCTTGAAGTCGATACTGAGACGTTCAAAGGGGCGGGATGCCTTGATCAGATGCGATCGTTTGGGGCGGTAGAAGTGCAGTTTGCACTCGGTGCAGACGTGGCACTCCCTGGTGACGGTCCTGACTTCCTCAACGGAGTAGGGCAGGTTGCGGGTCTTAATAAAATGGTAAAAACGAGTGACCCCTGGATGGCAGAGGTCCGTGTGAAGGGAGCGGAGGCGGTCGATCTGCGCGCTGGTGCAGGTACCGCGGGATAGGGCATCGGAAGGCTCGTTGAGCTTCCCAGGACGATACAAGATATCGTAGTTATGTAGTTATATCAAGATATGTACGTGGACAACTCGATCCGCCACCGCAAGATCTTGTCGTTCTTGATCTTGCCCCTCTGTGCATTGTCGAACATGAAAGCTACTGACCGTTGGTCTGTGAGGAGGGTAAACCTCCTGGCGGCCAGATAGTGCCTCCAATATCGTACAGCTTCGACTATGGCCTGTGCCTCCTTTTCCACTGAGGAATGGCGGATTTCGGAAGCGTGGAGGGTTCGTGAAAAGAAGGCCACGGGCCTGCCCGCTTGGTTCAGGGTGGCTGCCAGAGCTACATCAGACACGTTGCTCTTGACCTGGAATGGGAGGGACACGTCGATAGCATGCATCGTGGCCTTTGCGATATCCGCTTTGATGCGGCTAAAGGCCTGGCGGGCCTCCATCGACAGGGGAAAGGAGGTGGACTGGATGTGGGGGCGGGCTTTGTCGGCGTAGTCGGGGACCCACTGGGCATAATATGAGAAGAAGCCCAGGCAGCGTTTGAGGGATTTGACGGAGTTGGAGATGGGGAGTTCCATCAGGGGGCGCATGCGTTCGGGATCGGGGCCTATCACTCTGTTACGCACTACGTAGCCAAGGATGGTTAGACGGTCGGTGCTAAACACGCACTTATCCTTATTGGAAGTGAAATTAGGGAGTTTTGTGGTTTGGAGGAATTTTTGGAGGTTGATGTCGTGGTCCTGCTGGTCGTGGCCGCAGATGGCGACGTTATCGACTTACGAGAAGGTGGCCCGTAAACCGTGCTTGTCGACCATTCGGTCCATCTCCCATTGGAAGACCGAGACTCCATTTGTGACACCGAATGGAACCCTGAGGAAGTGGTAGAGGTGCCCATCTGCCTTAAACGCGGTGTACGTTCGGTCACTCGCGCAGATGGGGAGCTGGTGGTAGGCGGACTTAAGGTCCACCGTGGAGAAGACTTTGTATTTCGCGATCCTGTTAACCAAGTCGGAAATACGGGGAGAGGATACGCGTCCAGCTGCGTAAACCTGTTGATGGTCTGACTATAATCGATGACCATCCGGTTTTTCTCCCCAGTCCGAACTACCAGCGCTTGGGCTCGCCAGGGACTGTTGCTGGCCTCGATAACTCCTTCCTTAAGGAGCCTCTGGACCTCGGACCCGGTGAAGGTCCGCTCCTGGGCACTGTATCGTCTGCTCCTAGTGGCGACAGGTTTACAATCTGGGGTGAGATTAGCAAACAAGGAAGGGGGGTCCACTTTGAGGGACGCGAGGCTGCAAACAGTAAGAGGGGGAATACGGCCGCTGAATTGAAAGGTCAAGCTCTGCAGGTTGCACTGGAAATCCAGGCCCAAGAGTGCCGGAGCGCATAGGCGGGGGAGGATGAGGAGTTTGAAGTTTTTGAAAACCCTCCCCTGGGCCGTGCGGTCCGCTATGCAGCACCCGGTGATTTGGACGGAGTGCGAACCCGAGGCCAATGCAATCTTATGCTTAACTGGATGGATGGGGAGTGCGCAGCGTCTTACCGTGTCGGGGTGGATGAAACTTTCCATGCTCCCAGAGTCCAGCAGACATCTCGTTTTGTGTCCGTTGAGCTGGACCGTTGTCATAGTCTTGGCGAGCATGCGTGGTCGCGACTGGTCGAGTTTGATGGAAGCAAGTCATGGTGAGAGTTCCAGATCATCCTCGGTGGCAGAGTAATCGCTGGCAGGGCCTTCCGTGTTGGCCCAAGATGGCGGTGCCCAGGACCCGCACGTGGAGTCGTGGTCCCAAGATGGCGGCGCCCAGGACCGCCCAAGATGGAGACATGCGCACGTTCTCCCTAGAACTGTGAGGGCCTGGTAAAACACGTCGAGTGACTCACCAGGCAACTGTTGTCTAGTCGTCAGGAGATGCCGTGCGTATATTTCGTTGACCGGCCGGAGAAAGTGTCCTTTGAGAATCTCCATGGCCGCATCATAATCGCTTTCGTCCTCAATCATTGAGTATACCGCTGTGCCCACGCGTGAGTGGAGGATGTGGAGTTTCTGCTCCTTGGTGGGCTTGCCGGCTGCAGTCGTCAGGTAACCATTAAAACACGCCTGCCAGTGTTTAAAGATTACAGATGCATTTGCAGCATGCGGGCTGGTGCGGAGGCAGTCAGGCTTGATGCGTAGCTCCATTCCAAAATTCTAGCTGATTAAATTGATGTACCATCAATTGGACTCGAGACACGATTAAGATCCAAACTGTGGCTTTAATCAGTTAATTGTTAGCCCGGTGGTCGACTACAGAGAAAGGCCTACCGCCGGGAACTCTGGGTACTTATACTCCGCCTCGGAGGCGGGGTCTACTTGCCTCTCGATCAATTGGTGAGCAGTCACATGACTAGTCCCAGCCAATCGGGCGAGAGGCACATGACCAGCCAGAGCCAATGGGAAACCCATGCTCTGCACCAATGGCAGTGCTCACATTCATACCACCACAGTTCCATCACAAAAACAAGCCATTTGAATCAACCAACACATGTTGGTAAATTGTACAAAACTACAATCGCATTTACCCAGGTTGTTCTGTTTATCCTTTCCTTATATAATCTAATCTTGAATTTTGTCTCAAACCCTGACCCTGGAAATGACTTCCACAGCCGCACAATGTTCTGTTTAAAGGTGTTTCCTCACAAGTTTGCTGACGATATGACCGTGGTGGGTCAGATCTCGAACAACGATGAGTCAGATTACAGGAGGGAGATAGAGAACCTAGTGGAGTAGTGTAATGACTACAATCTCTCACTCAATGTCAGCAAAACTAAGGAGCTGGTCACTTACTTCAGGAAGCGAAGTATCGTACACACCCCTGTCTGCATCAATGGTACCGAGGTGGAGATGGTTGACAGCTTCAAATTCCTCGGTAGCACATCACCAACAATCTGTCCTGGTCCATTCACGTCGACGCCATGACCAAGAAAGCACAACAGTGCCTATACTTCCTCAGGAAACTAAGGAAATTTGGCATGTCCACATTGACTCTTACCGATTTTTACAGATGCACTGGAGAAAGCATCCTATTTGGCTGTATTGCAGCCTTGTGTGGCAACTGCTTGGCCCAAGACTGTAGGAAACTATAGAGAGTCGTGAACACAGCCCAGTCCAATGCGTGAACCTGTCTCCTGTCCATTGACTCTGTCTACACCTCCCGTGGCCTTGGGAAAGCGGGCAGCATAATCAAAGTCTTCTCCCACCCGGGTTATTCTCTCTTCCATCGGGCAGGAAATACAGAAATCTGAGAACACGCACTAACAGATTCAAAAACAGTTCCCCCCCCCCACTGTTACCAGACTCCCGAATGACCCTCTTATGGACTGAACTAATCTCTCCACGCATCTTCTCTACTGAGTCGTACTACACTCCATATTCTTCACCTGATGTCTACGTATTTACATTGTGTATCGATCTTATGTACTATGTTTTTTGTGTATGGAACGATCTGTCTGGACTGTACATAGAACAAACCTTTCACGATACCTCGGTACACATGACAATAAACCCAAATCCAAAATCTCATATATTCCAAGGGTTGAAATTGGCCTTTATTCAAGTGTATAATGGACTGCAAACACAGAGTAAATGCTCCAAGCCGAAGACTGCTTTAGTGTTTTATTCAAGACTGAATGAGCTGCCATGCTCCAGCAACTCTCAGATATGACCCAACTTGGGGAAATAGAGAATGGTGACTGTGGTTGGGCTGGGCGGGAAAGGGTCACGGGCTATCTGTAGCTCTCAGGAGTACTCTGGAGCTAGGAGGAGCACTCCTGCTCCTGGTTCCACAAGAAAGATTTTGAGAACAATTTAAATGTACTTTTTGGTGGTGGATTTTAATTTGTCCCGAAACCAGATGGTGAAATGGGAAACTGTTCACCAATCTTTTACTCAGTACAAAATTTATTAATGGAATGCAATATTACAAATATTTGCCTTAGTGCTAACCAACACCTAGTTGGGATGCTATGTATAAGCAGTCACGTATATAGTGATAGCGAAGACCTCCAACCAGCAGGTTGCAGTAGAGAACAACACCGTGATACTGTTACCTCAGGAAGTTTGAGGATAGTCGTCGTAGTGGATAGTCACAATTTGTAGTAGCTCTTCTTTAGTGCATTTATTCCAACCGGCCAAACACCAGAACGTGACTCTGGTGTCCCAGAAGTCACCCTTTATACACGTTTGAGTAACAAATGAACAAAACTAAAGGATTAACACCAGTTAAAGGGGCACTGTGAAAAGAAACCTCAACTTCAATGGAAACTTAAGGTATTTAAGTAAAATGTCATTATGGGTGGAGATAGAACATAGAACAGTACAGCACAGAACAGGCCCTTCGGCCCTCAATGTTGTGCCGAGCAATGATCACCCCACTCAAACCCACGTATCCATCCTATACCCGTAACCCAACAACCCCCCCCCCTAACCTTACTTTTGTTTTGGGACACTACGGGCAATTTAGCATGGCCAATCCACCTAACCCGCACATCTTTGGACTGTGGGAGGAAACCGGAGCACCCGGAGGAAACCCACGCACACACGGGGAGGATGTGCAGACTCCGCACAGACAGTGACCCAGCCGGGAATCGAACTTGGGACCCCGGAGCTGTGAAGCATTTATGCTAACCACCATGCTACCATGCTGCCCTTGTGTACTCCATCCAGAGATGATGTACTCCAGCCCCTTGGATGATCGCCGCTACACCTGATGGGAAAGAGCTCAGGTATGAGGCAACCATGTTCCCAACTTTGATAAGTTTCTGGGAAAAAGACAGGCAACTCCTACAGGGTGACCTCCCGCTTAGAAACAGGAGCATCGGGTCATAATTGAGGCCTGCACCTGGTGGAAAAGTCTGTCTTAATATGCTCTTTTGCAAATCAAGAAAATAACTAAGGGTAGCATGGTGGCGCAGAGGTTAGCACTGCTGCCTCACTGCGCCGAGGTCCGAGGTTCGATCACGGCTCTGCGTCACTGTCCATGTGGAGTTTGCACATTCTCCCTGTGTTTGCATGTGTTTCTCCCCGCCAAACATGTGCATGGTAGGTAGATTGGCTGCGCTAAATTGTCCCTTACTTGGGAAAATGAACTCATTAACAAATAACCTAATTGTCAAGGGAATGTCCCTGTAAGAAAGGTTTTTGTCTTATCACATGGCTTCAGTGATGTCATTTTGTAGGTGGAGCTGAGCTGTGAGGTTTGTCTTAGATTCACTTTCATTTTGACTGCTATGGACCCAGAGGGAGAAAGACACTTTTTTTCCTGTCTTGCTATGATTTCATTTTAAAGAGTTGTTCCAGTAAAAAAAACATTGATTATTGCTTTGGCAACTTAAAAGATATAGTTTGCTTACCTGAAGGAGTTAAATCTGCTGGTGAGATGGGATTAGAATTTCAGGGAAAGCTAGTCTTATTCAAATGAGGATGGAGAGTGCTGGCCCACGCTCTTGAAAAGGGGCTTTTGGTTTATGAGATTTTGTTTTTGAATTGGAACAGTTAAGAGGGAATTAATTAAGTGTTATACATAGACTACTGTAGCTGTGGGGTGTCTTTATGTTTCTAATTGATAAAAATTCTTGCAGTGTGTTTAACTAAATTCTGAGAATAAAGCTTGTTTTGATTAAAGTGTCTAGGAAGACTGATGAATCATGCCTGAAGGGAACGCTCTTATGCTCATTCTAGCCAAATTCAACATAAAGGTTCTGGGTCAGGTGGACTTCATAATATATTTTGGAGTTTCTAAACCCTGGCCCATAACACAATGACCAGCCCCTTTAAAGGTAACAAAAATAAAACACTTTAAAGGAATCTTATCAAATGAAATTGAAATGGTGTTTCCAGGCCAATGGTGCGGTCCTACCCCTGGGGCTCCTACCAGTCCAACCAAATATGTGGGTACAGCATGTTCCCTCTCCAGGGACACCCAGATTTGGAAGTAGCTGCGGATTAGGGGTAGACAATCTGATCCAACAAATGCTCCGCAGCCCGCAGCCCACTTGTCCATGGCTAGCCCCAGAAGCAGACCCAAGAGTATTCCCTTTGATCTGTCCACCTCCCCCCTTCGCACCGAGTGTCTTGTTATTTTAATGATTTTGACACCAATCATTCCAAGGGGATTGGGTAAGCATGTTGTGTGTTCGCTTATTAAGATTCTCTTTTCATTATTAATAATAATAATCTTTATTGTCACAAGTAGGCTTACATTAACACTGCAATGAAGTTACTGTGAAAAGTCTCTAGTCACCACAATCCGGCGCCCGTTCGGGTACACAGAGGGAGAATTCACAATGTCCAAATTACCTAACTATTCTTTCATAGAGTGTGGGTATTGTTGGCAAGGACAGCATTTGTTTCCCATCCTTAACAGCCCTTGAACTGAGTGGCAGTTAAGAGTCAGCCCCATTGATGTGGATCTGGCGTCATATGTAGGCTTGACCAGGCAAGGATGGTAGTTTTCCTACCTTAAAGTATATAAGTGAACCGGGTGGGATTTTACAACAATTAGCATTGGTTTCATGCTCATCATTCGACTTGTAATTCCAGATTTAAAATGTTTCTTTATTGAATTCAAATTTCACCAACTGCTGTTGCGGGATTGGAACCTGGGTCCCAAAGGTAGTCTCTGATTACCTCCCGTTGGCACATGAGATGGGTTATACATGGGTATTATGCTTGAAGACATCAGAGCTGTGTGCACTGTACTCTATTCAAAGCAAAAGTGAAACTAAGACTGGATCACAGGACCATTTCGCTGCTCGTGATATCATGCCGTTGAAGGCCTATTATAACACCAAGTGACCAAATAACAGGAACATGTGGCTGAAGTACAACCTAAACCTGAGGAGCAGCCTCCTCAAATAATCAAAAGGAGCTGTAACCTCTCACCACCAATGTAGACATGGAACACGGACTCCTTAAGGCCATAGAAAATACAGGATGCCAGTAGATCCGTGAACCATCTTAATCATCTCTTGCAAGGGGCAGCTATGTGCAACACTCTCCATGCCAAATGCCCAATGGTGAAGGGGAGGGTTCCTCTGTAGAGGGTCCTACACTGGGGGCGATGGTGTGACACAGCCATATTCCAGACTTTGATCAGTTTCTGGCAAAAGACAGATTAACACCCAAATAGAAGCACAGGGACGTTTCAGATCCAGGGGTTGCAGGTCACGACTGAGGCCATGCACTTAGTGGAAAAGTCTCCCTTCATAGTTGTTTAATTAAACAACTGATCAATAAATGAAGCACAAATAAGACAGGGGGGTTGGGGGGGGGGGGGGGGGGGGGTGGGTAGTGACAGTCGATTGGTGGGGCACTGTAACTAAAACAAAATGTCAAAGGAGATTCAATCAAAATGCCATTCCCGGGCGTGATGCGTCCCAGTCCCCGTGGTGCCCACTGGACACGGAAGGCCTGAATAACGCTGGTGGGCACATGTGGCTCCCTCTCCAAAGCCACCCAGCTGCGTATGTAGTTTTAGCCGAGGGGCAGTCTCTCTTATATTCTTTTGAGTAAAACAAATTATCAGCAAAATAAACAACTTAACACAATTGGTTATGCAGCACTCCGATTTAAAAATTCTCAAACCTTGTTTTTTTTAAAAATCCCTCCATGGTCCCACTGCTCCCGGTCTTTCTGATCTCCTCCAGCTTTACCATCCTTTCAGATGGCTGCATTCTTTTCATCCTGACCACAGTTGGTGGGCGTAAGCTTTGGAATTCACCCCTAACCCTCTTTGCCTTACTATCCGGACCTCCTTAAAACCCTCCACTTTGACAAATCCGTTGATACCTTGTGAAGCTCGGTATTATATTTGGTTTTATACTGACCCCTGTGAAGCCCGTTCGGACTTTTATTATGTTAAATAAATAAAGGTTGCCTTTTATAGAACAGTACAGCACAGAACAGGCCCTTCGGCCCTCGATGTTGTGCCGAGCAATGATCACCCTACTTAAACCCACGTAACCTGTATACCCGTAACCCAACAATCCCCCCCATTAACCTTACACTACGGGCAATTTAGCATGGCCAATCCACCTAACCCGCACATCTTTGGACTGTGGGAGGAAACCGGAGCACCCGGAGGAAACCCACGCACACACAGGGAGGACGTGCAGACTCCACACAGACAGTGACCCAGCCGGGAATCGAACCTGGGACCCTGGCGCTGTGAAGCATTGATGCTAACCACCATGCTACCGTGAGGCCCCTTGTTTGTCATCTTTCAGGTATACGCGTGACGCAGGACTTTGGTTCTTGACATTTGTCCTTGACGTGAGCCCATTTTAAGCCTGTAGAGTGTCATAATATCCACTCATGTATATAATGAGATGCAGACAGGCAGTGATTGACACACAGGATGACCAATGAACACACAACACAGAACAACCAATCACCAGACAAGGCACCACCACTATAAAGCCCACAGGGCATTAAGACTCCCGCTCTTTACAGGACCCAGACACTGAGACAGTCAGAGTGCACAAGTTAGTGGGCACTATTGCCATGTGGTAGCTAGTAAGTCTGGTCGATCCAGTAAGAGGTCATCAGTAGGATTAGTAGAGTGTCAACCCACAGCTGAACATGTGCAGCAGTTCATAGTTAAATAAAACAGTGTTGGATCATCTCCGGTGTCAGACGTTTGTTTCTAGCTTCCCTGTATCCAGTTGCAGCCGACATCGAACCAACCTGCCTAACAGATCATGGAGCAGCTTTACGATTGCAGTTAAAATGGCAACCAGAGCAAAAACTTCCACTATGATTACATTGTTGTGACCACAGGGCAACAGCAATACATTTCTCACCAGGCTCAGCAACTCCTCATTCCCAATATTAACACTGATATTTATTGACTCTCACTGCTAAAGTATTACTGATTATTTTAGCAAACACTAAACAAGCATTCTTCTCTTTCAATAAAACACATGGGTTTACAGTTGTGTTACCATGGAGGATAAAGAATAATCACATGAGCCTGTTAACGATCCCTCCGCTAACGGTGTCATCACTATTTCTGGGGCAATACTCCAACCAATACCCTGATTTAAAAGCAATGCAACAAGAATTTACTGGCTGTTCTTCATTATGATTTGATTTTCAGAAGGTGGGAAGTAGCTACACTTAGGACTGAATTTTCCGGCCCTTCCCACTGGCGGGACCTTCTTGTCCTGCTGATGGCGACCTCTTCCAGTCCCGCCAATAGCCACACCCCCCCCCCCCGCCCTCGCCCGCCACTGCGGCGGGCACCCTGGCGGCAGAGCGTACGAGCCATGTGAAAAGCTGTCATCTTTGGGGGACCAGAAGATCCCACCTACGGCTAACGGCAAGCTCCATCAGCTGACGGGAGGGTGGGAGCTGGAAAATCCCATCCTTGAAGCCAAATTGTACAGTTTCCATTGATTGCTTTAGACTATCATTGCCATACATAAGAAAAGTGATTATTCATGACTCATTGGTGCTTGCTCAAATGACTGACTTAAATGGATACTAATTTACTTTAAAGAACATGAAATCAGAGCATGCCTTGTGCAATGTTGCTGAACTCTCTGTATAGTTTTGCCTGAAGGCTCAAAGCCCTTAATGGTTGTTTTGCAAACTGATGGGCTTTGTGCAGTGAGAGAGTCAGACTTTGTTTGCATTGATGTTGGAATGAATAGTTCGTTATAAACAGAAACGATTTTAAAGTCCTAAATGAAACTCAGTCAAGAGGAACGTCTTCATTAAACTTTCATTTCGGTAAGTTGGTATACATTTTCAGTGAAAGTAGCCCACCACTGCTGAGTAAATGGCAGTTGTGATACTTCTGTATAGAGATGCAGATCATCTCTTATCAAGCCCAAAGCTAGATTTCAGCAGAATACTGGCTACAGTATAATCATCCTTTTCCAACCTCAAGAGAAAAAATATGTTTCAAAAACCAGTCGCGTGAATCCCACATTGCAAAACCCTGTACGCCAGCTTGAAAAAGTGGAAAAGCTGTCAAACGACTTCAAGAAATCAGATAACTCAGAAGCAAAAAGCCGTTGCCATATTGTGCTTGATAACGTGGCCTGTGCACTATCATGCAAGCAATGGTTTTCGCACAACCACACATAGCACCTATTCACAAATTAGTTAACATCCCTGGATATTGGACGATCATCTTATTTGCTTAATTTTCTGGCTATCAGGCGAGCCACACGTGATGCACCAGGAATACCAGGATGGTAGCAGTCAACGAAGGGAATGGGTCACTTTCCAATGTTTTAGAAGAGGTAGGAAGTAAAGAGTAGGGAGAGCTCGGTGCAGTGGGCACAGGGACCAATGGTCTGAGGTAGTAAAGAGCAAAGAGGGAAAAGGTGCTGCTAAAGGGAACTGAAGGTCAGATTGTGTCATTTTCATGCAGTGTAGTGTCTCCTTCTACACCCTGCACAATTGGGCATGGTATATCTGGAGTGTCTTCCTAGGCTTTTTAAAAGTTTGTTCCGTGTTCCATAAGATTATTTTGATGATGTTGTACTTTACATGCCAGTAGCCTTCAAGGATTTTTAGATTGGTTTCATGAAGATAGTAGCTCAAAGTGGGTGATAGAGAATTGTTTTCATTTTCAATTGTACACCCATAACTTTAGGCAGGTTGTCTAAGCTCAGTTAAACATGGCACATACCACAGGCCAGTGTTTTTCTAAATTTTTTCCCCTGGGACCTACTTTAATACATGCTGCTACATACAGTTTTCAATATTATTGTTAAGCATTCCTTTGAAAATCTCTAATGTGTAAAATAAGCAAAAATGGACACTACAGAGTCAAACTATCTTGTCGACTAAACCCCAATAAACGGCCTTTAAAGAGAGACAGTTGTGGTTCATTGAAATATTGTTTTATTTGAGAAGCAGATCAGACCTTGACTATTAAGATTGACAAGCAAGCTTTCCATTTCATAATAAGAAAGCATGGGTGTTCAATTTGATAGCCCCTGAAATTGGGCAAAAGGTTTGTGATGTGAGATTAAGCTGCACCTGTTGATTGCAATGCAGCCCACTTACAATGATGTCCGTGTGCAAACCTCTTCATGGCAGTGCAGGGATTTCACACATTGTTCCTGACAGAGGTTCAGGTAGGACAGTTCCTCCCTGAACACCCTGAGTGGTTTTGGCTTCTGGCTGAGAGCCCTTCTCCACCTCCTCCAGCAGTTTGCCCTGCTCTGCCAATCCTCTGTGCATTCTTCCAGTCGTGCTGAATTCAAGGCCATTCAGCCCGATAGGACTAGGCTAGTTTTTACACGCTACTGTTCCCATCTTACTTCATCTTACCTTATTAATGTATCCTTCTATTCCTGTCTCCCTCATTTTCTTACCTAACCTGTCTTTAAATACATCTATTCTGTTCACCTCATTTATCTCATTGCTATTTGTAGAATCTTGTTGTGACAATTATAGTGCCATTACAGATTTATTCCTTCTCCTCCATTCCCTTTAGGACTTTCTGGTTCAGAGCTGAATCAGACATTCAAACATATTTCCATTTTGCTTGATCTTTCTTTTTCCTCTCTGTTAGGAGCAGTCCAAATTGCTCACATGTTTTTTAAATTACCGATAATCAAAGAAGATATAGCCAGTACAAGCTTATTCAATTCCTTTCTTCTTTGTAGCACACTTCAAAGTCAGTAATAACTCCCACTGGCTCAATTAATGACGTGTTTTAGCTTATTCCAGATTGCTTTTGTGTTTTTTTCCCTGGGTGGAGATTGTTTAACCACACCTTTGAGCTACATAATGAAGCAGAAGCACCGTCTGCCTTTATCTATGGGGCAGCATGGTAGCACAGTGGTTAGCACAGTTGCTTCACAGCTCCAGGTTCCCATCTTCGATACCCGGCTTGGGTCTCTGTCTGTGCGGAGTCTGCACTTTCTCCCTGTGTCTGCGTGGGTTTCCTCCGGGTGCTGCGGTTTCCTTCCACAATCCAAAGATGTGCAGGTCAGGTGGATTGGCCACGCTAAATTACCGTTAGTGTCCAAAAAGGTTGTGTGGGGTTACTGGGTTACGGGAATAGATTGGAGGTGTGGGCTTAAGTGGGGTGCTCTTTCCAAGGGCTGGTGCAGACTCGATGTGCTAAATGGCCTCCTTTTGCACTGTAAATTCTATGATTCTATGATTCTAATGCCATCCTGACAGCGATCAACAAACTCAAAACAGATCAGAGCAGATAGCTGACGGGAAGCTATAAAATTAGCGAGTGAAGAGTTTAAATTGATGAAGGGATGTGATAGGGTAGATAGGAAGAAAATAGTTTTCCTATCTACCCTATCAAGGAAGAAAGGAACAAGGGCCATAACTTCAAAGTTAGGCCTGGGCCCATTCAGAGGTGATACAAGCACAAGTTCACACAAAGTGCGGGATTTTCTGGCCTCCCTTTGGTGAGTTTTCTGTTAGCTCGCTATTGGCAGCTGGTGGGAGCATCTGATGCCGCCGATGTCTACAACATTTTTCGTGGCTGGCCCGTTGCGCCGCTGGAGAACCCGTCGCGCGGGCCGCCTTCTGGCGGGAAAATCCCGCCCATAGGAAAATGACAATCTGGAACACTCTTCCTTAAAAAGCTATTGGCTCAGGGTCAAGTGAATACATTAAAACTGAAGTTGGTGGACTTTTATTAGTGAAGGGTCATGGAACAAACTGGAATTAAGTTGCAGTTCAATCATGATTGAAATCAATGGCAAAATAGGCTTGAGGGGATGAATGGTGTCCTCGACCTTATCAATTCTGTACATGCTGGGCAGCAGATAAATGATTATCCGGGAAATTCAAACTGTTTCCCCAAGGATCATTTTGATAATCTCAGTGGAAAACTAATTTGAATGATTACTTTGCAGGTATTTCTAAATCAAATCAAATTCAAATGCAGCAGATTGTGTACAAAACGCTGTCATTATAGCCATTAACCACCTCTTAATGGGTGGCCAATGTTGAAAGATTCAGAGTCACTCATTTTCGCCACGGCAACATACTGTGTCTGCTGCTTAATGCAATGGTGAAATAGATGATTACAAAAAGGAATTTTGTGTGCAAAACATGATTTGACAGTCAGCCCGCTACACAATGACAAAGATGCACTGACAGTGACTAACTAAAATTACTTTTGCCCTTACTGATGACCTTCAAGATTGTCTGTTTCCAGTGAAAAAAATATTTGTCCATTGATCAATCAGATCTGGTTTATTTCACATGATGGCTACTTTAGAACAAAAGCTCAGAAGTTCAATAGTTTCACTGAAGCAATTTCATAAAATAATTTGTTTTCCAAGGTTTTCATTTTTCACCCCGTATCTGCTTAATGGAGATTGGAGCCAGGCTGCTTTTAATAGAGCTTTAGAATGTCCTATCTGTGAGGAGAGTGGAGCACCCCATCCCCATGGAGATGTGATGGCTCTTGTCAGTTGGAAGCATGAATACCTGACTATGGCTGTCCTGAGCTTTTAAAACAATCTGCACTGTGGATTGAGAAACTGTATTTAGAAGAACTGTATTTAGTGGGCAGCACGGTAGCATGGTGTTTAGCATCAATGCTTCACAGCTCCAGGGTCCCAGGTTCGATTCCCGGCTGGGGCACTGTCTGTGTGGAGTCTGCACGTCCTCCCCGTGTGTGCGTGGGTTTCCTCCGGGTGCTCCGGTTTCCTCCCACAGTCCAAAGATGTGCGGGTTAGGTGGATTGGCCAGGCTAAATTGCCCTTAGTGTCCTAAAAAATAATGTTAATGGGGGTTGTTGGGTTACTGGTATAGGGTGGATACGTGGGCTTGAGTAGGGTGATCATTGCTCAGCACAACATTGAGGGCCGAAGGGCCTGTTCTGTGCTGTACTGTTCTAATTCTAAGGCTGCAGGTGTCTGCATTTTCTGACAAGCTGCTCTGTGACTCGCCTCCTCCCTGAGCTCAGGTCACCGAAAACAATCCCTCAGAAGTGCACTCAACTAATCATTTTCTTTGAACAGCTAGACATTGATATTCTTCATTGATTGAAGTTAATAGCAGGCTCAGTTCTGGCACCCCAGCATTAGACAGGATGAGTACAGATTATGTATGCTCTTCCTGACCAATTCAGGAACAACGGGATTTCCAATGTGGGCCAATTGAGTCACCTGACGGAACCACAACACAGGTTCAACCACTGCTGGGGCGTTAGGTTGGCAAAAAGGATAGGAAAATTAGGCACGGCCCCTCAGGTATATTACTACATACTCAGTTGAGAGCGATTGGCAGCCACAAAGGCCTTTGATTCAGTCTGGAGAGCCTGTGGTCATGCAAAATGTACTAAAAATAGACTTAATTTCAAGTCAGCAGACAATGAAATTAAAAATGAATTGAAAATCGCTTATTGTCACAAGTAGGCTTCAAATGAAGTTACTGTGAAAAGCCCCGAGTCGCCACATTCCGGCGCCTGTTCGGGGAGGCTGGTACGGGAACGGGACAATCCACAGATCCCTGCAGATCCACTGGTTTGAAGGCGGGCTACAGCACTATAGTTATTGAGCAGCATATCTAGTTAGTGATAAGGACATTGGGACAGAAAGCCTAGAGCAGTTTGTTTAAATGGTTTCACTGAATTTCATTTATGGTAGATGTAGTTTGAGCTGCACTCTTCCAGGAAGGATGGCATGGTGCAACAGTGGTTAGCAATGCCTTCCCACAGTGCCAGGGACGTGGGTTCGATTCTGGCCTTGGATGACTTTGGCGAGTTTTCATGTTCTCCCCGTGTCCTCCTGGGTTTCCTCCGAGTGTTTGGGTTTCCTCCCACAGTCCAATAACTATGTGTGATACACCATCAATAATAGACGACGAGTGATGAACGTAGCTGAGGCTTTAATGCACTATACAGCAAGCCTCCTGCCTCTGGACCTGAACTGGGTCCGGAGGCGGAGACTTGCCACTTTTATACAGAAGCCTGAAGGGAGGAGCCACAGACGGCGCCAGCCTGGACAAGCCCCAGGCATGTACAATACAGCACAGTGAATATAATACAATAAGGTGGTTTACCACATTCATCCCTTGTTTAACAAAAAGTCCGGTGCGGGTGAAGTGGTCTTAAAGGGCAGGTCTGTCAGGGGCCTTTACCTTCCGCTGTGACCGCCTCAGTCCCGGCTGTGGTGTGGGCGCCGGCGCCGAGATCTGCGCGTCTGGGAGCGTGTTGACTTCTTCTTCACCCAGATGTTGAGTCGGCGAAGGGGGGAGGGGGCTGCGGTGTATGGGCGGAGGTGGTGGTGCTTGTCCTCAGTGTGCCTGCGGGAGTCAGTTCATGAGGGAGGTGGGCGGAGGTGGGGGAAGACGGTGTAGGGTGTGGTGATGTGGTGATGGTCGCCAGGGAGCCTGCTGGAGCCAAATCCCTCAGGGAGACCGTGTCCTGCCGCCCGTCCTGGTGTGTCACGTTGGTGTATTGGGGGTTTGCATGGAGCAGCAGGACCTTCTTGACGAGGGGGTTGGTTTTATGGCTCCTCGCATGCTTGCGGAGAAGGACGGGCCCCGGGGCTGTCAGCCAGGACCGAAGCGAGACCTCGGAGGTGGACTTTCTAGGGATGGCAAACATACGCTCATGAGGAGTCTCGTTAGTGGCCGTACATAGAAGCGACTGGATGGAGTGGAGCGCATTGGGGAGGACCTCCTGCCAGTGGGAGACTGGGAGACATTTCGACCATAGGGCCAGGAGGACGGCTTTCCAGACCGTCGCGTTCTCCCTCTCCACCTGTCCGTTTCCCCGGGGGTTATAGCTGGTCGTCCGGCTGGAGACGATGCCTTTGCTGAGCAGGAACTGACGCAACTCGTCTCTCATAAAGGAGGAGCCCTGATCACTGTGAATGTAGGCGGGGAACCCGAACAGGGTGAAAAGGCTGTGCAGGGCCTTGATAATGGAGGCAGAGGTCATGTCAGAGCAGGGGATGGCGAAGGGGAATCTGGAGTACTCGCCAGGCCTTTACCAGATGTGCTCTGTCTGGCCGATAGAAGTGCGGTTTGCACTCTGCGCAGACCTGGCAGTCCCTGGTCATGGACCTGACCTCCTCGATGGAGTAGGACTCATCCACAGTGTGCATCACGGCTTTGGCGATGTCTGCTTTGATGCGATGGAAGGCCAGTCGGTCCATTTCCCTTTGGAAGACCGAGACTCCATTGGTGAAGCCGAAGGGAACCCTGAGGAAGTGATAGAGGCGGCCGTCTGCCTCGAAGGCAGTGTATTGGCGGTCCTCCGGGCCGATAGGGAGCTGGTGGTACGTAGACCGCAAGTCGATTGTAGAGAAGACTCGATACTGCGCAATCTGATTGACCATGTCAGATATGCGGGGGAGAGGGTACGCATCGAGCTGCGTGTACTGGTTGATGGTCTGGCTATAATCGATGACCATCCGGTGCTTCTCCCCAGTCTTGATGACCACCACTTGGGCTCTCCAGGGACTGTTAGTAGCCTCAATGATCCCCTCTCGCAGGAGTCGCTGGACCTCTGACCTGATGAAGGCCCTGTCCTGGGCACTGTAGCGTCTGCTTCTGGTAGCGACGGGTTTACAGTCTAGATGAGGTTTGTGAAGAGGGAGGGTGGGACGACCTTAAGGGTCGCGAGGCTACAGACAGTGGGGGGGTGGGGGGGGGGGGGGGGGTGGGGGCAGGGGTCCGTTGAACTTTAGGGTAAGGCGATGGCACTGGAAATTGAGCCCCAGTAAAAGAGCAGCGCAGAGATGGGGGAGGACGTAGAGCCTAAAGCTGGTGTACTCTACGCCTTGCACAGTGAGGGTCGCGACACACTACCCCCAGTTTTCCACTGTGTAGGATCCGGAAGCCAGGGAGATTTTCTGGGTCACGGGTAGGATGGGGAGGGAGAAGCGCCTTACCGTATCTGGGTGTATGAAGCTGTCTGTGCTCCCGGAGTCGAAGAGGCAGGCCGTCTCGTGCCCCTTGATTTGGACGGTCATCGTGGACTTCGCGAGATGGTGCGGCCGGGACTGGTCCAGTGTGACGGAGGCGAGTGTCGGAAGGCAGTCGGTAGGTTGGCGGACGTGGCGGTGGCCAGCGTACGATCGGGTGAGCAGGGCTTCCGAGAGGCTGCGGAGTGGTCCCAAGATGGCGTCCAAGATGGCGGCCCCCATGGGTTACATTTGGCTGGTGGGGTGTAAGATGGTGTCCAAGATGGCGGCCCCCATGGGTCGCACATGGCAGGTGAGGTGTAAGATGGCATCCAAGATGGCGGCCCCCCTGGGTCGCACATGTTGGCCGAAATTAAAGATGGCAGGTGGCCCAGCAGCTGGGGGCAGCCCCGACAGGCAGAAGGCAGCGCTGCTGGGCCTAAAAGATTGAAAGGAGGGTCGGGCCTTGCAGGCTTTTGCGAAGTGGCCCTTCTTACCACAGCCGTTACAGGTTGCGTTCCGTGCCAGGCAGCGTTGTCGCGGGTGATTACTCTGGCCGCAGAAGTAGCACTTCGGGCCTCCGATGTTGGCGGGCCGCTGCACGGCACAGGCTTGCGTCGCAACCGGGTCAGTTGATGGCTGTACCCACGAGGCCCATGAGGGTGCCACGCGGTCGGAGGTGTAGGCCCCCATGTTTTGGAAGGCCACATCCAGTGAGTTGGAAAGCGTACTGTCTCTGGGAGGCCGTGTGTCTCCCCTTCTAATAGGCGTGGAGGATATAGTTCGAGTGCATGCCCGATACATAGGCGGCCCTGATCAGCAGCTCCGCGTGCTGGGTAGCCGATATAACCCAGCAGTCACAGTTCCGGCAGAGAATGCGCAAGGCACACAGGAATTCCATGAGTGATTCCCGAGGGCGTTGGCGTCTTGTGGCGAGAAGGTGCCTAGCATGTACCTGGTTAACGGATTTCACGTAATGTCCTTTTAGCATCGTTATCACCTCCGTGTACGAGGGGGCATCCCTGATGAGGTTAAAGACGCTTGGGCTCATCCATGCGTGGAGGACCTGCTTCTTCTGGAGGTCTGTGAAGTCTTCGTTGAAAGATGAGAGGTATGTCTCGAAGCAGCTTAGCCAGTGTTCTAAAGTCTCTGTAGTGTCAGCTGCTTGTGGGTCCAGTTGCAAGCAATCAGGCTTGAGTGAGGAGTTCATCTTGAGTGAAGAGTCCATCTTTAGAAGTGTGGTGTATTAAATTGATGCACCATCAATAACAGACGACGAGTGATAAACGTGACTGAGGCTTTAATACACTAAACAGCAAGCCTCCTACCTCTGGACCTGAACTGGGTCCGGGGGCAGACACTTGCCACTTTTATACAGAAGCCTGAAGGGAGGAGCCACAGACGGAGCCAGCCTGGACAAGCCCAGGCATGTACAATACAGCACAGTGAATATAATACAATAAGGTGGTTTACCACAATGTGGATTAGCCGTGCTCAATTGCCCCTTAGTGGGCAAAGGCGATGCTGTCGTCAATGAACAGGAGACTGGCATAGCCTTTGTTGTCGAGATGCTTCAGGGATGAGTGTAGGGCCAGGGAGATGGCGTCTGTTGTGGACCGGTTTTGGCAGCATGTGAATTGCAGTGGATCCAGGCATTCTGCGAGTATGTTGAGGTGCCTCATGACCAACCTCTCATAGCACTTCATAATGATCGATGACAAGGCCACCGGATGATAGTTGTTGCCTGGTTCTTCATTGGCACTGATATGATGGTAGTCTTCTTGAAGCAGGTGCAGACCTCGGAATAGAGTAGGGAGAAGTTGAAGATATCTGCCACGAGTGCACGACAAGGAACCCTGTCAGGACGTGTCCCTATCTGAGGGTTCACTTTCAAGAAGGCCAACTTGACTTCGGAAGCTGTGACGGTATGTATGGGTGTGTCCGAGGCTGCTGGGTAGTTGACAGCAGTTTGATGGTTTCCTGTTCGAACCGAGCAAAGAATACATTGAGTTAATCGGGGAGGGATGCACTGCTACCGGTGATTCTACTTGGCTTCACTTTGTAGCCTGTTATGTTGTTTAAGCCTTGCCACAACCAATGAGACTCTGTGACGTTAGTTTGCGACTCTAGCTTGGTCTGATATTGTCACTTGGCAACCCTGATGACTTTGCAGAGGTCGTACCTCGATTTCTTGTATAGGGCAGGGTCGCCTATCTTGAACGTCTCAGACCTGGCCTTCAGTAGGGAGTCAATCTCCCAATTAAGCCATGGTTTCCGTTGGGGAACATATATACTACCTTCTTTGGCACACAGTCTTCTACATGCTTGCTGATAAAATCTATGGAGGTGGCGGCATACTCGTTTAGATTGGTCGCTGAGTTCTTAAAATGGGCCAGTCCACTGACTCCAAGCAGTCACGTAGAAGCTCTTCTGTTGCCTCGGAGCAGCACTGCATGATCTTCTTAACCGGATTCCCCCGCTTACGTTTCTGCTTGTATGCCTGGTATGGCAACATGCTCGGCCCAAGACCATAAGAAACTACAGAGAATCATGAACACAGCCCAGTCCGTCACACGAACCTCCCATCCATTGACTCTGTTTACACCTCCCGCTGCCTTGGGAAAGTGGGCAACATAATCAAAGACCCCTCCCACCCAACTTTTTCACTCTTCCAACTTCTTCCATTGGGCAGAAGATTCAAAAGCCTGAGAGATCCACGAACAGATTGAAAAACAGCTTCTTCCCCATTGTTACCAGACTTCTGAATGTTTCATGTTTGCAATGAACTGTCTGGACTGTACGCAGAACAATACTTTTCACTGTACCTTAGTACGAGTGACAATAAACAAAGCCAATCTAATCCAATCCAAAGATGTGCCGCTTCGGTGGTTTGTCGATGTTCAATGTGCAGGGTTACAGGGATAGTGCGGGGTGGGGGGAGGTGGGCCTAGGTAGCGTGAGTCTGGGTCGAATGGCCTCCTTCTCACTATAGGGATTCTTAGATCTTGGCCTTCTAACAAATGTTTGAGACTCTTTTATAATAATCTTTATTGTCACAAGTAAGCTTACATTAACACTGCAATGAAGTTACTGTGAAAATTCCCTGGTCGCCAAAATCTGGTGCCTGTTTGGGGATACGGAGGAAGAATTCAGAATGTCCAAATGACCTAACAACACGTCTTTTGGGACTTGTGGGAGGAAACCGGAGCACCGGGAGGAAACCCACACAGACACAGGGAGAATGTGCAGACTCCGCACAGACAGTGACCCAAGCCGGGATCGAACTTGGGATCCTGGTGCTGTGAAGCAATGGTGCTAACCGCTGTGTTACCGTGTCACCCACAGGCCCCTAACGTGGCATCTGACTTGTATAGAGAGCGGAGTGGAGAAGGTTGTCTTTTTGTGTCTTTAACATTAAAAGATTGTAATAAATAAGCATACAAAAAGGAGATTTGGGGACCTAGTTGATAGGACTGAGATAGATTATTTGGGGTCCTTGTCACAGATCTGTGCATTGGTGGTTGCAGTATTTTAATGCCTTCATCATCTTACTAGTCCGACATGGATGAATAATTAATTTATCTTAATCGTAAAATTCCCTCTTTTAAGTTCATAGATACAATGCAATTTAGTCAGCTAATAATTCATTACATATGGAAATATTAGTAAGGTAGATTAACATAGGGTGAAATAATGGAATAATTGTGCATAATTTATTTTTGTGCTGCATAACATATATTCATAAATTTCTTGCTTTGATCTGCAAAATCGGGTATCAATGAAATAAAGTCGATCATAGGAGGTCTTGTGGCACAGTGCGTGGTGCCCCTGCCTCTGAGGCAGAAGTTCTGGGTTTGAGTCCCATCCTAGGACTGATTGGCCACGGAAGGGCAGCATGGTAGCATGGTGGTTAGCATAAATGCTTCACAGCTCCAGGGTCCCAGGTTCGATTCCCGGCTGGGTCACTGTCTGTGCGGAGTCTGCACGTCCTCCCCGTGTGTGCGTGGGTTTCCTCCGGGTGCTCCGGTTTCCTCCCACAGTCCAAAGATGTGCGGGTTAGGTGGATTGGCCATGATAAATTGCCCGTAGTGTCCTAATAGTAAGGTTAAGGGGGGGAGTTGTTGGGTTACGGGTATAGGGTGGATACGTGGGTTTGAGTAGGGTGATCATGACTCGGCACAACATCGAGGGCCGAAGGGCCTGTTCTGTGCTGTACTGTTCTATGTTCTAAGGTGCGTCCCTAAAGAATCCAACAGGTTGAGTGTCAACCTGCAAAATCCTTCCAATGGCTGGAGGGCCATGTTTGATGCTGAGTGGCGCCCTTCAAGCTATAAGCATCTAGCGACCTGTCCCAGGAAAAGCTCGCTATGGAAACAGATGAAAGTCTGCCTTGTACACCGCTAGAGACAGGAAGAGAATCAATATGGAGATTATTAGGAAATGGAGCAAGGAAAATGCTTGTTATCAGAGTCAATGTTGTCGTTATCTCCCTAACCCTATCTGATGCCTCACAGGTCTAGCACAGCCAAAGAGGAAAGGAAAATAGAAGATGGAAGCCTATTGCACCAGGCCTGGGTGCCACTAGTTGAAGGAGTGCTTGATGCTGTTACTTGTCAAAAAATAAAAGAAGTGCTCCATTCACCAGAGCTGTCAACCCTTATTTCAACAGAAACACAAAAATACAAGCATACTTGGCAAGTTTCCTGGAAAACAACTTAAGCCGTCAAATAAAACCAGGAGACATCAATCGCAACAAAAATGAAGCCAAGATTTAAGCAAGCACATGTAGATGGCTCTTTAGGTTTCTCTTGCACTAAGTGGTTTACACACAGCACACTGTCGGAGACAACACTTAAAATAAAAATAATTTCATTTGATTCTTGGAATATTTTGGGGATGTACATGGACTTGGGGCTAGGATGCAAACAGGTGGCACATCCCGCCCAATATTTATTGGGTGCAATTCGGTGAACAAATGTTAAAGTCTGCTTTTGGGTGCATTTAGTGGGGTGTTTCTCGGCAGCTGCAGTGCTGACAAACACCGCGCTATTCAGCAGCACTTTGCCTATTATTTTGCTATGGCGAGTTTCTTCCCGACGAGGTCACACTTTAGCCGATTTCCTGCTGGCGAGCTGATCTCAGCTGTTTGCAGACTGGGGCACCATTTTGAGGGGCAGCCTCGATTGTACCCTTCCCCCCCCCCCCCCACTTTTCAGACGCCACCCTTTATTGAACGAGGCCCCTGAGAACCTCCCCCTCAGCCCCCCTGCAAGTGGCAAGGCCCCCCCAAGCCCATTCCCTGGCAGTGTCAACCAATGCACTCTGATGCTACCACCTAACACCCTGGCAGTGCCATCAATCACCCTGGCAGTGCCAGGGTAGCATTGCAAAGGTGCCCAGGTGGCAATGCTAGGATGCCAGTGCCCAGGTGCCCAGGGGAGTGCCAGGGCACCACCCAGCCATGTGGCAGACCACATGGGGGTCTCCAAAAGCCTGCGAGATGCCACAAGATGCCTTTACGCCTAATGCACGTTTGTGTAAAGTATTACCAAACAGAGCCCTGGTGAGGTCTCACAGGCCCAGCCACTGAGTGCTGGGTGCCGGGTGAATCCGAAGTCCGGGTGTTTAAATGAACCATTAGGCTCATCTAAATATGCAGATCAGGATCTTGCTCAGCAAGGGAGAGATCCAGATCCCGCCGGGTGGAGTAAGTCGGGTGACATGCGATCGGCCCGGCGTCCACAGTACAGCCTGATTTGGGGCTCTCACGCGATTCATCCATTGCGCCCAAATACGCGTGAGGGCCAATAGGGTTGCTGAATTGCGCCCATTGTCTTTAATAGGCCAATGGGATTATGGTGTAAAAGAAGGAAGAAGATGACCTGCTCAATTTCTTTCCAAGCCTGATTCCTTGTTTTTATTTATAAATCTAGAGTACCCAATTTATTTTTTCCAATTAAGGGGCAATTTAACGTGGCCAATCCCCCTACTCTGCACATCTTTGGGTTGTGGGGGTGAAACCCACGCAGACACGGGGAGAATGTGCAAACTCCACACGGACAGTGACCCAGAGCCGGGATCAAACCTGGGACCTCGGTGCCGTGAGGCAGCAGGGCTAACCACTGCGCCACCAAATCTTGATTGAACTAATTTTAACTTCACAGCTAGAGTCTTATTGAATTGTACTCACTGCCTTATCAATTTATCTCTCTGTTTAATAGGATTTTTCCATTGAGCCTTTGTTGTCACTGGATTGGTTCCAAAGCTCAGTCTGGAAAATTAATGTCGAAATAAATCAATATTCCCTAATGCAGATACATATAAACTGAGTAAGGGACAACTTCCATTTGTTAGGAGCATATGAAGTAATAAATACCTTCTTTGGCTAACAGTGTTAAAACTTACAGGCAGGAGCTGGAGACATACCTTGACACAAACACCTTATGGCTTTTTACAATTGAAAAGTTTAGTTTTATACTATGTGAAGAACTGAATGAAAGCAATTAGTCATTTGAATGGAATGATGGTTATGGAGATGGTTTCTCAAGAATTCTTGTGCTGGTAATGCTGCAACAATGTCATGTGCAGGTATATATTAGGTCACAGTTTCAATCGAAGCGAGAAAATTCTTCTACTTAGCTTCACTATCTCACAAAAAGGACAGTTCTCCTTCTGGGACATATGACTTGATCACTTAAGTGTTTGAATCCATCTTCAGAGGGAGACCACAACAGCTAGTGTTATGATAATAATACAGATCTTTGATTTTGAGTGTCACTTTAGAATTGTGACTAAGGTGACCCAGTATCTGTGCATTGTGGTGTCTGTCCTTTTGTTGCATTATGTAGTGTGTTAAAATATTCAATGGATAATGCCTATAGTCCCAGCAGGTTTCCTAGAAGGATCACTTAGATCTGAAACGTTAACCCTGTTTCTCTCCACAAATGCTCCCAACATTTTCTGTTTTCATGCTTATACTCCAACATGGAGTTGCATCAACTCCTTTATGGTTTGTATTTTGTTTTCACCTGGGTGATAATCTGGCAGACAGGATTGCCCACTCATTATGGAACCCAGCCTCTATGTTCAGGCTAAAGGAAAAGGTTAGATTCATTGAAACGTAAAATTCATAGCGCCAAGTGCATTTGTTTTGTTACATATATGAAGTGGACTGTCATAATCTGCACCCATGCACATCATGAGGTAAAAGCAGGCAGTGACAGACACCCAGGTGAGCCAATCAACATACAGAACAGATCACAACCAATCACCGGACAGAACACCAGAGGGGGGGCTTCCAACTATAAAACACACGAGGCTTCAGCACTCTGTCTCTTTCCATTGGTGACAACTGTAGTGACACTCAGGGTGTACAAATCATTCATCACCTTCTACACGTGGATCAGAGCTAGCCTGGTCTAGATAGTTAGAGTTAGTTTACTTAGAGTAGTAGAGAGTCAACCCACAGGCAGCTGTGTGCTTCGTTACTAAAGTTCAATAAATCTTATTGAACCAACGCCTACGTTTGGTGTATGCTTTATCGTTTATCTGCATCGTGTTGCAGTCCGTGTTACCCCACGGTGAATAACACGACATGGACAACATCTTTCTAGCTGTCTGATAAATTAATTGCTGCATAGGGTTTAAAATAATGGGCTGGATTCTCCATTATTGGGACTATGTCCCCACGCCAACGTCAAAACAGTAGAGTAGAGTTTTACGCCAGAAAAATTTTGATCAAAAGTTCCCAGCCCTACTGGGGGCTAGCAGGGACCCGGAGTAGATCTTGCAGCTTTTGCCGCAGATACAGGCCCCCACACTTCTGGGCTGGAGGCCACGCTGTGCTCCCTGGCAGACTCGGACCGCGGGGCTAGACCCAAAAAGGAGCCCCCCCCCCCTCCCCCCAGCGATCGGTCGGGCGACCGACCCTCAAACCCCGCATAAGCACTCCCCGGCCCCCCCGGGCCTCCGATCGGCCCACTTCCGACCAGGGCGGCTGTGGACAATGTCTGCAGCTGCCACGCAAGTATCTCAACTGGCTGGACCACATTTGATCCACGCCGTCGGGGTTTCAGCCAGTCGGGGACGGAGAATAGCTGAGCGCGCCTCTGGCAATGGCCCCAGGTGGGTCCCAGGCGGCGAGGCGTACTCCGCGAGTACTACGCTTTTCGGGGACTGCAGAATTGGTGAACTGGCACCATTCCCAATTTCTTGCGGAAACATGGATTCTCCACCCCCGCAATTTTGGCGTGAGGCTGTGGACAAACCAGTCCTTTATATTTGCACCGGTCATCCCTCTTTAGGAAACAGTATGGACGCGATTCTCCCATTTGCAGACGAAGTACTCCTGCCAGCTGAGAATCGGGACTGTTACCTGCTGGCATTATGAGTGACGCTGACGTGCCATTCCATGGCATGTAGAAATTTATTTTGTTAAAAAATAATGTTTTTTAAATGTTTTAATTTTTCCAATGAAGGAACAATTTAGTGTGGCCAATCCACCTACCCTGCACCTCTTTGGGTTGTGGGGTAAGACCCACACAGACATGAGGAGAATGTGCAAACTCCACATGGACAGTTACCAAGGGCCGGGATCAAACCCGGTTCCCCAGCACCGTGAGGCATCAGTGCCACACTGTGTCACCAAGCCACCCCTAGAAATTTATTTTGGGCCTAAACATGCTGACAGGTCCTGTTCTTCAGAGATTGGGGCCTCCTTTGAAAAGGATCTCAGAATATTTTTGCAGACTAGGTCCAATGTTTGAATGCTTTCCTTGAACTTTGTCTGAGTCCTTTCCCTGCATATGCAGCGGGATTCTCCGACCTCCCGCCGGGTGCCGTATTCGCCGGCGCCAGTTTTCGAGCGGGGGCGGGTTTCTTGCCACGCCGGTTGGGGACCGTTGGCAGTGGCACCCCCCGGCAATTCTCCGGGCCCCGATGGGCCGAACGGCCGTTCGTTTTTGGCCAGTCCCGCTGGCGTGGGTTAGGCATTGTCCCACACGGCGGGAC